>NW_012150174.1:964101-1008107 GCF_000956105.1 Propithecus coquereli
TAATCAAAGACAACGTCAAACCTGTCCTGGCTTGACGCTCAGAGCTCTGGCAGAGACAGAGTCAGTTTTGCAAAAGGGAGCACCTCCTCCCCGAGTGACGCCCTAGCCCACCCCCACCCATCTCTGCACCTGCCATTTCCGAGCCAATCCAAAGGAGATGCTTTTATCACAGCTGGTCCTGTTACCACAAAGAGCGGGGCTGCTCTGTGTTAAAGGTGTGCGCTGATTCCAGCAGCGGCGACCTCAGCGATTCAGTGCGCGCACACCGCGCCACCACCCTGTGTCTGCCGGGGAACCCATAAGGTGCTTCTCATCGGCAGGTTGCGTGATAGGCCCCACCCAGCCAGGGGCACGTTGCCAAGGAATAAGCTCAGGGGTGGGGAAAAAATAAGACCAAAACAATACCCCAAAGCGGTGACGATTGGACATGAGAATGAAGCAGGCGCCCTCCAAAGGCCCAGCCTCTGTTTTCTGCTGGCCTGAAAGAGTCCACTGCAACTTGGAAGCCAAAAGATAAATGACACGAGCAGGGGGGCGGTGGCTGTGACAGCCTCGGCGGAGGGAGAAATGTGTTTGCAGAACGCATCACTTCGCTGCACATGGAGCTTGTCTCACACATACGCTCTGCGAAGCCCCCAGAGAGGAGCTGTTTGTTCAGGCCCCGGACAGCTCCGCCTTGTCAAACGCTGTCTCCTCTGATCTTCCACCTGCCTCTCCCAGCCTCACCTCCTTAATCTATTCAAAGGGCTGTTACCCAAATGAACCTTCACACGTCATGTCACTCCTGCAACCCGGCCGAGTGGTTTCGCTCCGACTCGCATCTCCTTCAGCTTATTCCAGCAAAAAGGACTCTTCTGTTTTCCCAAAGGAATGAAATAAAATTGGAATCCTGGGAGTCTTCGTGGAATGGCAGAACCATTGCCCTGGGAAGCAGGAGACCTGGCTTGTTCTTCCCAGTATATAGTTTAACCTCCCAGGGCCTTGAGAGTCTTGTCTGTAAAATGGGCATGAAAGTATTTTATCCTGAATACCCAAGTCATCTTTCGGAAACCTCTTCCAACTTGAAGACCTATGATCAAACCAAGTCCACAATCCCCCATCATACACCGACGCATGCATCATGCTCAGCACAGTGCTCCATGCTAAGAACATGGAGGTGAGAGGTTGAAGTCCTTCCCCATGCCCCACCCGGAGGAACCCAGGGCCAAGGAGAGAATCAGACAAGCAAATATCCAGACATAGGGCTTGGGACAGACATGTCACAGTCCAGGGCTCTGTGGGAGGAGGGAAGGGCCCCTGCATCTGCCTTGGAACAGGAAGAACAGGGCAGGGAATGAGACAGAGGTTAGCAGATGGACACAATGGGCAAAGCTTTCCAGGCGAAGGGAGAGCCAGTGCACGGGCACAAGGCCATGAAAAGGTACGGGCAGCTCCTTTCCAAGCTCCCTGACCACGCTCCATTTGCCCTGCTCTTGCTGCTTCCTTGGGACAGTGCAGTCCACAATTTTTAGCTTTTAAAAGCTCCAACCCTTTCATATCACTGATGAAAAAGCAAGGCCTGGAGAAAGGACAGAGCTTGCTTGGGGCCAGCACTAGGTCTCCTGATTGCTGTATTTTCTGTATGCCATGTTTTATTTTTCCTGATTGCTGTCTTTTCCATATGCCATGTTTTCAAAGCCTTCCTCAGGCCACCTCACCACTCAAAGTCCCCTCACTAGGAATGCCCCTCCCTCTTTAACTAGCTCTGCCCTTCTACTTTCTTGAGAACTGAGCTCAACTAAGAGTGACATAGGGGCAGGACCAGAAGTGGTACGTAGGAAACTGGTACAACCCAGGGAAATGCTTGTTACAACACCATCAAGACTCAGCTCCAGTGTCACTTCCTCCAGGAAGCTTCTCCAACCACTGCCTCAGGCCAAGTGCCCCCCCTTGTTTTTCCAGAGCCCCAGTGCTAATGTCTGAGCACTTGTCACACTTTACTATAATTATCCTTTCGTTTACTCTTTTCCCTGCCAAACTGGAGGTTCCAGACAGTATCTGGTATGCAGTAGGTCCTCAATCAATAGTTGTGGATGGATGGATAGGTGGATGATTGAATGAATGAACAAATCTATTTCTTTGCAAAACAGTGTGAGATTATAGAAAGAACTTGAAACAGAAATGAAAGATCTTGGGGCCAAGTCACTAGCAGGATAATAGCAGGTGAGTCCCTCATCCCCTCTGAGCCCCAGCCTTCTCTTCTGTGCTAGGGGGTTTCTAAACATACCTGTCTCAGGGTTGTCCAGAGATTTAAATGTGCTAATCGTTGTGAAGGTGCTTCGTAAACTACCAAATGCTGTGCACATGTTATTAACATTTGCATTTACCAATTAGGATGCTTTGTAGTAAAAAACAAAATCCACTTTAACAAGGAAATGTATTGGATCACACAACCAGAAGTGCACAAAGAAGACAAATGTTGAGCAAGAAATAACTACAGAAAATAGAGAGCAAGATTTTTCTAAACACAAGATTTTTCTTAAAATAATCTTTATAAACTTGCCTTTTCCCCGGTGACATCTGGCTTTAAACCAGCCAGCTCTTAGCTGTTACACCCCATTTGAAAGAATTGTTGAAGTCTACCTTTGAGAAAAAAGTCCATGGTATACTATGGACAATGGTTTAAGCAACAGTTTAAACCTAATCCTTTTGCCTAACCTCTTTCGAAATCCCCCTTCAACCTTCCTACTCGGATATTTACAATGATATTTGTGTTTTTAATAAAAACTAATCTTGTGAGGAAAAGCTAATAAAATGATCGTAAACACACATCCCCCACCGTCAACACCAGAAGATAAAAAATAAAGATCTATAGGAATGCCAAGTGATAATAACGTGGGATTCCTTTGTTGAGACCTTCCAGAGGAGTTTAGTGTTTTATTAGGCAGTATGATAGGACTTGAATACCTGCACAGGTGAAAGCCAGAGGCTAACGTGATTCTGTAGATAAATTCAGCTCCATCTAAGCCACAGCATCCAGCAGTTCATGCGCACAGAGTCTACAAACTGTGACCCTGAACAGCGTTGGCTGATGGATCTCTCTAATATCTAATTTAATAGGAAGGAGAGGCTGGGAGAACAGTAAATTCAGACTGACACAGAGCAAGAGCTGAGCTTGTGGGGGAAGAAGTACGTATTGAAATTCGAGCAGTAGACAAAGGACAACCCCTAAAGAATTTTGCTGGAATGGAAGAGACAGGAAAACCAACACAATGCCTGCTCTCTCGCTGACTGGTCTCTCATTTCCTGGTCTGTGCCCAGCCCTCTTCTGGGGTGAATTTAGACACACACGACTTTGAGTGACAGCAGCAGGGAAACAGTGCTGCTGCAGGAGTCTGTGGCCATAACCTCACGCAGGAAAGGGTTTTTACCTGGATTTGTGGGACTCTGACTCCTCAAGGCTAAGGAAATCCTGGCGAGAACTGGCTGCCACAGTCCAAGAAGTTGGACAAATGAGTGTTTACTGGGTGGCTACAGGTGGCCAGTGTTGGTCTAGAATTTAGGAGGAACACAGAAGTCTAAGAAACACTCACTGTCCAGGAGGAACTCTCAATGTGGCTACAGAGGAGGACATTAGGGTCCTAGTCCCAACTCGGAGGCTGGGTGGGCCAGGTGGGAACACCTTGTTGGAGGCGGCATCCAATCAGAAGGGACAGACACAATCAAAGTCAGTCTTTGTGCCCCTGAGGGACTGAGAACCTGAAGGGAGGAGGGGCAAGGTCTTGATAAAGAGAGACAGAGACAGGCTCAGACCCAAAGAGAAGAAAAAGCCTTGCAGGGGACTGGAGTCACACAGTGCAGGGTCAAACCGCCAGGTGGGCCAAACAGTTGGGGAGTAAAGGGGGAAAGGTTATGTATCCTCAATGTCCACATTCTGAACCATCCTGGATTCATGATATTTCCAATTTAGGCTTCTTAAAATCAAAAGGCAGACAATTTTTTTTTAAAAAAAGAGTTGATCTAGCTCACCAGCTTATGGTTGGATTCTCTTGGTATTTCTTCTTATTATCCAGGTTAAGATATGAATATGCAAAATATACTTGCATAATTGCAACATAAAGGTTCAAAATAACTGGCTTCTGCCTAAGCACACGAGTAATTCGGGATATGCCAGGGATGTGTCATACGTGTCACCAGAGAATGCACCATTCAGTGGACTGGTAGCTCACCCCACGCCCGTGTGCCAGGCGCTGTAACAAAGCATCCTTCAACGAGGACAGTTGTGTGGGGTTTTTTTTAAATAGGTAATTATTTTTAAAACCTTTTAGGAAAAATTCTCTTTGGATGCATCAGGTATTTAGACTCCTGGATAAACAGTCATCTGCCGGGGCTGACAAAGAGGTATGGGTGCCAAGTTAGTGTATACATAATGAACAACGGGAGAACAAGATTGTAAAGTCAGAAAAGCATGTGTTTTGGGGGGAAAAAAACCAGACTGGTGATACATGTGGTAAATTATAGTCATAACACGTTATCATAACTGCTATGAAATGCACATACTGAGTTTTTCTATTCAGACAACTAAGAAAAATCTACTATTATAAGTTATAAATTATTATCAAATAACTCAATGCCTTGTTTTCATATAGGTGATCTTAAAACTATAACACTTTTTCTGAGGGGAACAAAAATCAGATGATAAGGGGTATATTATATCTTTCAGCCTTGATTCCCTCATCTACAAAATTGGGGAAATGATGCCTACCTTTCATATTATTTTTTCATTCAACAGATAACAAATATTCGTAAGTACTAGAGCTATAGCAGTGAGCATGACAACGCCTTTGCCTTTGTGGAGTTAATGTCTCAGGGAAGAGACAAACGAGTATATAAAGAAGCACACAGTGACATCTTAGGTAGGAGAAGTGCTATGACAAAAAACCAGAGCAGGCAGGGTAAGAGGCTGGAGAGTGGGAGGCGAGGTCCTGCAGGAGGCGCTGTGTAACGGTGTGGCCAGAGGAGGTCTCTCAGGGGATGTGACCTGAACAAAGAGTAAGGTGGGCTGTGAGGATATTGGGGGAACAGTTTTCCAGGCAGAGAGACCAGCAGGTGCAAAGACCCTGAAGTGGAAGAGTTGGCAAGTTCGAGGAACAGCAAGAAGCAGAAGCAGGGAGAGGCAGGCAGAGGCCAGACCTGGGTGTGCTTTTTACACTTCCAGGTGGGGTGTATGAGTGCGCAGCACCGGTCAACACTTGGATCTGAAGTCATAAATTTAAGAGTTATCAGCCTAGAGGTGAAAGGTAAAGTCAAAGGGCTAAATAAGATCACTTATCAAATCCCAGAAAAGAGAAAAAGAACTAAGGTCTGAGGCCTGGGGCACTAAACATCCAGAGGAGGGGCCACCTAGGGAGACACCAAACGGGAGAAAAAGCAAGAGAGTGTGCACACTGCAGGGAGAGACGGGCTGCTCCTGTGGGAATGATACGGGTGACGTCTGTAAACGTCTTAGCATAGAGTCCCGCAAAGAGTTGACCCCCTGAAAAATATTATTTGCCTCCCCTAGGTTTCAGAGAGAATTAAGTTCTGCAGGATTTAAAATAAGGAAGAAATCAGTGTAGACTGGAAGAAAAAACCAATATTCCTTCACCCAGATAAAAAAGAATACAATAAGACTGGCTGAGGTTAAAACGAACCTTTCCTAGAAACCCCAACAGCCCAAGTGGCCGGATGCTGTAAGATAATTAGAATGTACTGCTGATGGGGCCGGGAGGTCCCGAAACCTGGTTTCCACAGCTGTTTCTCGGCCTCACTTGTTATCAAAACCTCTCAGGCCTGGTCTTCCCGGCCCCATCTCTTGGCGTCTCATGGAAGTGGGGCAGGATTTCAGAGTGAGGTTCAGTCTCTTCGGGGCCAGTGTTTTCTGTGTGCTATCCTTTGAACACAAAGGGATGGGGACTCAGTGCTGAGGGCCCTCCTGCTCCCCTCTGCAGGCACCCCCAGACATCTGGAGGAAGCACTGTCAGCCCCGCCCCGCCCCGTTGTGCCTCTGAGCCAGCCAGAAAAGAGGTCTCGCTGACAGCCATTTCATACCCAGGCCACGCTCCATCTGAAGAAAATACGAACCCAGCTGTCACCTAACTCACAACAAATGTGAACCCTTCAGTGGTGAGCGGAGTGGATGGAGCAACAGAGAAAGCTCAGATCTCGAAGCATAGAGGGACCTAACAGAAAGATCCAGAAGAAACCCCATTCAGCTTGGGAAACAAGTGCTCGTTTACTGTCTCACATGATGCCATGGCATAAACAAGGACGCTACCCTGCTTTTACAAATGAGGAAACTGAGGCATGCAGGAGGGGAAGTGGCTCTCCCCAAGAGTATATGATACATTCAGTGGCACAGCTAGAATTACATCCAGGTTTCCCCATTCCTGACCTACAGGAGTAGCACGAGGATTAAATGAGACACAGAAAAAGGTATGTGTAGGTGATTCCGAGATGCCTGGCCTGGGAAAGCAGAATTAGGGGAGTCAGATTTTGGAGCTGAGTCTTCTGCTTGAGTCTGAGCTTACTAACTATAAAATATGGCATAGATTATTTTTAATCTCCCCAGCCCTCAGTTCCCTCAGCTAGTAGTACCTACCTCTTTTAGAATTGTGGTAACAATTAAATAAGTAAATGTAAACCACGAAACACAATCTCTGGCACACAGTAAGTGCTAAATAAATGTTAGCTCCTCTCAGTAACTATAACAATATTTTCTACTATTTGAGGGGCAAACTGCTTCCCTGTTTTGGGTGAGAGGTGTCCTCACCTGTAAAATAAGGGAGAGTTCCACTAGAATCAGGCGGGGGTGGGGGGAAAACACGGGGATTCTGAATGCAGACTCAGGCATCGATCGTAAAGATTTGAGTGTTGCCCCCTCCACATTTATTTTCTCAAAATTGCATTGCCCCATCCAGAAAACGGAGATAATAAACAGTACTTACCTGCCAGAGTTTTTGTCAAAATTAAATGAAATAATGCATATAAAGTTCTTAACACAGGGTCTGGCACAGGGCAAATGCTTGGTAAACCTTGGTTACTACAGTTGTTTCACTCTTCTGCAACTCTTTTCCAGTGACGGCAAGGATTATAGAGGCCAACTTGCTACGTGACATTGAGCAAGTCCCTTACCGTCTGAGACCCCAGTTTCCCCATCTGTAAAATGGGGTTTGGACTAGAAAGTCTTAAAAAAACCTCTACCTCTAACACTCCATGTACAAGGCTACAGGCAGCTAGTGAGCAAATGGCCAAGAAAACACCCCCCTTCCTCTGGAGTCATGGAATCCTTCCAAAACTCAGAGTTGGAGGGCCTGGCTGGCTGCTGTTACACAAGCGTGGAAGCCATATCTCCTGGCTCATGTCCCTTTAGCATTAACTGTCAACAAAGCTGGCCTTCAAAGCAACTGCAAGTGATGTATCTGTGCACGGTGGGGAGCCAGCAAGCACAGGCGCCATGTTCTCCTTGTGGTTACACAATCCAGGCTCAGCCAGTCCTCCTCTGACTTAGCACATTCCCAGGCCATTTCAGGACACAAAGGAAGTATCACAGGAAAGAGAGGACTCATCTCCTCCTTCCTTCCTTCTTTCCTAAATAAATATTCCACTTCATGTTGTAATTATTCTCCACGTGGTCCAAAATATTTACCAGACACATTTGAGGAGTGGGCAAACACCTGCCAGAAAACTGTGTCACGTGAGGCCTTGACTGCTCAGAGTCTCCCACCGCCAGATGACACGCTCTCACCTGCACAATAGCTGGAGCTGGGTAATTAGAATCAGACTCTGCTGCGGAACTTGAACAAAACTTGCTGAGCAAAATGTTACGACGCAGCTTCCTCTCTTCCCCCATCTCCCAAGACCAGCTCAATGAAAAGGCTTGTCCAATAAGAAGACTTAACCATTTCCTCATTAGCCATTCTTTCACCCATTCAGGCCAAATTGGTATTTGATGCAACAGGGAAATGTGTTGAGTACATTATAAATCGGACTCAGCAAAGGAAAGGTCGCAGGGGTGACTGGCGCAATTACGGGATACGGGCAACAGGCCAATGAAAGAGCACGTCGGGGAGGAGGGGAAATCGATGGCTATGAAATTATGGAGGGTTCTGAATAGTTGGAGGCAACAGAAAGGCTGACTTTCTGCCCCAGCCAGACACATGCAAGGCTTCTGTGTTCAACCACCTTCAAACGTTTATTATCACAAGGAAAATTTCTTGGCTCCAAGGCAACTAGTACTGAGAAGCGAACCCAGAAGCATGCACCAGGTCTTAGTAACAGGAGCCACTCAATTCAGAAGATTCAATTGGAAATTTATCAGACTGGTTAGAGCTCTAGCAAGAAAAGAGATGTCAAGGTGCCCACCAAAGGAAACTAGACTTGTTATCTTTCGATTTCCTGATGAGACTGTTCGATATTCTCAACAGCCTCAGGAGAACATGGGTTTCCCAGAGACTTTTTCAGATAGAATATTCTGGGGTAAGGAAATGGCCCCCAAACTGCCTTAACTGGGCATTGATTCTTAGAATCAATGTGCATTTAATTGTACAATAAAATGGTAGTGAACCATCTAGAAGATTCCCCAGGGCACATAGCTCAAAGAAATCTCTAAGGAAGTCACAAAACTTTGCAAAGGATATTGCACCACAAATGAACCACACAGCCTTAAAACCCTCAATCTCTGTGAATTGGGCTAAGGATCTCTTTTTTAAAAGGAGTCACATTAAGTGATAACTGCAGAGAAAACTATCCATCTTGTTTATCAAACCAGGCAGAAATGAAGCTGTGGTCATTTTACAAAGGTTTTGAGATTATTAATCTGAATCATCAGTGAAAGCTTTCATTACGTTACACCCTAGGAATTGATTTGCAATGGGTCGTTCCAACATGCTATACAAAGTTGGTATAGAAAATTAGTCATCCTAGACTCCCTAAAGAATACAGACATGACATCCGGGCATCTGTTAAGTTTGCTCAAAAACATATGCGAGCCTCTTTTTAAAGAACCATAATTACATCCTGCTGAAACCTCCAAGGACCCTACTAACTGCCTTTGTATTACAACATCCATTCCCCACTTAAGAGGCTCGGCTCTGCTATTTAGATGTGTGTTACAATCTGCTTGCTCCCCCGGCACGCTCTCTCAGCTACAGTCTGCAAATGGTCAAGTCCTTTCATGCTCAAAGACCAGACTTGGAGGAAGCAAGACTTGAAATGTGGTGTGTGTCTGTGTTCTTTGTTAAAATATAACCAGGAATTGAAAGGGATTTGAGCATATTAATCCAGGCCAAGTCTCTCATTTTCAGATGTTACCACTGAAGACTAGAGAGGGAACTAGCTTGTCCAAGGTCACACAGCTAAAATCTGAAACAATATATGGTATAGCAATTAAAAACTTAGGCTCTGGGGACAGACGGACCACCAATTCATGCTCTAGCACTTATTTGCCATGTGACATTGAGGAAAGCACTTAACTTCCCTGAGCTTCCCTTTATTTATAAAATGTAAACTGTAACAGTGCCTAGAATGTAATAAATACCGAATGAACATTAACTGTTAGCGTCCCTTTCATTTTCACAGATATGACCTCATTAATTCTCATAACAACGTTGTGAGGGAGAAAGGGCTGGGATTACTAGCCTCAGCATACAGACTCAGAAAAGAGGTTCACACAGTAGTAAGATGACTGTTCCATAGCCTCTCACACACCAGATCCGGTTTCTGACAACCCTGCTGCAGCAGAGGGCAGGGAGCTTGGCCCCTTCATCATCCCATCGGGTTCCTCCACTTGGCCTAGAGACAAACAGGGAGGCCAGGAGGGAACTTGTTTGTTTCTGCACAGGAGCAAGCTTAGTGCAGCCACCATTCTAAGGACTTCAAATCCTGCAGGGCCTGGTGGTCCAGCTGGCTGGCTGTGCCCTGCCCTGGGAAAAGGAAGAGAACAGTTGTATCTCTGAACCTGCTACAGGAGCTTGGGGTCACATGGCTATGGGGTGGAGGGGAGGCATATTATTTCAGGATTCTATTGCATATTTTAAAGCTAACATCCGAGCACTTGTCAATGCTCCATCAGCCTGCCCTCTTGACCCCCAAATCTGGCCTTTGGGAAAATCTAATTGCTTGCTCGGAGTGACACTGGAGCCGTGTGAGTGATAAAGTTGTAGACAGTCACTTTGTGATTATAGGCCCTAATGGAAGGAGGAACGCATTGAATGAATGCAGAAGTGAATGAATGAATGCACATTAGAGTTATTTATACTAAGTTCTGGAATGCAGTATGGTGATGCCTCTATTAATGCATCTTCTGGGAACTCAGTCCCTGTAAGGATGTCAGCCAAGGACAGAGCCCCGAGAAAGCTGCAAGGGCTCAAATACAGACTCTAAATATCAGGCTCCTCTGGGCCTCACCGAGGGAGGCTTTCTAGTCCCTAGGACCCTCAAGGATGGACATGCAGCTCCAGCAGTGGGTGGCTGCACTCTGGGCCAGTGGGAGGAAGACCATCCCTGTGGGAGGCAGAGACGTGGATGAGAACAGACAGGCTGGGGTTGGGGAGGGGGCCCACCATCCTGTTTAACAGAGTCAGTAGAAGCCTTTCTAGAAAAACCACCAACATGAGCACCTTACACCGTCAGTGTTTCTTCACTCGCTTATTCATTCTTTGAATGAATAGTTTGTGGAGTACCTTTAGTGTGCCAGACATGAAACCAGGAATACAAAAATGAGTAAGACTTGGCTCGAATCCTTGAGAAGCTCATTGTCGAGTGGGGGATACAGGGAAACAGCTGTCCCCAAAGTGAGAAGTGCCATCACAGAGGTCAGCTCAAAGGGCCCTGGAAGCCAGAGGAGGGGCCCCTCAAGCCAGCGAAGGGTCAGGGGGATGTGAGGTTAGGGAGGCTTCTCAGAGGAGGTAACTCCTGATCTGAATCTTAAAGGCAGACGAACAGGTCAGCACAGCCAGCGGGATGGTTGATCCTGGCAGAGGGAACAGTGAGTTCAAGTGCTCAGAGGCTGTGAGAACATCCTGAGAGGCCAGGAAAGTACAAGGACCTAGATTGAAGGCCTGGCCCTGGGTCTACCACTTTGGGTGTGACAATTCTGAGCCTTGGTGTCCTCATGTGCACAATGGTGACTCTGGATTTAAAGACTCAAATACCAAAGAGAATCCATGAGACTTAAGAAACCCGCTCTAGACAGTCCCCAGACAAAAAGTGAAGAGCTGACATGACACATCATTAGGACATTCTAGCAGCTACTGAACTGTAGCAATTATACCTAGCTAGCTAGCTATTGAGCATTAGGGAGCGGGAGGGTGGGGTGGTGTGGAGCGGGCAGGAAGGGGCTGCCATGTGTCCAGCTCTCCCTAGGAACATCTCAGTGTTCTCTCTGTACCTCCCAGATAGCCTCGGTGCTCCCTCCTTAAAAAAAAATAAAATTCCTGAAAAGTGTTTTTCTGCTCATTTTCCAGATGAGGAAACTGAGGCTCAGAGAGAGGTGACTTGCGTGTGGTTCCACTGTAAGCCCTGGATCCAGGATTTCGTCTGGGGTCTGTTTGATTCCAGAGCCAGCTCGTTGCAGAATCTCCCTCTGCCTCCCATTAACCACTGGCAGCTCTGGCAGATGCATCCCAGGGACCTGAACCCTTTCCCCAACTCAACCACCCACATTCTTGTCCACCCAGGGGCTCCTGGCACCCCTCCTCTGCAAACTGGCCTCCCAAGGAAAGCTGCAGAAAGAAGACCCTGCTAGAAGAACCAAGCAGGAAGGAGGAAGAGCAGCCCTGGCTCCACTGCAGGTGAGAAGAGGCCATCTACAGCCCTCCTGCCAACCACCTGGCCTCCAGACCTAGCAAGGCTCCAGCCACAGGGCACAGCTGCTGCCTCTCCTTGCCAGCCAGCGCAGGGCTCTTAGGAGCCAGGAGCCACCCTGACGTCATGCCCACTGGTAACCTGAGCCCTGATGACTGCTCCCTCCCTGCCCCAGCTGGGCCCATCATGCCGGCTGGGGGGAGAGGTCACCCCTCAGGGGAAGGGGCAGGTGGGGCTCTTTTTAGCGGCTGCTGAAATGAGAGATAATTTTAGTTACTGACATCTCCCACCAGACTTTCCCTCTCTCAGAGCTGTTCCTGATTCTTCCTGCTTTTGCTTCTTACTGCAAGAGCAAGGTGGCTCTCGCTTAGGGCTTACACCCATTCTGAGAGGCATTAGCTGGCCAACGGCAGGAGTCTTAAATGCACAAGGCTTTGTCTGGGTGCTTATTTCTCTAGGAAGATAAATACTTATGAACAAACCCTTTATTTAATCACTGACACATGCACTCTATAAAATGGGTCTGAGTGTCAACCAAACGCTAAATGTATTTAAATGCAATTCTAACCAATCAGACAGAAGGGAAAACATAAAATTTGAAGTTTCTTTAAATCGATTGAGTATTTATGCTGACTTTAGTGCTATGATTGGCACTGGAGGACAGAAAACAAATCTGAGACCAGCCTCTGCCCTCTAACATCTTCGAGTCTAATTGGGAACACAGCTGTTGTAATTGCCACCATCTCTGCTCCTGGACAGCATCTGCAGAATATTTACCATCTACTGGGTACTTGCATTATCTCATTTGGTCCTCACTCTTCCTAAGCCCAGGGTAGGAGAGCAGTTGTTTTCCCACTTAACAGAGAAGGAAGCAAAGGCAGACAGAGGTGAAGTGACTTTCTGAAGGCCATGGAGCTGGGATTTTCATCATTTTGACTCTACGTTGCATGCTCTTAACCCACAGGTGATTCAATGAAATGACTTACCAGTTAGGAAAAGAGAGAGAGCTGAAAAGAGAGCAGAAAGAATAAAAGAGATAAGGAAGGTGTCAAGTGGATAGAAATAGGAAATGAATCTTGAAGAGTGGCTAGGAGTAGCCAGTTGGAGAAAAGAGGGAGAATGAGGTGAAGGTGGGCAGATGCCATCTCTGCTTCCACTGGGAAAGCCAGTGCTGTCTGAGATGGCCCAAACATCCGGGCCGTGTGTATGCCTTCCACGTACGCTCTCCTCCATAGCCATGAGGCTTGGGCTCTAAACACACCTGACGGACTACCTCAGATGGGATCGTTTCTGGCTCATTCTTTCCAAAAGCAAGAGAGATGTGGATTTCTTGCCCTCAAAAGGAAGCTCTCCATGGCAAAATTTTGCCCAGAGATCGTTCTATGGAAGGTAGAAAAACAAAAACCAAAATATTGTTGTGTGGGTAAACCTAGCTTTGCATAGTGAACAAATTCATGAAAAGTAGCAAGAGGTGACAGTTTTTTGTAAAGTTCTCTGACTAGAAGAACTCCATGATGAGCTCTTCTGTAAAGCAAACCACTATTTTACATGATGGAAAACAGGCCCTTGACTCCTTAGACTTGTCAGACTAGATGTCCATGTATAAATGTGACTGTTGTACTGTTACCATGGTATCTATCTATTTCAGGTCACTGTATCCCCCCATAGTCCTGTGTTCCAACATGTTCCAGTAGATGGTGACCACCCACAGTGTACAGGGGCTCTGGGAGGACATTGCAGGGGACACAAAGATGCCACAACAGGCTAACAGGAACTAAGGACCACTCGCATATAACTAGAATGAAAGCTGGAAGACAAGGTGACGCTGGCTGCTTTCCCAAAACCAGGCAAGGTTCAGTTGGGCCAAGGTTAAGTCTGGCCACACATCTGAGAAATAAACAGGTAGGCATCTCGCAGTCAGGAAAGGAGGCTTCCCTTCCTGGGGATGTAGAAAGCCATCTGTGGCTTCTGTGATACTGTGATATAATAAGATATATATATATATTTGGTTATCATCCCCAATTCCTGACACAGAGCTTTAGAAACCCTTGGAAGTTCCTCAGTGATGGGGTGAGAGGAGCATCTTCATTATTCATAAAAGGCTCCTTCCAACCATACCTGAGTTTATGCTAATGAGGTGACTCTTGCTGGGCCCCCAGGTAGAGCTTCAGGATGCGGGATGTTTGCCAGAGAACCTAACCATGCGATTAGAGGGTTGGCACTTTCAGCCCACCCTCCAGGGAGGGGAGAGGGGCTGGAGATTGAACTAATCATCAATGGTCAATGATTTAATCAATCGTGTCTATATAATGGAGCTTCCATAAAAACCATAAACAGTGAGACTTAGAGAGCTTCCAGGTTGGTGAACGCAGGGAAGAGCCGGGAGGGTGGAGCATCCAGAGAGGGCAGGGAAGCTCCACACCCCTTCCCACAGACCTTGCACTATGCAGCTCTTCCAATCCAAGTTACATCCTTTATAGTAAACAGGTAATAATTAGCAACTGTTTTCCTGAGGTCTGTGAGCTACTTTAGCAAATTATAGAACCTGAGGAAGGGGTTTTGGGAACCCCCTGATTTATACC
Source organism: Propithecus coquereli (assembly GCF_000956105.1). Lineage (NCBI taxonomy): Eukaryota > Metazoa > Chordata > Mammalia > Primates > Indriidae > Propithecus > Propithecus coquereli. The sequence continues at coordinate 978,507 of NW_012150174.1, forward strand.
TGGTCATTCAGAAGCATAGGTGGCCCAGACTTGTGACTGGCATCTGAAGTGGGGGCAGGCTTGTGGCATCTGATGCTAACCACAGATAGACAGTGTCAGAATTGAATTGAATTGAACTGTAGGACACCCAGCAGGTATCAAAGAATTCATTGGTGTAGGGAAAAAAAATCAAATCACACATTTGGTATTAGAAGTATTCTGTGGGTAGAAACAAATCTAGTAGCAGAGCTTCAGACACACCTGGGTTTGAATGTCAGTTTCATCATGTATTATCCGCAGGGCCTTGGGGGAAATTACTCAACCTAAGTTCTGTCATCTGTAAAATGAGGATGATAATAATAATACTCACGTCACCAGATTGTTGCAAAGATAATGGAACAGTGTCTGCTATACAAAACATGTTTAGACATTAATTAATTGTTCAATGACTGGATGACTGAGTGAATAAATAAATAATAGCTAATACTTATAGCACTTAATATGTGTCAGGCATGTCTAAGTGTTCTTAATGTGTATAATTCTCAGAACAACTCTAGATAAAAATAACAACACTATTATCCCATGTTATAGATGAGGAAACTAAGGCACAGAGAAAATAACTAAGTTGTTCAAGGTCACATATTCAAGAAGCGATGGATATGAATTTCAATCCTAGGTCTAACTGCAGAGCCCATGTTCTGCCCGCCATGATGCTTTGCACAGTGAGTGGCAGATGGGGAGTGCCCAATAATAAAAGATGTTGTTACTGCTGTTATATTATTATTTATGTTACAGAGCAGTGTTTCCCAAACTGAGGTCTGTGTACTCCGGACGGTTCACAGCATTATTCTAGGTGGCACATCGATGAACTTTTAAAAAATTTCATAACCATGATTTTCTTTTAATGAATACTAGAAAGTAAAATAAGTAGCCCATCAAACCCAGGATTTCATAGATATTATTGTTGTGACAAGGCTAAATTTTTTTAAAAATGAGTCAATTAAAAGATAGCTATAAGGTAATAATAATATGGCGGAAATCAGGTCAGTGTTATATTAACGTCTGATAATGGCATGAGATGAAAAAGGGCACACAGATCTGGCTTTGAGACTTGGGTCACTTGCTTCTGGCTGTTGGAATCATGGGAAAGCTACCTAACTTCTCTGAGCCTTTATTTCCCTACCTGTAAAGTGGGAGCAATTAGCACCCACTCTCGTGTGCTGTTGAAGTGAGGGTTAAAAGTGACAGCATATCACCTGCACCTGCATCCCAGGCCTCGGCCATCACTACTCCAGCTCACCCCTCTCCCAAGAACACGGCCCTTGCTCACGTGCTCCCCAGCACCTCCCCCTCACCCTCCTGACCTCGCTGAGACCCATGATATCTGAGCACCATTTTGGGAGCCTGGAGATCCTCCTACAACTCCATTCTAGCAAGCGAATCCTTTCCACATCCTCAGCTGTGTTGATAAGACTTGGAGACTCTACAGGAATCCAAATGGGAAGATACTCCGGGGACACAAACAGAAATTAGACTTTTTTCAATTACCAGAGGCAAAGGGCTTCATGTTGTTCTAGTAATGCAAACTGCTTATTTGCTGTTCCTCTCTTCGCTGTCCCACGCAGGCCCTGCCAGTGATTGACAGCCACGGGAAAAGACGGTTCGTGCATCCAACACTCCCATTTTCAAGCCCCCTTGATCCCAATGAGCAGAGCGAGGTGCCTCCCTGGGCTTGGTGTAATGACCTCAGGATTGTGGACAGCATCCAGAGAGGAAGACACGTTAGAGCTGGGAACTTGGCCCTGCTTTCCAAGTGGGAGGATCCTCCCATAAAAGGGACCCAAATACCAAATGCCAGCAAAAGGCTAGACCAAGGAGTCAAAGAATCTCATACCAGCCCAGCAGGAAACTGAAGCTCAAGGAAAAGATGCAACTCACCCAGTCATGCCTGTCATTCTGGGAGGTGACAGAATGGGATTCAACCCAAGTCCACTATAAATTGTAACTTTTTCTTAGACTTCTACAGACAAGGAATGGTCATTCCAGAGTAGACCCACTAAAACCTCAGCAATAAAATGCGATTCATCATGGCTTAGCATGAGCTCAGACACAGATAAAGAGCTCGTTTTTGGTTGGCACCAACGCACTACGCCAGGGGCTATGCTGAGCACTTCACCCATGTTATCTGATCTAATATAACCCCACAAGGGAGAAACTATTAGTATCACCATTTTATAATACCTAAACCAGTGAGGTTTAGCAAGGTTAAGACTCTCTTCCTAAGATAACAAGCCAGGATTCTGAGGCCAGGATTAGAACCAGATTGTTCCAATTGCCAGAGTTCTTTTCCTCTCACCATTCAGCTTCCTGTTTTCCATTGTCAAAAACTCCATCTTCCCTAGTGTATTCCATCTGTCAGTTTGTGGAACCTAAGTAGATATTTGTCGCATTATCCACTTACTGCCTGTTTGTTACACTGGACTATGAGCTTTGTGAGGGCAGGTCTATCCAGTGGGGGAGAAAAAGAGATGATTCCATCAATCCCCTACTCCCCCCACCCCAAACAGTGCCTTCTGCTCGCCAGCCTTCGTCCCCTTCCTCTTTCCATCAGATTTTACCCCATGGATCAGAGACATCTATCACTGCCTTTGCACTCATGCCCCTTTCGGGAGTAACCTATCTGCAAAGGCTGGGTTGTATACTGTGGACCCTATGCCTAACCTAGGCATAACTGATTGGCCCAGAGACAGAAAGAACTTGACTGGCCCATCCAAAGGCTAATAAATATCTCTCTGGACTTGCTTTGTTTAAAAATATATATATGTATGTGGGTGTGGGTATGTGTGTGGGGGGTGTGTGTATGTATTATTCTGACATTGGTTAAAACAGTTAAGAAAGACTTTATTCAAGACCATTGCAAGAAAGGTAAAAATGGCAAGAGAGAAGAGAGATTGAGCTCAACTCCAACTATGGCAAAGACAGCTGGGGATTTATAGCTAACAGAGGGAGGGGGTCAGTGGGTAGAACACTACTAAGAAGAGACATCGGGGTAGGGGGATTCTTGCTGAAAGCAGGTCAAGGACTTGTACATCCAAGGGAGAGGATGAAGTACTTGATCGGGCATTAAGCTGAGGGAATGCTCACCAGACTGACTTCGCAGGATTCTGGCTGAGACTGGGCTGGCAGGCCAAAGACAGGAGCGGATTCAAGGACAAGGTCTAGTTGAAAACAAGGCTCAGAGGAGCCTGACTAGACTTTGGTCAAGGAGAGGGTCTTTGTCAGCTTCTAGGCTCCACAAGACGGGATGGGCCGATCAGATCATCTTATGACTCTGAACTGAGACGCACAGCGGGAAGTTCTCAGAGGACAGTGAGACTGACAGAGACAGTTGGTAATATGGGCCAGCCTTGAAGGGAAGAGGGAAGAGAAAGAAACTGTGAGTAGCAGTGGAAGAAAGGTGTTGGGAAGAAGAGAAGGGAACTGACGCACTGAGAGAGGCAGAGAAATGACCTGACAGCCAGGGAGGCACTGTGGCTGGCACTCGGGCTACCTGATTTTCCTGACCTTCCTGAAGCCTGGCTGACACCCAGAGGACCAACCCTAATCAGCATCTCTTTGCCCAAAGCTGTTTCTCGTGGGTCTCATCCCACATTTTAGGGAAGAATCACCCAGAAGAATGACATCCTAAACCTAACACCATCACCTTCTCTTCCGGGTGAGCCCAAGCATTTTTAAATCAATGGTGACATCACTTGTCTGCATTTCAGAACATTCTGTGGGCTCGACAGGACACTCCCTCCCCCCTCAGAAACTGAGACTCCTCATTACTTGCTCTCACAATTTGTCCATTGTGCTGCAACATGTAAGAGCATATTTTGCACTGATTTATTCAGTGCATCCCCTTTTGGGGACATCTGAGCCACTGTTCTTGCCTCTTATCTCACCTCTAAATGATAAGCCAACACAGACATCAATGAAATGACCTTCCAGGTCACTTGTCACCATGGACCCATGGAAACTCAAAGGGAAAAGGCACATCTCTGCCGTGGGGGTGGGGGGATAATAGATTCTGGGTCTTCACAGTTAAGAATCCCCACACGCACAAAGACTCACAAACGCAGGACATTCACCTCTAAGCAGTGTTCCCAGACACCATTTCTCTCGCCACAAAATCAAAGACAATTAAAACCTACTCCTTTCTAAGATGCTACTGCTCTGTGCCACCAAGAGTCTAGCTCAGAGAGTCAAAGAAGAGCCCTAACTTTCCCTGTCACTCCCCGCCATTCAGAATGTTAACTCTCAGTCATTCGACAAATGTCACTGATCATCTACTACATGCCAAAGAGTGTACTGTGTTCTGAATACAGAAACAAACACGAAACTGAATGGCTAGTGAACAAGAAAGACCTTAAGCAATCAATTAAACGCAGGCTTACACATGTGAGATGCAAAGGGTATATAAGAACTATAATTCTTCTTTCTACTTTTTATCTTCTCGTGAAGATTTTCTCATGTCATTGCTTATTGCATTTTTAAATTGTAACAGTGAAAAAGAGAGAGAAATATTTTAACTTAAATTTAGACTCTCACACTCCCAGGGAGCCTCTCATCTATAATTCACTCTTGGGGGTGGGGAAGCCTGAAGGAACCTCATTCACCTACCTAAGAAGCTAACAAAAGCCTGGACTCTGAATATAAAGGGACCATGTTGCCAGGTGTCCAGATTGAAGCCTCTTCTCTTGTGATGGTTTCACAAGAGATGAAGGACATAGGATGCTGCTAATTGTAACCAAGATGTGGACACCTGTCCCCCAAGTCCCATTGTAACTCCAGCAATTCGAGGGAGTGTAGATGCTGGAAACAGACACTGCTTTGAGTATCTCTATCTTTACTTACTCAGCTTAACCAAGGAAGACATCCGCACATATACCAAGCGTATTTCCCAGCTTCCCCTTAGCATATGCAGCTACACAGCTCTGGCTCGTTCCCCAAGTGACCCCCAGTCCACATGTCAGGAACCACCCTGACTTGGCTTCTTCGGCTACCCATTCCAGTCCCAATCCCCACCTCTGCTTCCTCCCCGACATGAACTCAGAACGCAGGGCAAGGCATCAGTGTGGCTCCCTGCCTTCGGAAGAGGCTGCATTGTAAAAACATCCACTCCTGCTCTGTCATCCGCATCTCTTCCCATTTCTCTTCCCAACCCCCACACCCCTCTCTTTCTAATTATCCCAAAGAGAAAGAAGATTAAAAATTAATGCCCTGAGGATGGGAGTCAGAGATGTCATGATTGTGATTCAAACCCCAGGCATGGAAAAATCTGATCTAAGCTTCAGGAGCAAAGTAACCTAGGACTGGTTTTGGAAAACCTTGATTAATTGGAACTTACCTCTAGGTAACCAGAGGTTTTTTTCCCCCCTCATGCTGAGGATATAGGCGATGCAACAGAGTATAACAAATGAAATTCATAAAACATATTCAAATAAAAATGCTACTTGCAAGGGTTGTCTTAGACTCACACAAAAGGTTTAGCCTAATCCCTACATGCCAGGGTCTTGTGAATTATAATTTAATGTGCAGAAAGATGAGGCTAAGGTAGTTCCTACAGGATTGCTACATAAAGGAAGATTTGGTTGTCTTCATCAACTGTACTTCTAAAGCAGAAAAGCAGGTTTTCTTTTAGGAAGATGTACAATAATAAAAGTTTAAACTAGAAGGAATTTTACATGACCTTCGGTTAACCAGAAAAAGAAACTCAAATGAACTAGCAGCAGCTACCCAGCCCCCAGCCCCATTTTACTCCCCAAATATGCCATTTACAGCAATTTTGCCAAATAAAGGGAAACATATAAGAATTATAATAAATATCATTTAATACTGATGTGCTGAAGTACTATGTTAAATACTTCAAGTGCATTACATTTCATAATCCTCACCAAAGGTTTTATTATTAGCATCCTGATTTTCATGACAAAAATGCAGAGGCTAGAAAGGTTAAATAAATTATGGAACATAATAAAGTCTCAAAGTTGTGTGATTAACAAACACCAAACAATGTAGGTGACACTGCTATTCTTTTGCCCTCTAGTGTAAAACCATACTTTCAATGGGTTAGGAAAGGAATAAATGGTGAAAGAGTATAGACCAACAGGCAAAAGTGAAAGCCAAAGAGCTCAGGTAAGTAAAAGGGCTTTAACAAATGTGTCAGCCTTAGATCCTTAGGCAGGACGCCAACAGGAGAGTCAATACTTCCTATTTAGTACTAAATCTCATCCCTCTCTTGTGCTGGGCACTCAGTAATTTGGTTTCCGGAAGCCAGTTTGGGACAGAGCTGGAAGGCCAAAGTAAATTCAGTTTACTTATGTTCACAGCTATTATTGTGCAATTTATATGAATCTAGCAAAAAAATGGAGAGTGGCCACCTATGGAGTACCTGGATTATTGTTCAACTTCTAGCAACTTTAAGGACCAAAAATAACCCAACTTTTCCAGCGTCTTTAAAATAAGGTCTGAAAAAATGTCAAATCTTCTTCACCATTGAAAATTAAGCTAAAATAACAAAATATCAACATTCATTTCTGCTAATGGAGGAAGGCTGTTTGATTCTCTGGAAAGCAACCCTAAACTGGAGGAGAAAAGGACTGAAGGTCTTCACACTCATCTGGTTATTAACAAGCTCTGTGACCTTGGGAAGGCCACTTCACCTGTTCGTGCCTCACTTCCCTCGCCCACCAAATGGAGATGACACCAATTGTTCCCCTATGACTGGTGCAGGAGGTCACAGTGCATTCAGGGGGCATCAGACAGATCCGATCCCAAGTGCCACTGGGCTTTTAGACACCATTCTCTAAGACATGGGGTGAGGCACTCAACCCAGACCCGGAACATGAGTCAGCTATATCCAGTCACTTGCCAAATTCTGTTCCTCAAGTGTTATTATTTGCTTGCATTTGTGCCCATGTTTCCCTTCCCTTAGTCCTAGCCCTGGAGGAGAAGCCTATCACTGAATGCCTAGGTCACTATTGTGGCCTCCTAACAGGTTTTCTGATTCCAGGATGTTGGATGGAGAACAAACCCAGTGTGTGCCCTCAGGGAGCTTACAGTTTGGCTGCTGTAGGCACACTACCTTAAGCCTACTCTCCCACTGTCCCCCAGTGTATTAGCTTGCTAGGGCTGCCATAACAAAATAGCACAGACTGAGAGGCTTAAACAGCAGAAATGTATGGTCTCACAGTTCTAGTGGCTACATCAAGGTGTTGTCAGGGTTGCATTCTCCTCTGTCCTTAGCTTACAGACAGCCACCTTCTTATTATATCCTCATAGGGCCTTCCCTCTGTGCCCATGTGTCCTGTGTGTCCTCCTCTTCTTATAAGGACATCAGTCATATTGCATTAGGGCCATACCCTTGTGACCTCATTGAACCCTAATTACCTCCTAAAAGGCCCTATCTCCAAATGCAGTCACACTGCGGGTTAGGGTTTCCACATGTGAATTTGGGGGCGGACACAAGTCAGTCCAGAGCAACCAGCATCCACCCCAGCTGCAGCCCCACAAAAAGGCCACCTCTTTCCCCTGTGAGCTGCTTAGTGAGTCCTCCCACCAGTGTGCTTCTCACTCGGCCCCTCATAGGCACAGCTCAAGTTCCTCCTCCTCCAGAGAAGCCTTCCCTGACCTCTCCAAACCAGAAAGACACTTACCTAATACCACTGTCACTGCTGATAGAACTGATTCCCCCAAGATATTAGAAGTGCCCAGAGATCAGGGACAGTATCCAAGCACATCTTCATGACTCCAGAGTGTCATGCTGTGACTGGCTGGCACGCAGTAGGTGCTTAATAAACAAATGTGGGATGAATGAATGAATGAAGACTAATCTTGTGCTGTCTCTCATTCTCTCCACTGAGATGAAACCAGGGAATTGGTCTGACCCTTTGCCATCCTCTGCCCAGTGCCCTGACCCTGAGTAGGGGCTCAAAGCTTACTGAATTGAGTTGCATCTGGCTACAGCCTCTTTCCTTCCTTCTTCAGTGACACATGAAATATGCTGTGGTAGGTCCTCGGTGTCCAACCTGAGCTCTTGGTTAACATCCCCTCTGTTCATGCCAGGAAGACAGGTGGGCCGTCCAGGCAGGGACCTGTCTGAAGGCAGATAAGATGTAACTGCTACTATCTCCAGCTCCAAAGGGGCAGCAGCACACTGGCCCAGGCCAAGGAGCAAGCATTTCAGCTCATGTGGAAAGAGTGCAGGGAGCTGAGGCCAAAGCTGCATCCTCACTTGAAGCATGAGTATCCATCCAGCCAGACCCCTAACCACATCTTTAGCATCTCAGAGCTCATAGCACTAGGGAAAGTCCTCTAAAGCAGCTCAGCCTCACCGCTAGCCTGGGACTGACCTTGGGGAGGGTGGTGGCAATATAGCCCTAATTTGCTGAATAATATGGTCATTGGTCCCCAGTGAACAAACATCTGTAAGATGGCATGCAAGCATCCTACAGGACTGAAGAAAGAGAAACAGAACAAAGAAAGCTATGCCACCATCCAGGCAAGAATTCCTCAGCCTAAAACTAGGGTGGCACCCACGAGACTAGAAATCTTGCTAGAGCAAGTGTGTGTGTGTGTGTGTGTGTGTGTGTGTGTGTGTGTGTGAGTGTGTGTGTGTACTCATGCATGAATGCAAACAAGTGGTGAAAAATTATTTCAAAATATAAAACCCATTTTTAAAATTTTAGAGATATAATTCTAATGGCAAGGTGAAATTATAGCAAGGTCCAAGGGTCTAGAAGACAAAAGAAGTTGTGGAACCTTGGAGAAGTCCCTTAACCATAGCTTTCTGCGTCTGTAAAATGGGTTAATAATACCTAAATCAAGGGCTTGGGGGAGTTCTAAAGGAGACAAAGTAAAAGGAGTGCCTAGTTCCTCCCTGACATATAGCAGTTGCTCAACATGTATCAGTAAATTTCCCTATCTTTAGCCTATTGATCTAACTTTTTAATCCTTTCTGAAAAGTTCATGAAATTCAGCCACCCATGCTTGAGAAGATTACTTTAAAATATTTGCTTGATTTCTGGCCTGAAAGGTATAACAACTGCCCTGCTTCCACTCATACAAACTAAGTGCTAGGGGACTTCTACCTTGGGAAGCATTAAAAGGTGTCATGACTTCAGGTCGCTCCATCCAGAGGGCCACCAGTCCCCAACAGCCACGGATGCGCTGAAGCGTGGCAACACCCAAGGTTCATCCCTCTCTGTCAGCGAGCTCTAGTCACTCACGCAAATCCTCTTGCTTCTTCCTTTCAACCGTGACTTCAATATGCCTTTTCCTATTCCACACACCAGACCCAGTCTAGCCTTCCTTAACCAGATGTATTGATCACTGCAGAGAACACCTAAATATCTCCTTGCATCTCACTTCTCCATCCTCTACAAGTAAACAATATATTAAACCTAAGAGGATCAGATTCACCTTCATGACCACAGGGAAGGAGGAATCTCAAACAAACAAGTTAACACTCATTCATTCAACCAATATATATTGGGGACCTACTGCGTGCCAGGGAATGAAGAGATGGATAAGACCAGGTTCCTTCCTCAAGGAGGCAACCATCTGGTTCAGAGGTGTGACATGTGGGAAAACACCTGGAATATAAGGAGAAGGTGGTCAAGTGCTACCAAGGCTGCACTTGAGCAGGGCATAGAAACGTGAGGAGGATCCATTCTTCACGAGGATGGAAGAGGGGTCTGGGAGTGGGGGCCTTCGGGAGGGTGGGCTTGGCACTTAAGCAAAGACTCAGAAGTAAGGGAAAATGTGAGGGCTGTTTGGGGAGCTCAGCATTCAGACCTTAACAAGAAGAGAAGATGTGGGTAATGGAGAATGGGAGAATATAGTAGTCATGGCAATACCTGAGTGCTTACCATGTACCAGGCACAGTGCTACATACCTTGTAACCTATGCATACATACCAGTGGGGAAACAGCTCAGGAAGGTTACAGAACATTTCCAGGTTTGAAGCAGAGGTCAAAAAGACTCCAGTGAGAGTCTAGCTTTTACCCATTAAACCCTAGAAGTAGAACACAGTGGAACGTGCCAAGGGCTGGAGAAGATGGCTTCTTGAGGACGCAATGGCAAATATCATTGAATGGGGTGATAACGGCTGGACTTTGGGACAAATAATCTGGCCAGGAGTGGAGAAAGCACTGAAGAAGGAGACCTAGAAACAAGAGAGCCAGCCAGGATGCTATGCCACCAACGGGGCGAGAATTCCTGGACCCGAAATCAGGGTGGTAGCAGTGAAACTAGAAAGAAGAAACAGATGACAGATGCACTGTGGCCCAGGAGCTAGTATGGCTGACGACTGGACGAAAAGGCAGTGGACTAGGGGTTGGGGGAGAAGCTACAACCCCAAGTGACAGGGAAGAGGGGGATGCCATGAATAAAGACGAAGAGGAGAGGCTGCTGGAGCAAGTATGATAATTCATTGCCCTTTGAAGGGCAGAGTTTGGCAGTCCAGAGCAGTCCAGCCAACCCTAGAAATTTCAATCACACTAAGCCTGAGTTCACCCTCTCCAAAGTCATTTTTAAAAACTGGCTCCAAGAAGCTTTCAAGCTGAGAAGCTGACAGCCAGGAGAATATTCAAACTAAACCATCTTTGTCACTACCCAGTCATCAAGCATCTTTAAAAAACCCCGAACACTTCTTATTTTACAGTGTTCATCCTCTGTGGGAACACTCGGTCTGTGAAGGACAAACTTCTAAGGGGGAGTAGAGAAAAATCAATCAAAAAGTCATTGCCTTGACTGATCAATAGGCGTCTGTCAGGGAAATTTTACTTCTCCCACCTATGCTAGTTAAGTGGGTTCTTAGAGCACGAGCAATACTTACCTCGCTGAATTTCTCTCCGTGGCTACCTGCAGCCCCCTGACTCCCTGGTTTTTCCTGACTTCGGCAGAGAATTTGAATTTGACAAGAGCTAAGGATGCATAAGGAGCTGCCACCTCTATGCGGCATCAGGATAAGTCGCCAAAGGAGTAGCGGGTGAGCTTCGAGAGCTCTGAGCGATACCCCAGCCCCTGGTGCGGGGGGCAAGGAGGCACCTTCACACCTGAGGCCTGCCTCCTCACCTTCCCAGCCGCTTCTTGTCACGGAGCTCTCTGCTCAGAAGACACTTCCTCAAAGAGGCATCCCCTCACACCCACTAAAACTCATCCTCTTTGGGCAAGACACAGTCTATACCTTGATTTGCATGGTGGCTGCACGGGTGTATGAGAAGTAGAAAAATTCACCAATCTGTAAACTTAAAAAGGATGCACTTCACTGGATCTAAGTTGTATCTTTACTTAAAAGAAAGTTTAAAAATAATAATAACTATGAAACGTACCCCTCTGTCACCTGCTACACTACTTTGCCCTATTTATTCTCTTTAGAGCATGGGCCATTTTCTGCAACTAGATGATACAGTTATTTACCTGTCCTTTGCTGTTCAGAAAGGCACTGTCTGACACAGTGGCCATTAGCCAGATATGGCTATTTAAGTTTACATTAATTAAAATGAAATAAAATTTAAAATTCAGGTCCTTGGTCACACTAGTCACATTTCAAATGCTCCAAGTCCAAATGTGGCTAGCGGCTACTGTTGTGTACAGTGCATGAATAGAACATTCCCATCATTGCAGGAAGTTATATTGGACATAGTGCAGGCTTAAAATATAAGCTTCAGGAAAAAAAATCCTTGTCTGTCTGGCTTATACTTATCTCCTACAATGGTGCCAGGCACATGGGGGCACTTCATAAATACTTGTTGAATGGGTGAATAATGGAATTATGTAATACCCGCCCCCCCCCAAAAAAATCACAGAGCCAAAACCAAAAATCTGGAAACATCCTAAATGTACTTCTATAAGGGATTTGTTATATAAATTTTGGCACTTCTATAGTGGAATTCTATTCAGTCATCAAAAGGCATGAGGTAGATATGTATATAATGACTCAGACAGATATCCACATTATATTAAATGAAAAATCAGGTTTCCTAAAAATATGTACAATGTGATTCCATTTTATTAAGAAATATCAAAAAAAAAAGTCAGGAATAATATATACCAAACTTTAATAGTAGTCACTGCTGGATAGGATTAGAGAAAAGAGCAATTTACATTCTTCTGTAGTGTTTGAATTCGTAATGTGTATGTATTCTAATAGTTGAGTATTTTTTTAAAAAGATTTAAAACAAGATCACACACAGCCCTTTCAGAACAAAAGGAAAAAAAAGGAAAACCCATATTGCAATCTGTCCCAAGGATATACAGAACATTCCTTAAATATTTTCCAAGTGCCGAATTCTTTACCAGCTTTATTCCATTTAATCTTAACAATATCTTTGTAATCAAATACTATTGTCCTATGTTGAAAATGTAGACTCTAAAGATCAGAAAGGCTGAGTGGCTTTCCCAGGGTTGCACAGCTAGCACACTATACCATTGGCATTTGAACCTGACTCTCTGGTTCTACAGCTCATTGCACTCTTCACTGCAGAAAATACATGCATATACCTGCAAAGAGCCAGATCTTAGATGGCCCAGAACTAGCCACTCCATCCATATGAAACCCCAAACAAGGGCCAAACTACAACCAAGTGCATGAGAAGTAGTTTTTGCTTCCTAGGACTGTAGGAAACATAGTAAAATTGAAGCTAGCCAGCCCTCTGCCTTGCCTCTTGGTTTATCCCACAATTGTCCTTCCCTAAATATATCTTTCTCTCTCTCTCTCTCTCTCTCTCTCTCTCTCTCTCTCTCTCTCTCTCTCTCTCTTTCTCTCTCTCTCACACACACACATAGAGAGAGAGAGAGAAATGCCACAAGGATCCGGTGCCAGCGAATGGCTGGTAACTTAAGCATGCTGGTGGAGACTTCCCAGCTCTCCAGCAGATGCCTCGATTGTGCCTTTGTTGGATTTTCAGCCAATCCCCCCTGAAGAGGAGTTTTCAGCTCACCCGAGGCATCTGAGCCAAAATGCTGTAGAATCGCCTTTCAGCTCCATGGACAAGACATTCCAGGCTGCACGCTGGGAGGCTTGTTTAGCTTCACACTTGACGCAAATAGGGTGTGTGTTTACCCATAAACACACGCATGCACACACCAACAGAAGCTGCTGCAGTGGCAGTATTTCTAGAAGCCCAGAAACTGCACTCGAGCAATGTGGAACTCGATCACAATGCCTATCGGGAAACACAATCTAATTCCTACTAAGCAAAGTTTCAACCACTGCCCGGAAAATTCAGTAGAAGATGAATGTAATACTCTATTAAGCCTTATTTTGCCAGCACAAGTGAGGACTCACCCAAGCATGGAGAGTCATTAAAATGGATCTTACATATATCATTATAAATTTAATAATCGCCATGACGGCTAGAGTTCAAGTTAAAATGAATGTCAGCTGAGCATGACCAATTGATGTTACCCCAGCTGCCGCAGAGCCTCACGTGGGGTTATATTCTACTTCCAGAGGCTCCATAGTACATGTGGACCCAACACAGCCAGAGCCAAGAACAGATGGGAAATGCAGACATCTACACTTAGCCAAGGAGAAGCCGTCATAATTGCATATTATCTCGGTGTACCAGCCCAATTAAAATTGTCTACAGCGTCAGAGGTCCCAAATGTTCCTCTACTATGTGTGTGGATACCAAACTTGGCTAATACTTAGTTAAAGGCAGTCAATCCTAGGTTCTAGTCACAACAATTAAAGACTTTCCTCCTGTCTCTCAGAAAGCTCCTGTAGAAATAGGAGCAGACAGGTCTAGTAGGTTATACACTTAATAAATCAAACACCACAAAACAAATGCCACTTATCTAGATTCCTAAGATAGTGGGCATTCTTCCTGAATTACAGTGAGTACAGTTTTAGGAGTGGAATTTTTTTTTTTAAGGAATGAAGTCAGTATCTATATTTTTAAAATGTAATTTGTTTCCATTTATTTCTATCTTTGAAAGAGAAAACCCCAATACAAAATCCTTTTTCACATGCACACACAAAAAGCCATATAAAATTATAGGGAAGAGAGGGAAGCCAGTTTTCATCTGCATGTATATTTCACACTAGGCAGAGTCCGTCTTTGAGACTCAGAGGGGATGAGAAGGGATGTCCACACCACACTGAGAGAACGGCAGAAGTTTTTCTACCGTCCACAACATTTCAAAGGAAATATCAGAGATTATTTTCAGATTAACAAATACGCTGGCTCTGCTTGAGCTGTATTTAACCCTTGCCACCCCCAGGTCCTAGCTACACCTTGGGTGTAAAGAGATACAGCTTCAACTCTCTTCCTAGACAACCAGCCACTCCGTGCTACTCCCTAATGCGACCGCCTTTTAAAGACAAGTTGAACTTTACTGGTAGACACAGGTCCTGAGTGACTGCAGCTTTCAGACCGATGTCAGCAAATGACCTACACTCAACGGGCCATTTTAAATAGCTGTGACATTCTCACAGATAGGGCCAAAGAGTGCAGTAGAAGATGTTTTTGATCCATAAACATAAGAGCCAGCAGACCACACAGAGAATAACTCAAACAAAGCCACTGCTGTCAGGAGCAACATTTCCAAAAGGTGCTAAGAGTGTGTGAATCCCAAAGGGGGATTCAGTACAAAGAAGCTCATATTTGACTTTGAGAACACCAACACTTTTTGTTAACTTCCTTAGTTAAAGCTTATAAATCTTTGCCTTTCTCGCTCCCAGGGCAGAATTTTTTTACTCTTTTCTCTCTCCCCTCGCCTACCAACAACTCAAGGCACAAGCTCAAGCGCTAGGACATAGAAAATCACAAGCCACCATGCTCCCTCCTTAACCAGAGAAAGACAACAAGCATAATTGACAACACCACCTATGTTCTCCAAATCGCACGTAGCAAACAAGCATAATTGACAACACCACCTATGTTCTCCAAATCGCACGTAGCAACTCCAGCACCACAAACCAAGCGACAAAGAAAGTTCCGCCACTTACCCTCTTTTGATCTTCCAGTCCATGGGTAACCGGCTTTCTCTTCTGCTGTTGGCTGGACTCAGAAACCGATTCCATTTCCCAGAAATAAAATCCTCTCTCCCCTTCAGCGATGCTTCTAAATCCACAGAGGAACAAAACAACCCAGGCGAAAGTGGTGCATGCACACCGCCAGACACGGCTCCGCCAGCCAAGGAAATCTGCGCACCTCTTCAAAGGTCTTCCCGTCTTCTTAAAATCCACTCGGGAACCTCACTTGCCACGGCTGCCTTAGCAATGAGGGTGGCTGCTGCTGGCATCGTGAGAGCTAAGGCTTGGGGTTTTACTTTAGGTCCAAGACTCGCTTCAGGAGAGCCCGGAGGACAGATTTGGGCAAAGGTGAGTCCATGTCCGGGGGCACATACCGCATTACTGCCCCTGAAACCCTTTCCTTCACTGTCTCCTTGGCACGGATAATTTATGTGTCCATAACCATGTAAATGGGCATTTAATCCACCGAGCTGATAACATCCACATCCCTCTCCGGCAGCCCCGGGCTCCCATAAATCACCACAGACGCCGCGTGGAAAGCCGCCCCTCACGGCTTGTGCCAGCGTTCATCAGAGCGGAGGCTGCCCTCCCGGGCTGTCATCTTCCTTCATGGTGTAAGACTCATACCTGAGGAGAAAACGTTCAACAGTCAGATTTGTCTTTTGCGGAGAAGTACAGATCTGAGCTGTCTTGCCCACCATCTGGAGCCACGCGGTGAGGCCGGCAATCTTCCCCCAAGCCCCTCAGCACATCCATGGACAGGCAACCTCAGGGGGCCTCGTGGGCTCCCCGTTTCTCCTGTTCTTGAAATGAGCACACTGGAGCCGGAAATGAGTTATCTTTCAGACATACGCGGGGTGCATAATCATCATCATCATCATCATCATAGGAATGAGGCACCAAGGTATGCTGAGACGGGAAGCAACGGTCTGTGAAACAAAAAGCATCGATGTCTCCCCCCCAGTTACTGCTGCAGGAGGCAGCATAGGGCAGGCAGGCGACACACCAGGGTCCGTAGGGGAAGTGAGAGAGAGCAGCCCAGATTGTCTCAGGGCTGAAAAGCCACTGTGCTACTGAGCTGCATTCCCTGCCTGGGAACCTGCGGGCAGAGCAGACACCCAGTCACCTCCTGGCTGACGTCACAGAAGCTCGGAGGGACAGGGAGGGAGGAGAGAGGAGGGAGCCTGTGCACCAAGGCAAACATTCGCACTGGGTGTGCCCCTCCATAAATGGCCCAAGAGGAGGCGACATCTCTGAGAATCCCCAGGAAGATGCATCAAAAAATAATTATGAATGCCTCTTCCCACAACAGCAGCACCACCAGGAAAGAAGGGAGGAAAAGGGGAAAGAAAAGCTCTTTACTAAAAGGCACTAGTCTCTTGCCAGCATTTCTAAATGAACGCACTAGCCATTCTACAATTCAGGCCGCGCCAGCCTCCGGGAGAGCTGTGGCCAGATCCGGCCACAGCGGGCACTAGACAGAAGCCCACAGACCCTCCCTTGCAGCTGCCCCGACCGGTGGCTACTTTGGAATGAGGCCGAAGCCATCCCCATCACAAAAGGCTTCCGCACAGTTCAATGCCAAAGCAGGTTAAGAGGTGGACCCGAGACTCGGCCGCAGAGGGCTTGTGAGAGGAGGAAAAGAGGAGGACGGTGGGTACTTGGCAGAGAAGCTGCAGACGGGCTGGAACTTCACAGGTAAATCCTTCTTAAGTTAAAGGCTTGTCCCACGCCACATCAAACTCTGCCAGAACAGATTTCTGCAAATGAATTCCCAAGTCACAAAAATTCTGAATTTGGTAAGAATCAATGAATAGCACAATGTCTGTAAGAGGAGCTGACATTAGAGGCAGCGTGACTGAAGCTCTCTGCTGGCCTGGGAAACAGCTGAGCTTCCAGAGAGGTAGATGCCCTCTGGTTGCTCCCCACCATCTCCACAGCCCCTTCAAGGGATCCCTGGCAAGGGTGACCTCAGACCCATTCTTTTTAGCCCCAGACCACGATGCAAGTACACTCTGGCAAACAGACTCCAAATATTACCCTTTCCTGAATCTCAACTGAGACCTCAAACTAGAGGACTCAGGCAGATCTAGGTTTGAATCCCAACTCTGCAGCTTATTGTGTGACCTTGAGCCAGTAACTTAATCTCTCTGAGCCTCAGTTTTCTCATCTATAAAGTGGGGAGAACGATACCATGTAAGATTGGAAAAATCAAGATTGCCTGTTGACACAGAGTAGGTGATGGAAAGGTAACTGCTAACGTGTACTGAGTGTTCACTGTATGCAAGGTGCTCCCTACTGCTTTACACAGCCATTTGGCAAATCTCTGTTAAGGGCTTGCTACATGCCAGTTATTTTGTTTCAAATAGGGACGTTAAGCCCTCTATTAGAGATGAGACAACTAAAGATAAGAGAAGTTAAGTAACTTGCCTAAAATCACACAGCTGGGAAGTTGGGGGTCTGGAATTTGAACCCAGTTCTGACTTCAAAACACGTGCTCATATCCATTCCACTCATAACAGATTACTGTTATTTGGCTTTTCACAAGCAACCTGAGTTCAGAGTTCATACTTTTCATAGCTCCTGACTCTCCTCATGAATAATAATAAAAGAAAAAAAGCCAGGTGCCAAAAAGGGTCTCCTACTTGGAAGGCCTTCTCCAGACGGGCTGCTTCATTGACAGCTCTGGGCTCGCGCGCAACGTTTCTGAGAACAGCTCTGCACTCTGCACCAGGCCCCCGTGCTGGAGCTCTCTCCCGGGTGAGACCTTGTCACATCCCATCACACCAGCCGGTGCACACGCCCCAAGTGCACATGGGGACAGACGTTCTCGCCACAGAAATACCTCCCCACCAGCAGGGAGTGGGAGGATGTTCAACACCTCCTGCGAGCCTTTTGTTTTTTCTGGGAGTCAGTGTCCACCAGTTCTGGGGCTGTTGCTGTCTCACACTGGAACTAGGGTGGAGAGGGTCGCAAGAGGAAGGAGAGAAGCAAGGATGCTGCTTGTCAGCTAGCTGCCATATCCAGTCTGTTTCCTGACTGGGGAGGGGGGACTTCATGAGAGCAAGTCCTGATGTAAAAGCTCTGGTTTCTTACAGCCAGAGAAATCGCAGGAAGTTTAAACACACTTGAATGAAAAAGATCTGAAAGGCAGGATTCAGAGAACATTAAACTGGATTGTTGAGAAGTGAACATGTTTGCTGGATTGATCCCTAAATGCAGGAATATATCAGCAGCTTCTCCTCTCTGTGCCATAAGTCAGCCAGGAGCAGCTGCAAGGCAAAGGGGAGAAAGGAGAAGGCTTGACCAGACTGCACCACAGGATGGGTTGGGGGAGCGCTGTGGGCAAGCCCCAGCTTCTCCTGATGGTTCAGAAGACAAGCCCAGTCATATTGAAGACGTCCTGAATGCACTGCCAGGGTGTCTTCCAGCCTAGTGCAAACAGTCTCCAAAAGGCTTCAACCTTCCATTCCATATCTGCCCAAATCTTTCCTCCTGGGCAACTCCCAGGAAAAAAAAATTAAAAGACTGGTTTAGAGGTACAGCCGAGGACACAGGGGCCAAGAAAGGGTCTAGTCTTAGAGGTAGAGGCATTCTTCCGGTCCCTTCCTGCAGTAAAACTCCATTCCCTGGGAAACACCAACTGGAGTTTCCAGGTGCCAGGCAAGTGACAGGCTAGCCTTCCAGGTGGAACATACTCCTTCTGCCCTGGCTGTTGGAATTGTGAGATCATTGTACATGTTTTGGGAAAAAAAAAATCCTTCTTAAATTTTCCAAAGTCTTCAAAATTGGGCAATACCCCTTTGGCCTTCTCTTCACTCCTTTCCCTCTCTCCAGTGGCTGCCAGGACTGGGGAAACTGGTTTTAAACCCGGATTAAAGGTGGGGAGGTGGGGGCGAGGGGTGAGAAAGGGCAGCCTGACCTGTTTTATCTGATAAGTGGAGTTAAGCTTCTAAAACAAGGGTGCATCCGTCTTTGCAATGGTCTCATTAACACTCATCACCAACAACGTTTTTAATTAGTCCTCAGTGCCAATAGGGGAAACGGAGGAGCTTCTTGGAAACCTAGTTTTTCATTAATTAATCAATAAATAAGTTACATAAGAGGTACGAAACAGAGCCAAGGAGGCATAGTGGCTTCAGGTGGACAGGTTTTTGATCTAAGGTCTTTTTTTTTGCTCCCAAAGGGAGCCCGCAAGCCGGCCACTTCTGCTAAGCCGCCAGGGAGAGCTGACCCAGCCGCCAACCCTGGCGCCTTCATCTGCGCACCGCGATAGAGTGGAGCATGCTCCCGCCTCTTCCCTGAAGAAAAGAAAGGATCACACACAAAAATAAGTCACTAGGGCCCCAGCTGGGCGGCGCGGGCTGCTGCCGCCGCCAGAGTCCCTTTGCCGGCAAGAAAGGAGCCGGCTCAGCGGAGCGCACACCCGGGAGGCACCCCACGGTGGCTCCCAGCGCTCGCTCGGGCGCCCCCTCCCCTCCCGCCGCCCTCGCCCAGCTGCCCGCGGCTAACCCGAGCGTGGCAGAGCCAGAGCGGGGGACCCGAGGCCTGGCCATTTGCCCCCGGCTCGGCTCCGATCCGATCCACCTCCACCAACACACACACAGATGTGGACAGGCGCAGACACGGTGAAGAGACAGACACAGACTGACACGGGCGTAGCAGACAAGCTCAGACATCCAGACATACACACAGACTTACAGACACACACCCGGATACCTACAGAGCTCACATCTCACACAAACACACCCACCCTGAGAGGGGCACGCGCAGACAGGTACTAGATCTACACTCCGAGACAGACGTGGCTAGAAAACAGAGGCGCAGACGGAAAACACACACCGGCTCTTAGATAACGCCGAGAAACAAGCACACAGAGAGGTCGCACACACAAACCGAAAACCCATAGAGACGCTGACAGAAGCATCCACAAACAGCAATACTCAGACACAAGCACCCGGAGAGGGCGTTAACAGACACCCATGCCAACAGCAAACACAGGGGAACCCGAGCTCGAGGATACACCCAGAGACATGATCACCCAGAGGAGGGGCGCACAGAGACACGCAAACAGAAGACACTCAGAAACACCAGAACACGCACAAGGAGATCACCCAGACTCAGGCACGTACACCTAGAGGGACACACACCCACTCCGGATGGGGGCGTGTGCAGTGGCGCTGTAGGCCAGGGAAAGTGCGCCCTGGAGCTCCCGGAACAGCCTGGGGCACCGCGCAGCGATCCCAGCCCCACATCTGCTGGGGAGAGTTTCCCAGCGCATCCCTGAACAAGGGCCCGCCGCCGTCGGCGTGCACCGGCCGGGTCTCAATGCTGCGGTCAGCGGCTTCGGAGGCCCGCGGTCCTCCGCCAGGGTCCTGGAGCAGAGGTGTGGCCCCCAAGCCCTGGATGCCAGGCGGGCCCTCTCCCTGCCGCAGCCCCCCTCCTGCCCTGGCCCCCCAGCCCAGCTCAGGGCATCCCCAAGTCCTTTCCTTGTCTGTCCAGTTACGCCGCAAACTTTCCCCAGGCCGGTCCCAGGGCCAGGCAGCCAGGCCCGACCCGGTTCCAGGAAGCAGCACCGGGGGCTCCTACCTGCGCCCACGCCGGCTTCTCGGAGCCGCCGCCTCCAGCAGGTCTCGCACCGCACTCCGGCCCGCGCTTCTCAGCCGCTGCCGCCGCTGCAGCCGCTCCTTGCCCTCCCGTTACCCGGGAAACCGCCTCCTCCTCCCTCCCGCCAGCCAACCAGCGCCGTTCACATGGCGCCTCGCTGCCAATTGGCGGCCTCGCCATCCCGGTCCCCTTCAAGGTCCCGAGCCCTTTCGCGGGCGAAGAGACCGGAGAGTGAGGCAGGGCTCTCTCCCGAGCTGCCGCTACTTGATGGCGGGTCCCTGAGGAGCAGAGTCACCATTCCCGCCTGTTAACATCCTTCTTTTGTGGGACAGACACATTTGACACTTTAAGGAAAACCAGCATTGCTGGAGAAGCTGAGTCTGAAGATGCCTCGGGGCACCTGGCTCAGCCTCCCACTAAATCCAGGGATCCTCTGGACAGGTGCCCATCAGGGAGCTGTCCAGCCTGTGTCAGAACCCCTCTGCCGATGGCGCGCTCTCAACCTCCCAAGACAGTGCTTAGTGCCTTCCCTGCTGTGGAACTCTGATTGACAGCAAGGTCTTTTCAACGGAGAGCTGAAATCTGCCTCCATGCCAAGACCGGTTTCTGCTCTCTTGGGCATTCAGAACAAGGCTCCCTGGGCCACCTCACAGCCAGGTCTTCTGAAACTAGAAGGCAAGAAGACATCCTGTCCCCCAGGTGACCCATCTACGGACAGTTCTTCATTCTTCATTCCTCTTGTCTTCCCCCCAGGACCATTTTGAAATTGGAGAGGCTTGTGTTCAGCATGTCCCTCTATTTTTCTTTCATGGAGTAGCCTAGTACATGAGTGCCCAGATGAGAGGATCTCTGGAACCCAGTACTGTTTGCAAGTAAGACTTGAACTATCAAAAACAAACATTTTCTCGTCTCCTAAGTTGAAGTCTGGTCCAAAGACACGGAGTAAAAGGGATACCACACATGTCTGAAGAGGTGCCAGGGTGTACATTTCTTCTCCCCGTCTCTCTCCTTCCTTCCCTCCCTCTCTATTTCCCTCCTATTTTGTCATCCAATCAAAACTTACCCCATCACATGAGGTACCCAAGATGACAAGGCAAGGAGTCCTATCGGTCCTAGCAGGAGAGTGGCCTGGTCTTTCCAAAGCCTCCAGGTACCACCAGGCTGCAAGGTCTGTCTACAGCCACAGGCTGGTCTTCCCATACTACCATCTGGTGAAGACCAGGTGGGCCCAGCATCCTCAGAATGCTATGGGCCCAGACATCTCATTAGAACAGGAGCCCAAGATTCGCACCAAAGCAGAAGGCCCATCTGCTGCTGGGCCCCTGCTTGGGAGACAGGAGGCGACTGAGGCTCAGGAAGGGAGGTGCACTTGTCTGCCATCAGAGCAGGAGGTATTGATAGGACCAGACAGTATCCAGCTGGATCTCTGCCAGCTCCAACTACCACCTCCTAGATCTGGTGTTAAGAAGGGGGCTGGAGCCCCCTCTCACTGAGAGCAGAGGGCCCAGTTGCAAGGATGTGGGGATGGCAGAGGTGAGGGAGTTGCAGCTGTGGTGACAGCTCATGCTCACTCAAACACATCCACATGCATTACACTCCCGGGTCCTGCCCCAGAGGGGCCCAATGACACTGGTCACAAGACAGAACTGAAAAGTAAAAACCATGCTCTTTCTTAGCCAATTCCTGCAAGTCTCTCTGAGCTCATGCAAGGAACAAGACCAGCAAGGGAATGGTAGAGGAGTGGCATCGTGAACCCCGTCCTATGGAGTATGATATAGTTAGAAAACATAAACCTGAGACAAATAGCTTGGGCTGAAATCCCCTTTCCCCCACTTATCAGCAATATGATTTCACCTCTAAACTTGATTTTTCTCATCTATAAAACAGGGAAGCTAATATTCCTCTTCACAGAGATGTTCTGAGGATCTGATGAGATCATGGATGAGCACATACTTTGTACACAGTAATGGACCTTGCAGAGAAGGACTTTTACCAGTAGATCCAGTTTGCCCCTGCAGTAGTTAATTTTATATGCCAACTTGACTAGGCTACGGTACCCACTTTTTGGTCACACACCAACCTAGATGTTGCTGGGAATGTATTTTTTAGATGTGATTAACATCTAAATCGGTAGACTTTGAGTAAAGCAGATTACCCTTCATAATGTGGGTGGGGACCTCATCCCATCAGCTGAAGGCCTTGAGAAAAAAGACTGAGATAGAAGGAGTTTCTAAATGTGTATGTATTCTGTTGGTTCTGTTTCTCTGGAGAGCCCTGAATAATATACCCCCTTCCTGGAGTGATGAGGATTTTCCAGGCAAAGCCAAAGAGCAGAGACCACCAGGTGGCTGGATTTGTAGCCTGGAAGTTGTTGGTACATGTGTGTGTGTTTCTCCAAGTTTGGTCTGGGTGTTGACTTATTTTCACAGGTGGCTTCAACTCACCACTCTATGCAATGACCTTTCACATACTAGAGGTGGGAATCCTGAAGAACATTTTTCTAAAATAGCTACCTTTCTCTCCTGCCATTTATGCCACCTGCCCTGGTCCCCACTTGTACACTATGATCTAGGAGGACAGAGTCTGTTCTATGGAGATTCTGATCTCTCTCTCTCTCTCTCTCTCACACACACACACACACACACATATTGTGATCCCTAGGGAGAATTGCAGTGGAAAAGACCTTAACACCTACTGCCAACAGCAAGACCATTTTGCAAGACCATTTTTGCCTCCATTAAGGATGCACACATTTTTAAAAATTATATCCAGTCACCCATGTAGGATCCTAACCCCGAACCTGACCCATCACATGAAGAAAGGGTTACTTCAATTTCAGATATTGAAAAACAGGAACCAGAGTATAACCAGGTCTCCCAGGGACTAGAACTTTAAGGCTGCGGGCTGTAGCGACCTGCTCCATGCCTTCTGGAAGGGAATGCACGTTCTCTTATCTCCTTTCTGCTTACCCACCTTCCTCGTGGCCGAATACAGCCGCCAGCACAGTGTCTGCATCAGGATCTCTCA
Organism: Propithecus coquereli; assembly: GCF_000956105.1. Lineage (NCBI taxonomy): Eukaryota > Metazoa > Chordata > Mammalia > Primates > Indriidae > Propithecus > Propithecus coquereli. The sequence continues at coordinate 1,002,145 of NW_012150174.1, forward strand.
GTGCAAACATCCCACAGAGTTTGCTGACAGCCTCTGGAACTTGGTTCAAATTGTCATGAGGCGATCTGATTGGTCATTGACTTTTGGATCGGATCAGGGGGTCCATTGGTGATGGCGAACAGGAAATGGACTTTTGAATGGTTAGGCAATGTCAGACGTTTGTAGCACACGATGAAAAGAGGGCAAGCAAAGGTATTTACTCAGTTTATCTCCTAACTCCTAAAACTGAGTCCGTTGCACCTCAGCTTTCTTATCTTCAAAATAAGAGTACCCACATACTCCTTCAGAGCTAGGGCATATCTGAAGCAACGTATGTGAAGCATTAGGAAATTAAAGCATGCTTTTTTCCTATAAATTAATGAAAATCTTTCATCTAACCTTGAGAATACCTCAGGAAGAAGTCCCTGGTCTTTAAACTCTGTTAAGAAGATTGGGTGTGGTAGATTCAGCTGTCCAGATTGAGCTGGACATCAGAGAGGCAGAATATTAAGCACGGAAATGCTCTCTCATGTCTTTAGCTGTCTCTGAATTGCACACAGAGCCAGTTGGCCAGCAGAGCATGAAAGGAGATGGAAAACATCCCTCCCAGCTTTTCTGGGATTGGTGAACTTTCATTCCCTTTGGGGATTCAAATATAAGAATTTCTCCACCCCTCACCCCCAAATCCTTGTCAGAATTGGTTGTTTCCTTCTCTGAAATCCCATAGTATTTTGTTCCCATTTCTTTTACAGCATTTTCCACACCATGTTATAGTCATCTCTTTTCATACTTATCTTCTTTACTACTCATTCATTTGTTGATCATTTGCTCAATCCTGTAACAAATTTTATTGCCCAGTAAATATCCAGGGATAGAGCAGTAAACAAGGTAGGGAAGCCCGTCCTCTCATGGTAAAAGTGGGAGGAGACAGAAAGTAAACAAATGTTTAATTCAGATCATTTGAGGGAGTAATTGGAGCTCTGCAGAGAATAAAAATAGGATGGTGTGAGAATGACTAGTGCTACCTTCAACTGGGTAATTGCAGGTGACTTCTTCCAGAAGAAGAAATTTAAACTGAGATCTGAATGATGAGAAGGATACATCCATGCAAGGATCAAGGGGAAGAACATTCCAGGCAGAGGCAGCTACTAGTGCAAAGGCCATGGGTAGATGGCAGAACAACAAGCTTCATGTGCTTAGGGAGCAAAAAGGTGGTCAATGCAACTGCAGCATAGTGATCAGGGAGAGGACCTACAGGATGGATTTGGGGAGTAGCCAGAGCCAGATCATACGGAGCTTTGAGTCCACCGAAAGGAGACTGTATTTCATTCCAAGTGCTACTAGAAGCCATGAGAGTGTTTTAAGCTTGGAAGTGACCTGATAGGATTTAACAGATCACTCTGTCTGCTTCATGGAGAGCTGACAAGCACGGAAGCAGGAAGTTCACTTAGGAAGCAATTGCACAGTCCAGGCAAGAGTCCGCAGGACCAGGATGGCAGCAACAGAGATGCAGAAAAATGGATGGAGTTAAGGAATACTTTGGAGTCAGAATCAATAAGGCTTCCTAATGGATTGGAGGTTGAAGGAAACAAATTGTGTATAATGTCTAGATTTTTTAAAAACTTGAGTTAAGGCCGGGCGCAGTAGCTCACTCCTGTAATCCTAGCACTCTGGGAGGCCGAGGCAGGTGGATCGCTCAAGGTCAGGAGTTCGAGACCAGCCTGAGCAAGAGCGAGACCCCATCCCTACCAAAAAATAGAAAGAAATTATCTGGACAACTAAAAATATATAGAAAAAATTAGCCGGGCATGGTGGCGCATGCCTGTAATCCCAGCTACTCGGGAGGCTGAGGCAGAAGGATTGCTTGAGCCCAGGAGTTTGAGGTTGCCGTGAGCAAGGCTGACGCCACGGCACTCACTCTAGCCCAGGCAACAAAGCGAGACTCTATCTCAAAAAAAAAAAAAAAAAAAACTTGAGTTAATAGAGCTCCTTCAATACAGAAATCATCTCTTATTTCTCTTCCTATGCCCCATGCTTAGAAAAAAACCAAACATATGAGATTCGTATTGAATGTTTGGGTGGATGAATGAATAGATGGATGGATGGATGGATGGATAAGTCAATTCTTTAGAAATACCTTGTTCACATCAGCCTGGGGGCAAACCAGCCTATGGGAACGGCAAGGACGGAAGTGTTCACTCCTTCTCTTTTCCATACCCCTGCATGATGCCAGATTTATCCTCACCTAATATCTTTCCTTCCCCTTAAGACTTTGCACAATTTGTCTCTTCCAACATGCCTAACTGTACTCCTTCACCTCACCCTCACCCTCTATACATACCACTTAAGTTTATGGTATTTTCTTCCCATATGATTATGTTTTCTTGCTCCTTCATTTACTTACTTGATACATTTTATGAGTGCCTACATATGCCAAGAACTTTCATGTCTTTCCAATATGATGTCATTGATGAGAACACACAAAGAATCAGGAAATCTCTGAGAAGTCAAAAGGAAAGATGTAAAGGTTTGCAGTAAAGACCATAGCCTTCCCCGTCTTCATTCAGAGCCGGTATGCTCTTGGTTTACTCACAGTTTTAATGAGGCTGGTTATATTGTTTTCAAGCCCACAAAAATCAGAGGAAGGCATTGATCCCCTACCAGTTGGCAAACTGACATCTGTAAGAAGTAAGAGACAAAAATGTAACAGCGAGAGAGGAGAACAATAAACCTATGAAAAACAAAACAAAAGGTCCAGGCAATCTGGGACCATTTAGCACATGGACAATCCATCTTACACATCTCATCTGTTCATTAAACTACATGAATCCATCATAATGCTGACTCTGGTTTCAACAAAGGTCTTACAAAGCAGGGAAATTTCAGTTTCCTAGAAAGATTTTCAAATAAATTGGCCAAACAGAATTTAAGGTACAGGCCCAGAGCAACTAAAAAAAAGTTCGAGTGTCAAAAATGACTTGAACGCTAGATAGCCAATACTTTATACTAATAGAACTATTAATTTCAATTTATTGAACAACTCCAAGACATACCCATTGCTTTAAATACTTCACTTCATTGAAGCTCCACTATAGCTCTATGAGGCAGATTACTATTATCTTATTTTCTGAAGGAAGGAAAAAGAAGAAATAGATTCAGAAAGGTTGAATAACTTGCCTTTGGTCACAAAGCTAGTCGACAGCAGTTCTTTTACAACCAAATCAAAAGCTAAAGAAGAGCATAAACTGTACCTATTTTTTATTCTTCATTCCTTATAATGCTTAGCACAGATCTTAGCATGTAGAAAGTTTTCAGAGTAGGGGCTCATTCATCTAACAAATTTGTTCCAGGAATTGTGCCGGTGCTGGAAATACATTGGAGATTAAGCTCTACAGAACCTGTTTGAGGGGTAGGGGCACAGCATGAAGAATGGATGAATCTATTCCATGGTCTTTAAAAAAATCAATTTGTTGTGATCCTATTAAACATGACTCTTCTTCTGGATCTTTTGGGATTAGCTGAAGCTTCACTCTTGAAAAGAATAAATGCCAGCTAACAGTAAAGTTAGACATTGGCCTTTGAAAAAACTCACACCCCACCTATATTGTTCCTGTTTCTCAGGAGGCTGGCAGTCCTTATTCTAGGTTGCCACCTTTCTGCAACTTCACTGAAGGGTGACTTAATGGAAGTCACTTCCAGCTCCTCTAGACCTCGGTATCCTCATCTGCAGAATGGCTGTGGGAGTTAGCGGAGGGGAGAGATGAATTGGCTGTGACACTCTGGTTCTCTCTCCTCCTACCCCTGGCAGTTTCTCCCAAAACATTTCTCTCATCACCCTTCACTCAGCACTACCACGGCTGAGTAGCTAGAGTAGATGTAAAAAGCCCATTTACCTGACTGATAATGCCTTAAGACAATGCAGCATTGTCTAAAATAGACAGAGGCTGGGAGAGAGCTTATCGTCAGCTGGCAAGGGGTGAAGCAGGGGTGGGCTGGCTCTGGTTTCCTAGCCTCTAGTGGCTGGCACTTCTGCAAGCATGGGAAGATGCTATAAAAACAGGCCTGCTGAGAAATACCCATGGGTGGCATGAACACATCAGTTGGGCTGTGAAGGAGTCAAAGTAAACAGGCTTGGGATGGAACTTTCTAGGGAGGTTAGAATGGGTAACACAATCCAAGCCCTAAGTTTATTTCAGTAGGCTCTTTCAGTTTTCAAGATATCTTATGAAAAGGGGGACATGTAAGCACTGGAAATGGCATGGAAAATAAAAACTGTAAAACAGATCCAACAAAATATTTATCAGTGCTCACTGTTATACATGAACGGTCCTCCCTACCAGGAATACCACAGTGAACATGATACATAAGTTTCCTTCTCCCAACGGATTTATATTCTAGCATTGGAGCCAGTCATTAAACACAGAAACAAACATATAATCTGAATAAACTTAGATGGGAATGATTGCCCCCAAAGAAGTGAAATAGGATGATATGATAAACAGTGACTGAGACCGGGGACAGCAGCATTTCCTAAAGTGACCAGGGGAGGCCTTTCTGAGGAGATGACAATTCAAATTAGACCTGAAGGAACTTTCCAAATGAAGGTTTGGAGGAAGAAAGTCATAGAGCAAATAGCAAGTGCAAAGGCCCCAAGACCACAATGAGTTTGATGTAGTTAAGAAACCAGTGTGGCTAAAGAGTGGCAAATGATGAGCATTATGCAATTAGGCCAGAGAAGTTTGTTCTAAATGCAATGGGCCTCCTATCCAAGTGCTAACCAGGCCCGACCTTGCTTAGCTCCTGAGATCAGATGGGTTCAGGGTGGTTCTGTGCATCATATGGAACCAGAGAAGAGCCCATATAGCCAAAGCAACCTTAATCAAAAAGAACAAATTGGGAGGCATCAATTTACCAGACTTTAGGCTATACTACAAGGCTATAGTAACCAAAACAGCATAGTACTGGCACAAAAACAGAGACATAGACCAATGGAACAGGACTGAGAACCCAGATATAAAACCACCTTCATATACACATCTGATCTTTGACAAAGCTGACAAAAACATTCACTGGAGAAAAGAATCCCTATTCAATAAATGGTTCTGGAGAAATTGGACAGCCACATGTAGAAGACGAAAACTGGATCCGCAACTCTTACCTCTCACAAAAATCAACTTATGATGCATAGCAATCTTAAACCTAAGGCATGAAACCATAAGAATTCTAGAAGAAAATGTTGGAAAAACTCTTATAGACATTGGCCTAGGCAAAGAATTTATGAAGAAGACCCCAAAAACAATCATAGCAATGACGAAAATAAATAAATGGGACCTGATCACATTAAAAAGCTTCTGCACAGCCAAAGAAACTATTACGAGAAGTGAATAAACAACCTGCAGAATGAAAGAAAATATTTGTATGCTACACATGCGATAAAGGGCTGATAACTAGAATCTATATAGAACTCAGGAAAATCAGCATGAAAAAATCAAACGACCCCATTAAAAAGTGCGCAAAAGGACATGAACAGAAACTTTTCAAAAGAAGATAGACTAATGGCCAACAAACATATGAAAAAATGCTCAACATCTCTAATCATCAGGGAAACGCAAATCAAAACCACAATGAGGTATCACTGAACTCCAGTGAGAATGGCTTTTATCAAAAAGTCCCCAAACAACAAATGTTGGCATGGATACAGAGAGGTAGGAACACTCATACTCTGCTGGGGGGACTGCAAACTAGTACAACCTTTATGGAAAGTGGTATGAAGACACCTCAAAGAACTAAAAATAGAACTACCATTTGATCCAGCAATCCCACTACCAGGCACCTACCCAAAGGAAAAAAGGCCATGCTATAAAAAGGACATCTGCCCTCAAATGTTTACAGCAGCACAATTCACAATTGCAAAGATGTGGAAACAACCCAAGTGCCCATCAATACATGAGTGGATTAATAAAATGTGGTATATGTATACCATG
>NW_012150174.1:1008157-1043157 GCF_000956105.1 Propithecus coquereli
CTACCACTTGATCCAGTAATCCCACTACTAGGTATTTACCCAAAGGAAAAAAAAAAGACATTCGATAAAAAAGACATCTACATGTGAATGTTTATAGCAGCAGAATTCACAATTGCAAAGATGTGGAAACAACCCAAGTGCCCATCAATACATGAGTGGATTAATAAAATGTGGTATATGTATACCATGGAGCACTACTCAGCCATTAAAAAAAATGACAAACTACCTATTGTATTATCCTGGATGGAGCTGGAGCCCATTCTTCTAAGTGAAGTAACACAAAAATGGGCAAACACCACATATATTCACCATTAAATTGATACTAATTGATCAACACCAATGTGCACATATGGAAGTAACATAGGGGGTCGAGCAGGTGGGAAGGAGGAGGAGGGGATGGGTAAATCCACACCTAGTGGAGGCAGTGCACACTGTCTGGGGGATGGGTACAATTATCAGGTGGTACAAAGACAATTTATGTAACCAAAGCATTTGTACACCATGATACTCTGAAATAAAATAATAATAAACAAACAAATAATAAATGCAATGGAAAGTCCCTGGAGAGTTTTAAGAGAGTACATTTTCAAAAGGTTGCTTTGGCCGCATCGTTGAGACTGGATTATAAGAGAGGAAGCAGGGAGAACAGTTAGAAGGCCATTGAAGTCAACAGGCAAGAGACACTTGGTGGCTTACAGTGGAGATGGAGATCAGAGGACAGATTCGGAATATATTTTGGAAAGAGAGGCATCAAGGGAGGCTGAAAAGGTCAGAGGAGCCTCAGTGGCTTTAGGAAGCAACCACCCTCTGAGACAACTGCTCTACCTTCCTCTCTCCCCAGAGAGGTTACTCTGTTCACACAGTGGCTTCCCTGGGACCTTAGCTATCTTTCTGTCTCCCCAAACTCAGAGCACCTTCAGCCTCCATTCCCACTACTAACTGGGTCAGTCTAACTCAAGTGCCAGAGGAGGATCTGATTAGCCAGGCTCATGTCATCATGCCAGGCCAACCTATGGGTCATCTCCTCTTAGTCTGGTGCTCTAGGGCAGGCTGGGGAGACTGGGTGCATTTCCTCAAGGCAGGGCCACAGAAGCAGTGGGGCCATGGCAGGTCAGCCTCTCTCAGAAGGTGCTATGTACCATAGGTGACAGTTGGCAGGCTCTGTGGTAACCTTAGCTAGCACCCCTATATCACTTATTGTTCCAGGCACTGTTCTACACACTTTACGTATAATAACTCACTTAATCTCAAAATTATCCCACAGGACAGATACTATTATTATCATCCCTATTTTGCAGAAAGGAAACAGGCACAGAGAAGTTAAGTGACTTTTCCAAGGTCGCATAGCCGGTTAGCGGTGAAGTTGAGATTCAAACTCAAATAGTCTAGTCACAGAAGCCCTAATCTTAACCATTTTTGAAATCCTTTCTAAGCTCTTGCTCAGACATTACTGAGAAGGCATCTTGAATATAAATGTTGAAAAAATTAGAAATTGATATTGCTGAAGCTGCTACTGTACTGTTTCATCTAGTGAAGCCAGGAAGAAACTTTCTGCACTGCCAAGTTTAACCTCCAGCTCTTCCATTTACTATTTCTGTGAGCTGGGTAAAGAACTATAACTTCTTCTGAGTTGCAAGTTTCTCACCTAAAAAACAAAGATACTATCTATCCTTGCTGTTTCATAGAGGTTGTTTGTAAAACAAAGATTACGATGCCAGGGAAAAAGTGTTCTGATAAATTAAGAAAGATTCTGTGGGAGCAAAGAGCAAGAGCAAACTAGAGGAAGAAGAGGTCCAGGGCATCTAAGATAGAACTCTCTAAGTCCAGAGTCCTGGAGACTTAAGATCAGGGCCCAGCCAGTGGTGCTGGAGTGAGCAGCTCCAGTGCCTGTCGTCCCAAAGACGACAGGGAGCTGCTGAAGGGTTTTGAGCAGCAGGAGGAGTGATGCAGTTAGATGGGTAGAAAGATATCGCTGGTACCTAGTGTGAAGAAGGAATAAGAGCAGGGAAGATTGGACGGGGAAACAGGAGGCAGGTGCAGCAATGAGAGCAAAAGACCATGAGCATCTAGATTCAAGCAACAGGGAAAATATTTAGGCATGTCCCCAAGAGAATGTGGGGTCTCCAGGATTCCACTGCACCCAAATCCAGAGCAACTCCATGGTTGAAAAGAGAATGGGTGTGTCCTTATACATGTTACGTAGAAGTTTCAGTTACTCCATATCTAAATAGTGTTTGTTTCGTGGGTGTGCGCCTCTCCACTGACATTTTGTTTCTGTAAATTCTTCAAAGGGAAGGCTCTTTGCTTTGATGACAAGGCCCGCCCTAGCTTCCTGTGTGTGGATCACAACCTTCCCTGGGAAGACAGGTGTGGGGACCTTGGCTCCTTTGCATAGCATACTGGGAATATTTGCATTTTCAGCGTCTTCTTTCCCCATTGAAACAGGGCCCCCTTACAATTTTTTTTGTCCTGTGGCATCAGATGAAAGTGGCCTAGAAGTCAATGCAAACTCCTTTCATCTCACCGTGTGGCCAGTGGCCTCCTAACTACGCAAAGCCCAGCAGGCTGAGCTGAGCGGGAACACAGAAGAAAACTCCCACTTCGATTCTTTTGGGTGAGTTCCTGGCTGTCTCCTGCCTAGTGCTTCCTGACTGCAGCCAGGGACACTGACACACACACACACACACACACACACACACACACACACACACACACACACACGCAGCACTGCGCTCACTGAGCTCCAGGGCCCACCCCCTCACCCAAGTCCTTGTTCAAGGCATCTTTGAAGTCCAGTGACGCCACCACTCTGTGCCTTTGCCTTCCCCCTGGGGTTAGCTGATAGAAGCCCACATATTCCAAATCCTCAGAGAAAATATTAAAAAACTCTCTTCTTTCTGGGTCAGTAGGTCAGCTTTGTGTTAAAAAAAAAAAAAAACCCAAAGGTGTATTCTTTATGGAGAAAAAGAGCAGTGTGAACACTGTTACCAGGAATCTCACTGCCTTCCTTGATCTGCAGAAATCTCCCGTGGGGACAGGATGCTTGGCTCTAAATGACGCATAAGTAAGTGGCTTCAGGTAATAACACGCAGAGTGCCAGGGAATCTCTGAACCCAGAGATTCCAGCTCTACGGGAACTTTTCTATTTAGCTTTGGTTCTGAGAATGGTTTTTAAATATTTAACTCCAACAGGCTTACTAAGCTTTTCAGGGTAGAAGGTGGGATGAGTTTATTATTTCTAAATATAGGGACCATTTTTTCTGAAAAAAAAATTTTAAAGTAATTATAAACATTATTGGTAAGGGCATAAGGAAACAAATTCAGCAAGTATTTATCAAGAACCTACTCCATGCCAGACATTGTTCTAGGCTAGATTCGTTGTGGTATAATAAAGAAATGGACAAAATCTTTGCTTCATGGAATGAACATTCCAATGTAATTCATTGTGCTAGAAATATGCACACCTCCTAGAAGGCAGAATGCATCAAAAGTCTTAAAAATATGTGTATGTGCCCTTTGACCTGAACAATTGTGCACCCCTATATGTACAAGAGAACAAAGTCATTTGGAAGAGTAAAAATTTAGAAAACAAAATCGTAAATATATGATATTAAGGAGTTGGATTCATTACGGTCTGCCTTTGTAGCTGAATACCATGCTACTGTTAAAATAATGTAGAAGAACATTTATTGATTTAGGAAACGTTAATGATATATCACTACACAAGAAAAGTAGGTTATAAAATGGTACGTAGAGTATGATCCCGTTTGTGTAAAAATGTATATGAAAGGAAAAAAATTCTGAAAGTTTATCTCTTAATTCAGCAATATTTACTGAGCACTTACTCTGTGCCTGAGACCTGGGGTTATGGAAATGAACAAGATAAACAAAGTCCTTTGCCTCCTGAGATTTGTGGCAGTTATTTTTGAGTGGTAGAGAATTTGGGGTAACTTTTATCTTTTCCATTTGTTTTTCTGTGCTTTCCATGTCTCCTAAGCCGATCAGATATTCCTTTTTAAATTACTTCAAAATTAAAGAATTTTAGAAATAAACTTTGGAGATATCGTTTGTAGCTTGAGGTTGGAAGATGAGCATTAGGGATTAAAGGCCACCTCCTATGTCCTTCCTCCCTCTGAGGAAGCACCTCAAGGCGACCAACAGTGGTACAACCAGAGGGCAAGACCTAAAGAGACAGTGAAAGACAAAGACTCGGGTTGAAAAGGAGAGGGTGAATAGCAATATTGAGGGTGAAGCAGACAAAAAGCCAAAACCAGAAGGTAGGGAGAATAAGCACAAAAGGGAAGCCAAGGAAGAGAAGGCCCAGCTTGTAACCAGGAATGGGGCTGAAGTGCCCTAAGCCCCTCCCGGTGCTGGCTCCAGGGTGCACGGGGGCAGCAGGGGGCAGAGGCATTGGACCAGGTGGGGATTTTCTGCCACCCCCTTCAACACACCCACCATTTCATCAATAGTCAAATGCTGAAAACCACCTAAGTCTCCAATAAAAGAATGGTTATGCAACTTAAGATTCTTTTAATACTTATCCATATATGTGCAACCCAATAAAATTTTGAGATGCTAGCTTAAGTTATATTTATTTTGTCCTTACAATTCTCTAGAAGCTTGGGAGTAAATCAGGAGTGTTAGGTATTGGGGGGTGCTCTGAGAAGGGGGTCCCATGCCCTCACCTATATCACCCCTCCCTCCTCCCCCAGGGACAGTCCCTGGAAGGAGTGGAGATCATTTTTTTAAACAGGGTTGGAGAATTTGAGAGTCTAGGAGACCCACGCTCCTTTCATCAGGGAAGCTCGGGGAGATTGTCCCCACTGGCCTGCCCAGCATGGCGGCATGCAGGGGAATAGGAATGGCGGCAGAACAGCTGTAGATGGAGCAAGCCTGTGGTGGCCCCTTGAGTTTCCTGTGACCTCCCCAAAGGACAATGAATTATCCAAAATTTGCCATGACCTTCAAGAGGAGTGTACAAGGGCTAAGAGGGGGTCCAGTGGATCTGGAGATGTGTCAGGGAGGGTACAAGGAAGGAAAGGGTATGTAGAGCAATGATCGGAGAGACCACAGCTGGCCAGGGACTGCTCGGGAACCAATGGGAATGGCTGTGGGGAACTCGCTTCCCAAGCCCCCTCGCCAGCTGGCTCCCAGGTGGGGTTGACCAATGGGAGGTAGTGGGGGTGCTGAGTGTAGAGGCAGGAGAGATGCCAGGGTGTATCTCTCACTCCCGTTCTGCTGCCTCAGGTGAAGACCCACCTCCACAGGTGGGCCTGTCTCATTTGTGATTCTAGCCCCTGCCACACTCCCAAACCCCCTCTGTGTGGGCCTATAGCTCCAGCCAGGCAGCCCCTGCCATGCTTCTAGCCAGAGAGTCCTGGCTCCCAGGCCCCGGAACACCACCATCTCCCCGTGTCCCTGCAGCCCTCATGGTAAGAGTAGCTTCCCCTGCAGCTAATCGCCACCCCTGTTTGGCATCTCGGCCCTTCCATATCCGTGTGTCCAGTTTCCTCTATTCCGTTTGGTTTTAGTTTTCCTAACTATTAATAGACCTTGACAAATCAGGAGCAGAAGCCACCCTCACCCCCAACTGAGGTCTTGATGCCACATGAGACCCGTGGGAATTTATCACAATCCCAGCAAGAAGGAGGGAGGCAGAACATCCTAAATTAACTGGTACCCTCACAAAAACCTAGGAAACTTTTAGATGATTTCATTTCCGTGGACCTGATTAAAGTAAGTGGGGTTTTTGTTTGTTTTTTTGTTGTTGTTGTTTTTACCACCAGGTGTTAATGGAGTTAAAATTAAAGTTATAGAAAAATAAAATACCATCTTTGCATACTTGAATATGTAGCTTGTGAAATTCCTGTTCATAACATGAAGTATAAACATAAAATGGATGTGTGCTATCATTTTGACTAAGTAAAATTTATATTCATGTGGACAGACAAGGAAAGAAATAAGAAAAACGGATTCCTTATGATGTGGCGGGAAGATAATATGCAATTTTCAAAAAAAACATGTGTTATCCTTTTCAAAATGATTGTTTTCCCTGTAAGATAACTCTTCAGGGTCGCCTGGAAGACTTTACAAAGCAGACACCTTCTGCATCCAGGGTCAGCAGCTGCGGAAAATGGCAAACGTTCTTCCTCTGGAAGCACCAAGGGAATGGGGGTGTTTTAACTGCATGGAAAAGCTGATGGAACCTGAGGTGTGAAGCTAAAAATATAGCTAAGCAGCAAAGGATAGTAAAGGCGCTAAGATGCGCGCATCAGGGGCAGGTGTTAGAATCTTTTCGAAGCCGCATCATAATTAAACTAGGTCAGACAAAAGGCTTTGAATACACGAGACTGAATGGGGATTCAGAGCCGAGGTACCCCAAGTAAATGAGAAGTTTGACCATTTTGGGGGTCACCTCCCTCCTAGGGTTAGATGGTATGGCCTTGCTGTCTCACAAACCAGTCCTTGGTACACCCCTGAAAGACAGAGTCCTGGACTAGAGGGACTGACCCATACTCCATGTCCTCACACGCAGGGGGACAGGTGAATGGTCTCTGCAGAAAGTTTTGAAGAGGAGATGACTAAGAAGTGACAGAGACCAACAGGAGACAGTTGGGTACAATGGTTCCAACCATGGACCTGGAGCCTGGCAGACTGGGTTTGATCCCTGCTAGCCACACACTAGATACGTGACTCCGAGGTAGCCCCTAACCTCTCTGGACCGCAGTCTCCCCCGCTATACGTGATTGCTAATAGGATTTACCCTAGAGGATTTGGGGGAGTAGTAAACGAGATCATGCTGGTAAGATGCTTAGCATGTAAGTGCTCAATCAGCATTAGCTGCTATAATTTTGTGGAATCAGAATCTCTAAGTTTAATTTTTTAGAATAAACTAAAGGTGTCAAATGTAATAGATATTGAGCCTCAGACCCTGTCCTGGTCACAAACAGAGAATGGAAAATGAATATGCTCCTGTTAAACCTTTCTTACGTTCACTGCTGGTTGGTGGGGGGAGGGGAGAAAACAGTGTAATAAAATCCATAAAACGCCATCAGAAAAACTGAAGACCCAGTGGAGAACGCTTTCCTGAGGCTGACATGGAGGCACGCAAGCTCCAGGTGACAAAGGATTTTGAGTAGCATGTGTCTCCAAGTGTTTGCTTAGATGTCCTCATCTCTTTTACAAGCAACTCTTCTCTCTGTTCAGGAGGTGAGATGAACAGGACCCTCAGATCAGAGCAAAGATATGGGTGCTTGCCTGTGCCCCTCAGCTCAGGTGAGCGTCCCTCCCAACGCCACCTGCCCCCACGGCCCTCTCACCTTGAGCACCATCCTGCACCTGGGCAGATGGGATCTCGATGTACTTAATTTGTTTTCTCAGGCCACACAGCTAATCTCTGGAAATCAAATGACATGTTGAAGCCTAATGCTCCCAAGTCCTGTGATTTTAACATTTTGAAAGGCCAGTACTCTTGAAAGTCTTATGAAAACTTTAGATCCATCCCCAGAAAAATGCACACATGCAGTTACATACTTTATTTCGCACACTTTTTCAGGGTATTCATGAAGCCACATGCACCTTCTAAGGTCTAGAGACAATCTGGTTCATGATAAGCCTTTGAAATCCTTGAACAGGAAATTTCAAGTGGCATCCACTTGGGATGAATGACAATGTGAAAACAAACAAACAAAACACATTCTTTTTGTAGCAAAGACTAGCTGCTCCCCTTGCCAGGGTTTTTGCGTGACTCTTACAAATTTCAGGGACTCATGTAAAGCCCAATTTCCACTCACATTCCAAAATCCAATCAGTCCCTCATGTAATGGCCCTCCTCCCAAATGTTTACCATCCTGCGACATCCCCAAGGCACACCCCTGTTGTCCCTCCTAACCAGCTGGGCAGTCAAGGCGAGCCTCGTTACAAAGCTGTCAACGCAAAGGCAAGAGGTTACATAATTCCAATTAGCAGAAGCCCCACCGACTCTAAATAGCTCCTTGCCACTTCATCATCTCTCCCCTCCAAGGAAATAATCACAATTGCCACCAACATCCTGGAAACAAAAGGCGACAGAATAAACACAGTGCTCTCCGGCAGACCTCAGGATTAAAATGTAATCTCGAAATAAAGTCTAATAACTTTCCCCCTTTCGAACGCACTTGGAATAAAATTAGCATATAAATCAAAGCTTAATTAGGACATTGTAACAATGAACAGCACCGGCTGGTATTAAGGGTTTCAGGCCCAATACGATGCATCAAATAAACACCGTAATTAGAGAACAAAATCAGGGCGGTCTCCTGGTAATCAATCACCCAGCTAGGTTCAAGCCTTTCAACTTGAGGGTCACCTCTGTTTTCCATCTTGTGGATCTTGCCTTCCAGACGGTCCATCCCAGGAGACTTGACGCATCTTCCAGCCTGTGTCTCTGGCACATCACTTGGCCCCCAACTCTTGGCTTTCAAAGGAAGTCTGGGCCCTGAGCAGGGGTGAGGACACTTGCAGCTTGCTCAGAACAATAGCCTATGGGCTTCCAAATGAAGCATTTATTCTTTATTGGAGCTGCACTTGCCTGTTATCCAATCCAGACAAAATATCTGTCTGGGACAGAAAGCCAGGAATCCTTAAGAAATGTCTTTTCTGCTTTCAACGTGCTCCAGCAACACTGGTTTCCTGCTGTTCCACACACCCACCAAGCGAACACCTGCCTCAGGGCCTTTGCACCAGCTGTTTCCACTACCTGGAATGCTCTTCTCCCATGTGTCTTTTGCCCTCACTTCATTCAGATCTTTCTACTAAAATGTCACTTCATCAGAGAGGTCTTCCCCACCTCCCTTCTCTAAAACAGCACCTCCTATCCCTGTTTAACTCCCTTTGTTGGGGAGCTTGAGGGGCCACTAAATAGCACCCTTCTACCCCGTTAGTTCTGATCCAACAGCAGAATAAGAAAAAAAAGGCAAGACAGAGAACAAAATTTCACCTTTTAATTTCCAGTAGAGCTGATGTTTAAATATGTGACTTTTACCTGTGGGCAAGTGGGTTTCTGGGTACCAATGTGCTGACCAGACAGCAGGGGTCACCTAAGACAGGGGTCCCCAAACTATGCTGAGTTGTATAATTATTTCATTATATATTACAACGTAATAATAATAGAAATAAAGTGCACAATAAATGTAATGCACTTGAATCATCCCCAAACCATCCTCTCCCCACCATCCCCCCAATCCATGGAAAAATTGTCTTCCATGAAAATGGTCCCTGGTGCCAAAATGGTTGGGGACCACCGACCTAAGAGGCAAGGCAGCAGGAGCCGAGCAGGCAGAACGGAAGGGAGGAAGAGCAGGGTCTCACGTGCCCCATTCTCTATCCCAAAATCACCTAAGCGAACTGGCCCCTCCTGCCTGGAGGCGTGTTCCACAAGGGCAGGCCCTCCTGCCACATGGCAGGAACTTGAGGAAGGGAAGATGCTGCTCCTATGCCCCCACTCGCTTTAGTTTTCTTCATAACTCATACCACCACCTGGTGAGTCATGTCAGGATTTGTTTAGTTTCTGTCTTCTCACGCTAAATGCAAACTTCAGGAGGGTGGTGCTTTGCCGCTTACATCCTGAATCCCCAGGGCCTAGAACCGTGCCTGGTATGCAGTCAACATTCAGTAAATAGTTGTGGAAAAAATGAATGAAGAAGTCTTTACTTGCATCTTTGAAGAAACATTGTATTCTTAGGCTGCAATGTGCCCGGGCTGTGGTTGCCTTTAATCCTGTAGACTCAGGAACTATTTCTTTAGGATCTAGAGCTTTTCCTTTGGAAAGTCCTGGTATAATTACCTGTGAACTCCTTGAACGTCTACATGATTTCTCACCGAGTTCAGCTTTCCTGACCTCTCAGCCCATCGAGTTCAAGCTCCATAATGCAGGACAATGTCACTCACTGTGCCATCCCCTGCTCCTGGAAAACCGTCTTCCCTTCAGTGTCCAGTGAGGGAGGGGTCCACGCAGCCTGAAGCTGGGCTTGGGTTTCCAGCTCCCCGGGGTCGGGCCATCTGCTTGAGTTTGTGCTGGGGCCTGGGCAGAATCCACTTTCAGCTTCTCTGCATGCCCCCTCCTGCTCCTCCTCCAAGTGTCTGCTGGCTCCCTGACACTGCCCCCAGATCACCAGAGCCTGGCACAGGAGAGAGATCCCTGCCTGAGTCACATCTCTTAACTCTAGCAGACTCTGGCTCTGCTGAAAGTGGAGGAACCCAGATGAAGTGTCACAGACTATGCCCAGAGAGACCCGCCCTGGTCGGGGAGGCAGATGCATAAAAATCTGCAGTGTGACCACCCCTTCTGCATCAGACTGACTAATACTGATCACTAAAACTAATGATGGCTCCTGTCCCTTCGTGTCCACTGTGGGCAGGACACGAAACCCAGCACATCACATCCTTCAGCTCGTTTAATCCACAATAATTCTGTGAAGCAGTTACTGTTATTAGTAGTCCCACTTCACAGATGAGGAAATTGAGGCTGAGAAAAGTAAATTATTTGTTGAAAGTTCTGCAGGTAGTCAGTGCTGAGGGCAACATTCAAGTCCAGGTCTATCTAACTTTTTTGGAGAACTTAAGCTCTTCCTGCCTATCCTGTCCTCTCCTGGGTCCATCTTCTCCCCAGGTTGCCTCTCCCCATGCCAACCAAAACTAAGGGATGAATGAGCAAGAACCCCACAAGGTGGCAGGCCCCACAGCCTCCACTCCTTCCTACATAAGATCATTTGCCAAACACGCACTCTCCTCTCTCCATGCCTTGTTCACGCCTTGCATGGAACTCTCTTCCCCATACTGCAAAATCCTGCTCAGCCTTCTGGGCCCAGTTCAAATGTCACCACCTCTGTGACCACTCTCCCAGAGTCTAGTTTAATCACCCTGCCCCCTCCTCCATGTCAAGAATATGCTCCTATTTCAGTGGTTCTCCAACTGTAGTGCCTGGACCGGCAGGAACAGCTTCATGGAACTTGCTAGAAATGCAAATTCTTGAACCCCGACCCAGAGCTACCAAATCAGGATTCAAACAAATCCTGCAGCTCAGTCCAATGCATACATATGGAAGTCTGAAAACCATGCTACAATTTAACACATCTATTAGAGCCATTTGTATGTGTTTGAGAAAGTTACTCGTCTGGGAGGACCTGCCCGGCCAGGACTGGGTGGGGTGAGAGTTTATCACACAGTGGGTGCTCGGGTGACTTAGAAAGTTCTTCCTTTCCAGCAACCGCCTGACAACCTCGTGGCTTAGTGACATTAGTGATGACAGGCGATTGGCGGTGGGGGTGGGGGGGACATTTGAGTCAAGCAGGCCTTCCAGGGTCCTTTGCAGCAGGCCTCCGCCTCCAGCATTGCACCTGCTACCTGCTGAAGAAGAGCCCACAATTTTTCATTTATTTCTTTCACAAATATTTATTGAGCACCTACCAGAGACCAGATACCAATAAACATGGGAACATAATGGCGAGTAAAATGTCAACTCTAACTCTGTCCTCAGGGAGCCTACAGTCAGTGGGAAAGACACACACCCAATCATAAGAGCTAACTTGAAGCCGCATTTACATTTATTAGTTTATCTAATCCTCACAGCCACCCTAGAAGCGGGGGCTGGTTATCATCCTCTTTCTCCAGATGAGGAAATGGACAGAGAAAGGTAAAATACTTTGCCCAAGTCCATGCAGTTGGTAAGTGGCAGAGCTGAGATTTGAACCCAGCAAGGGTCCATCCCTGCTCTTAATCACAGCACAATACTGTCTTAAAATAATTGCAGAATAAAACTATAAACTTTGCTATTCACTGTGAAATATAGCACACAAGAGTGAATGACAGGGAAAACGGATGCAATCAGTGAGGGGAGAGGGTGTGGGCAGAGAAATCTCTGGAAGAAGTGACATCTGGGCTGGGACTTGAAGAATGAGCAGGAGCGAACTCGGCCACTCAGCGAGGCAGGGGTAGGGTACAGACGAGGCCTTTCTCCGCAGAGGAACAGCACTTGCAAAAGCCTCAGGGAGGAGGCCTGGGAGAAGCCGCCAGTGGCCGCAGCCGTGGGGTGGGCGTGGAGGAGGCCCGGGCTAGCAGCAGGCCATGAGGTTGGAGGTGAGGGCAGCACTGGATTGCCATGACAACAGTCCTTATCCTTGATCCAACACAAAGGCTTCCCCTTTTCCAAAGAAATGTTGTCAAACCGAGGGTCCCACATGGATAGACAGCTCCATTGTGTGTGAAAATGTGGGTGAAGTGCACGAAACCTCATCATTCACCCACTCAGACGTTCAGAGATACTGATTGAGTGCCTACCATGTGTCAAGCACTATTGTGGGTTCTGAGGATACAGCCCCATCGCCCTGGAGCACATCCAAAGCACGCCTGGGGAGAAAGAACTCTCCGAAAACCAACATTTGCATTCCGTCCTCAGCCCTGAGCACAGGCTGTGAGCCGGGCACTGTGTTGGGCGCCCCATTGAATGGTCTGGTTTGCATATTACAAAGAAATCAAAGGCACATTCCCAAATTGCAACTCGACCCCCTTGTAACCAAAGTGGACATCTCTTAACAATTTCAACAGCCACTTATAGCTCACAGGATTTGAAACATTTCTTCAGATGCTGGCATAGGATAAATCATTTTGGGCTGCTCTATAAAGTGAACTTTGCTAATAGAATCTAGGGTAATGAAATGAATGTCTGCGGACCTGTAATTCATTCTGCATAACATTTACACACTCCACTCCGCTGGAATCTTGTCAAATGACTTTAGTCAGCAAAGCTCAGCCTAAAGAGGAGGTGGAGAACTAACACAGATTGGTTGAAAAGGGCCTTCAGAGAGCATTTTCAAAGCTGTCTTCATTGCTTCTTGGGTTTTTTTCTTTTTTTTTTTTTCTATAGAATGAGACAAGTGGTGTCATTGTGCAGATACCACTGAAACTGTGACATCTCGGTTTTTCATCACATGCAGGATAAAGACCAAACTCCTTTACTTTGTCTGCAAGGGCATACAGAACTCGGCTCTCCCCCTAACTGATACCACCGCGCTCTCCTCGTCACTTCTCCAAACCAACCTTCTCTGTGCACCTCAAGTAAGCCAAGTTCATTCCCACCACAAAGCCTTTTTTTTCCTTGCTATTCCACTGCCTCAAATGCCATTCCCTCAGATTCTCACATGGCTGGTTCTGATTCTTCACTAATGTCACAACTCAAATGTCACCTCCTCAGAGAGGTTTTTGCTGATTCACTTTAAGGCTCCCCACCTTTAGCACTCACCATGCTCTGAAATTATCTTGCTCTTCAGGTGTACTTGGTTTTCCTTTAGTCTTGCTCCCTACTGAAATGAAAGCACCATCTAGAGCAAGGCCATGTCTCATCTCCAGTTGCACACACTGATCAGAAGCTACATGTGTAAGATGCAAAGCCTCAGTCCCTGAGTCACTGCCTGGAGGAAAGCTGTCAGATGATAGTGAACAACTATTTGGGATTTTAAATGAGCTATATGGGTTGATCTGTTGCATCAGCAAGCGTGCATACCCTTAACTAATCCAGTACCTCTGACCATTTCCTATCAGGTTGTTAGCGCTTACCTAATTGATTAGCAGGAATCTTATATTCTGGATAAAAATCTTTTCTCTGTTATACAAGGTGCAAATATTTTCTCTGGTTCTGTCGCTCCTCTTTTAACTTTACTTATGGTGCCTTTTATTTTGTATAGACATTCAAAATTTTTATCTAGTCAAATCTGTCAGTTTTTTTGTATCATGTTACGGACGTTGATATCTGCTAAGAGGGGCTTTCTCTATACCAAAATTACAAAAAATGCACTCCAATATTTCCTTCTAGTTCTTCTATTTTCCAGCTACAATTATTCCTACGTATTTTATTGTATTGTTAGACATAAGAACATTCTCCCTACTGGTTGTCTACCTAGGTAATACTAACACATAGGAAGGTTACCGTTTTTCTCTATATTGCCTTGCGTCCGGCACCTTAAGTAAAATTTCTTAATAGTCAATCTTATAGTTCAGCCAAACAACCATGTCATCCTCAAATAGTTATAATTTTGTCTCTTTCTCTCCAAAATTTGTACCTTTCATTTTTTATCTTATTGTATGGCTTTGCTGGGACTCCAGTACCATCTCGATTAATCCTAGGGACAGCAGGCATCTGTACACTGTTCTTGTCTTTACTAGCGAGGCCTCCACTATTGTTCCGTGAAATGTGATGTTTGCTGCCCAGTTCTTATGCTCTTTATGTTTTAAAACTTTCCTCCTCTTTAGAACCTACTAGAAGTTTTAATTAGGAAAAGATGTTGAATTTTATACAATGTATTTCAGCACTCAAAGAGAAAGTCACATGGTTTTTCTCCTTTAACCTATTAGTAGAATGAATTCATTAACAGATTTCCTAATGTTGAGCTATATTTGCTTTCCTGGAACAAAATCTTACTCCGTCATGGTATGTTGTACTTTTCACACTTTTCTGGATTTGATTTACTAATATTTTACAGAGAATATTTTGCAGCTGAATTTATAATAATATGTAGCCATTTGGAGCTGGTGCTCTTGAATGTTGGAAAACATGATGTGGAAAATTATAGATCCTCATCAATTAGGTGGTTTGTTGAAAAACTACATGGCAGGAAGCAGAATTTATAGGCGTATCTGAGGCTGACGTTTGAGCCCTCTGCCAGGCCAGTCTACCCACTCACTTTCAAGGTCACTTTAGAGGTTCTCTGGAACTAGAAAAGAAAACCAGAGCACGTGGGGGATTTGAGGCTTGGTGAATTTAATTTTGAAGGTGCTGAAAGAGGTGTTCAATCATTTCAGTAAAAGATGATAAAGGCTAAAGCACAAAAGAAACCCAGACCGTACCCAAATATCTCTGTGGGACCTCTCTGGCTGGGAACACACGGAAAAAGAAATCACAGAGAAAGACATTGTGGGGACATTTCCTTTGGGATTTTACAAGCAAAGGGAATTTCATCTTGAAATTTAATTTCTCACTGTGATCATAATAATGGAAGAGAGTGTTTCATGTTATATTATTTGGGTTCATTGTATGTGTGTGTATATATATTTGCACTTGAGTGGAAAACATGGCTGGGCATAATTTGAGATTGAAAACAGAATATAAGAGCAATTTTTGGATAATATACAATTACCTGGAGTGTTCCTAAGACAGAGAGACCTAGAATTAAGAAATGATTTCCTATGACCCCTTGCAGGGGCTGCATGGCCCACTGGATCCCAGAAGGGCAGAAAGGAGCAGTAGGAGATTTCAAAGGAACAGCCTCAGGAGGAGGGGTCAGGGCTCTCCTGACAGGGACAGCCCCACAGGAGGTGAGGGTGTGGTTGCTGGGACCAATGGATTAAGACAGAATAAAGTAAGAGGGCTGTAGGGCAAGGGGACTCTTCAGCCCCCTCTGCCTAAGTGTCCAAACTCTGCCACGCCTTCATTTGCCTCACCACTACCAAAAGGTCTGTGAATTGGTAACCTGATGGGTAAGAGCCCAGAATTTTCAGCGGGAAATTTTTTGGTCAAGTTACTTTTCTTTAAAGGTCATAGCTATTTACAGAGTGCGGTCCTCTGCTTCTCACCTGCAACGGGGGCTTCCTGTCCTCAGGAAAATAGGACCATGCATCTTTTTCTCTATATTCTCTGTACTTGCAAAAAAATTAAGACATGATCTATTCTGCAGAGAAAGAGAGAGAGAGAAACACCACCTTCCAGCACAACTGAACTTGCTATTCTCAAGATTCAGACTTAACCTGGAGAGAGAAGTGGAAAAACTCCACTTCTGAACCTACGCCAGACTCTCAATCAGCGTTTGCCAGAGGCCTGTCCTGTGCCAAGCACATGTAAGGGTATTAATACGGTCATGCTTTCATTCCCGCGCCTCTGTTTCTGAGGGGCACATGTGTTCTCAATTGCATGGGAAGAGGTCAGAGTCTAGCCACTGCCTGGTTTTCTAACCATCCTGAAGGACCAAACATCTCTAACCACAACTAAACAGGAGTGAGGATCAGAATCCAATCCCATCTTCCTCCGGATCACGCCCTCTCAGATTCTGCACCGGACCATAGTTACGCTTTGCTGGTTTCGCCAGTGTCACCCTCATCTTCCTCTTTGTTGGTGTCTTATGGTCTTATGCTAATTTTTTTTTCAAGTTGGCTGAAGAGCTTCCTTAAAGGAGTTATTTTTTAAAGGTTGTATGGGTAGCATACTTGCTGGGTCTGTCTTGAATATTTCTTTCTTTTCCCTTAACATAAGAATATTTAAATGGTTATATTAATTACAATTATAGGATCTCTATTTTTCCCCCTTTAACTCCGCAAATATTCCCCCTTTATATTCTAGCATTTAGTGTTGCCAATTAGAAATCCAACACCAGCATGTCCCTCTCTCCTTTATAACTGGTTTATTTTTTCTGTTTAAAAGATTGCAGAGCCAGGCACAGTGGCTTGTGCCTATAATCCCAGTTACTCAGGAGGCTGAGGCTAAGGTAGGAGGATTACTTGAAGCCAGGAGTTCAAGATCAGCCAGGGCAACATAGTGAGACCCCATTTCTAAAAAAAAAAAAAATTTTTAGTTCTCAGGGTGTGGTGGTGGATGCCTGAAGTCCCAGCTACTCAGGAGGCCAAGGCAGGAGGATCTCTTGATTCCAGGTGTTTGAGACTATAGTGAGCCATCACCAAACCCTGGGCAAGAGAGTGAGACCCTGTCTCTAAAAAAATTTTTTTAAAAAAAATATTGTATGATTTTTTTCTTGGTCAGCATTCCAAAATTTCAGATGTATATAGGCTTGTGCCTTGATAAAATTGTGCCTTTGTAATCTAGATTTACATATTTCTTCTGTTAAGGGGAAATGTTTTTTATATTAATATTTCCTTGATTATTTTTTCTTCTTCATTCACTCTGCTCTCTACTTCAGTATTCTCATTTTGTGGCTTTTGTACCTGCCAGTTCCATCTTATATGTTTCTTAACATTTACACTCATAATTTCTATCTCTGTCTTTTTGCTCTGCATTCTGGAAATTTCTCCAAGTTGTCTTATAGTTCACTAATCCTATTTTCAACTGTATGTCCCTTCTAATAGTTAGTCTTAATTGATTTCTTTTTTCTGTGATTTTGCTCTTAGAACTCTTTTCTGTTGCCTGGGTACCCCTACTTATGTCAGCTCTCTCTTATTTTATCAATTTAGTGTCTTTTAAAACACCTCTGAAAATCATTAGGCATTCAAGCCTTTTCTTCTGTTTCCTGCATTAACCCTGTTTCAGTCAGAAATACTTGCTCTGAGTTCTCAGCCTGGTCCCCTTCCTCTGAGCTGCTGGTTCTCCTTACACGTGGTCATTCTCAACGAAGACCTAGGCCGGCCAGGACTGTGCTGGCATGGATTTCGCCCGCTAGTGTAGGGATGCCACTTAAGCCCCTCTGCAAAGCCAGGTGTGACGAGTTAGAAGGAATGGGACTGGGGGGGGAGGTCTCTTTGGGTCTACAGGCTGAGTGCAGGGTGGGGGACAGATGGCCTTCTCCAGGCCCACGAATGGCATTGGCAACCCCCGCCAAGCGAGCGTGGTGTTCACACTTTGTGTAGCCTAGGGGTGAAGGCTGTGGTCAGAGTCTCTTTGCGAGGCTGACACAACCCCCGAAGTCCATCTCTTTGACTCCTCTCTCTACACAGTGACACCCTTGCTCTCCACCTCCCACACCTAATGTTCGTCCTGATTTCACAGCCACCACCGTACACACCCTTGGTGACCCACACCGAGCAGCCCATCTGATTAGATCTGGTGACTGACAGGCTTGGGCAGGGAGCAGGACGACCTTAGGCACAACCTTTAGGCCTGACAACTGGCTGCGTCCCCACTAGACTGTGAGCCCTTGGAGAGCAGAGACGGGGTCTTACGCCCGTTCTGTTTCTAGCACCTAGCGCTGTGCTGGCACATGGCGCCTGCTTGGTGAGTGACAACCAAAGGAAAGACATGCACTCCCAAGCCTCCAGTCTTTTCTTTCAAATTCGATACTGTTGGGCAGGTCCTTCCTGCGCTCACTGTAACTCACTCCCGTGCTCTGGTTTAACTGTCTTTGGTACACACTTCAAGTCTTGGCTCAAATATCACCTTACAGGAAAACCTCTCTGCCCTTCTCCGGTGCCTCCACCCCATCGCAGCACCTACTGCACTCTGGACCTTCATGGTGGGCTCCAAACTGTGTGTAAATGGATAAATGCACAAATAAATGAATCCCCCCTAAACTCAGAGCCCAAGGTGGGATCCCATCAGAGAAAGCTGGTGTGATTTACAGGGTGCCCGAGACAGATGGCCATGGGAGAGGGGACCTAGAGAACCACGTTTTGGAGCATCTTGAACACACAGCTAAGGAGTCTGGTCCTGGGTGCAGGGGAGGAGTCAGTGCCACCCACCACAAGTCCCACTTTGGGGCTGTATGGCAGGGGGGCCTCCAGGTCTGGGTCTCAAGGTCAGGAGTCACCAGGTGTCCAAGCTTCCAGCCCCAGCCAGAGTGTGTGTCACATGACCCGGGGCCTGTTCAGAGGCTCCCGGCCGAGGATCACAGTGGAAGCACAGCTGGTGGCTGCCAATGGCCACAGAGGGCCTGCCCTGGCCGGGACTCTGGCTCCTTCTCTTCTTGGATCACACACAGTCACAGCCCAGCAGCGCAGCCTCTAACCAAGTCTGCTTGTGCCTCTGGGACTGAGAAAAACTGAGTTATGCTCCTCACCAAGGAAAGGCACTTCCGAGGAAGTTGCTCTTTCACACTCTGGTGGGAGCAGACATAACACCCAGTCTGACCAGCTGGACCAGGCATCTCCTCCGCAGTCTTCACCTGGTGTATTTAAGATCAGCACACGGTGACTGATGGGGCAGCTTTGAAATGTCCAGCATTGTGCTGCCTGCAGTTGGGACAGTGAGCGTTTAAGGCATAATTCTTGACCTCTCAAGGAGCTTGCAAAATCTCTGGGAGAATAAAAACCACAACAGTAGCACCAACACTAAAATGTTCCCATGCAGTGAGTGCCCATCTACACACATTAGTACAATTATATGATTTAACCATTAAAATAACATAGCAAAGACAGTCACCAGGACTTTATGATTGTTTCTATAACGTGACTATCATAATACTAGCACAACTGATATTGGAGTTGAAAACTGAATGAACTATCAAGTTGCTAAGTGTCCTAGTGATCAAAAGATGGTAATCTTAAAGACTAAAACAATAAAAAGTATTTTATTAAAAAATAAAAATACCTGAAAGCCCTATCTGACCTTCTAAATGAAGGTGAATTACAAGCCAAGGGACAGAGAAAGTAAACAGTGTGTCAGAAAGAAAATGCATGCATGAGACCCATGTGGTCACGGCTGGACCAGAAGGCCCTCACTGGAGGAAAATCTGCCCACCTAGATGGACCTACATGAACAGATGCTCAGGGCCCAGGAAGGATCAGGTAAGAACAAATGCTGTAACAACCTGTGTCAGCCAGGCTAGGCCACAGAGGCCCAAGTCCTGGGGAAGCTTCTGCCAGCCCTGATCCAGCAGAACATTCTGCCATTGGCCTGCGGACATTGCAAAGGGAGCTAAGAACTTCAGGGGCAGATCCAAGGCTGCCTAGTGGGGACAGCTGGATGCCCAGAGACCTGCAGCTATAGACTAGCTCTGTGTGACCTTGGGCAAGTGGCTTCCTCTCTGGGCTTCAGTTTCTTCTGCTGCAAAACAAAGGATACCAGTGATTCTGTAACCACTAGGGGTTATGGACCCCTCTGATAACCTTAAGGTTATAGATTTCTTCCTCAGGAGAAAGAATGCGTACACATTTGGCATTAAATGTTTCTATCACCATCCACCCTCCGCCAAAGGACCCCAAGTAATAACCACTGGGCTAAGAGATCTCTAATGACCATTTTAGGACTAGACAAAGTAAGTCGAGGTTCTATCTGTAGGAGACCTTCAATGCCAGGCTCAAGCAGGGTTTAGTCTCAAGCAGTAGGAAGGCACAGAAGAAAATAACCAAGGAATGATGTGCTTCACTGGTCCAAGTTCTATGTCTTCTCCACCAAGGACCCAGGACCAAGCAAGCCTCGTTCATAACCCACAGCAGACATGTGGCTGCCCATTTGCTGTGGAAACTGGAAGGTTTCTTTGTTGTTGATCTGAAATGTGCAATGGCCCTTAATTCCTGGCAGAAGGATCTTGCAGAGCCCACAACAGCTGAATATCTGTATTTCACAAGGTTCAACTGCAAACATGCGCCCCATGCCTTTTAAATGCAAGATGTTTCCTGGTTCTCTGGGCAGCTTGTGGATTCATATGCTTACCTGTATGTCCTGCTCAGGAGACATCTGTCGCTAACTCAGGCCAAGCTGCCAGTTGGCTCTGAGGGCTGGAACAGAAGTCTAGGAGTCCACTGACATTGTGAATTAGCTTTGCCATTTCCTATGTGAACTAAATAAAATCTTAAGGCTCACCCCCACCCCCACCAGCTGACTGAATGGACCCCCTCATGGCCAAAGGAATATCCTAAAACTAAATTGCCTGCCAGGAGGAGGGAGGTCAAACATGCCTCATCATGCTCCCCTGCCTTCTTGGGGACATCCTTTGTAACCCATTAACAGGCCTAAGGGTATGCAAGACAAACCTGCAGGTCCTCAATTTACACAACAAATCTATGTCCAGTGGCTTATCTCTGATAAAGATTTCCTTATGTCGAAACATTCCAAGCCTTTAGACAAAGCTTCACGTCTTTAACCAATTACAAGTCAAAGAAACTTTAAACCCACTATAACCTGTAAGCCCCTGCTTTGAGATGGCCCACGTTTTCAGGCCAAACCAATGTATGCCTCCCACGTGTTGGTTTATGACTTTACCTGTAACCCCTGTCTCCCTGAAATGTATAAAACCGAACTGCAACCTGGCCACACCGAGTCCACTGCTCAAGACTTAAGCATGGCTCCGGGTCCTGATCCTCAAATTTGGCTCAGAGTAAATCTCTTTAAAATTATTTTACAGAGTTTGGCTTTTTTTCCCATTAACATCTGCTTAAGCACCAGGTCAGAGCTCAGGTCTAGTCTCAGTGGAAACTCATCTCTCCTTTGGTGTCGTGAGGGAAGAGGGAGAGTCGCAAGATGAGACTGCAAGAAAATTTCCATGTGTGCCGTGAGGGGAGGGCTCTCACCCTGCACACTAGAACCACCTAGGGAGCTCTTACGATATATTAATGCTGGCTTCCACTTGGCCAGGTGAGGCAAAAGCTCCCCCGGTGAGTCTAATGTGCAGCCATGCTGAGAACCCAAACATGAATGAAGCAGCTACATGGCCCAAAGACCAAAAGAACCCCATACAAAGCAGTCAGTGGTGAACGGCACAAGCCATGTGCAGTGCCCAAGACAAAGCGTGATTCCAACTTGGGAAGGGTTCCAGAAAGTTTTCTTGGAAGCTGGGTCCTGGAGGCAGCAAATCTATAAGCAGACATGGAAGGGAAGGGCACTGGGACAGAGGGAACAGCTTGAGCAAAGATTCAGAGGCAGGAGCGTCTGCTGGGGAGTAAGCCCTGAGCTCTTTGGGGAGTACATCCGACCCAGTGAACTCTAAAATGTCTTTCACATTGAACCTGGCCCTGCAGCTCCTGATTGAAAATGTTTCCGACTTCATTGCTTAGGTCTTTGTTCTTGTGAGGGACTGTTCTGGCACTGGAGGTGAAAGAGGATGAGGTGATAGGTTTCTGAGAAATTTAGGCAGACTTTTCACAACAACTCTTGCATTTGCTCCCGGGAAATAATCCCTGGGAGGTGGAGAGAAGGGAAATGTGACTGACCAAAGTTTACAGAGGAGGACAGGGACAAAGATAAGTTCCCCTGCCTAAGGCCACATGGGTGAGTAAAATAACAGCATCCTGTTACCAATCCTGTTTCCCTTGGGCACCTTATTCTTCAGGACACAGAGCCTAGCTGGCTGGCTCACCCAGAAATTTGGAGAGAGAAGGCAGTGACAGAAATACTCCACAGGCCACTGGACATTGTTATCTGTTCATTCGACCAGGAACAAGGAACCAAGAAACCAAACCACAAAGCAGAGCCCAGCCCTGCCACAGCTTGATAAATGGGGAATCAAGTTAATCTATATAATCCTTCAGTGTTCAAAACCACAAAAAAAGTCAATATGTGCTTGGCTGTCCACACCAGAGATTATCATCTAGCCATTTAAAATGATGCTTTTGAAGAATTTTTGTTGACATTGAAAAATGCTCCCTCTATAATGTTAAATAAAATTATATCTGAGTTCATGGCATTGTGAATTAATTCGCTCATTCTATAAATGTGCCAGGTACTGTTCTGGGCATTAAGGAATTTTATTGGCAATGAACAAAACATGAAAATCCCTCCTCTTGTCAAGCTCCCATTCTAGAAGGGGAAACAGACAATAAACACATAATAAGCAAAATATACAATGTTACACAGTAATAAAGTAGTCAAGAAAAGTGAATCAAGAAAGAAATATAGGAGGAATTTTTCCCCTTTATGCTTTCATATGCTTTCTAACAAAAAAAAATTATGTTTGTGATGAGAAGAAAATATTTTTTAGACAAAAGCAATAACAAAAAAGTGATTGAATTAAGAAATGAAGTTGGCTCACAACTTGAACCTAAGCTGATATTCAGACATGTGGCTCTGTTGGTAGACTAATGTCCT
Organism: Propithecus coquereli; assembly: GCF_000956105.1. NCBI lineage: Eukaryota > Metazoa > Chordata > Mammalia > Primates > Indriidae > Propithecus > Propithecus coquereli. Next base: position 1,030,869 of record NW_012150174.1, read on the forward strand.
ACTGCCGGGTGGAGGAAACAACCCTGGCAAAAGAAGGCAGGGCCCCAGTCTGCAGTGCCCAGGGGATAGGGCAGTTACCAGATCCAGGCTTGGACTCTGGAGTATGGCATTTGTAGAATTCTTAGAATCAGGCAGTACCGATAGCAAGATGTCCCCGGTGCCAATGCCCACGAGTCCATCCCAAAAGTTCCAGATCTGCTTGAATGTGCTCCTCTATGTGAGGCCAGGCTTGACCTCTGAGCCCAGGGAGGAGCTGAGCCTTCAGAGGGTGAGGGGGTTTCTAATGTGACCTTCCAACATGACGTATCTATCTCCGAGGTGGGCAGTCAATGACTTCCACGGTGAGCACTTGGAAGTTCCATACTAGTTTCTGTTATCTTTCTTCTTGCCTTTTTCTGAAACTGTTCTTTGCTGTGGCTCTGGTCTGCACCTAGAGGATGAATTATTTAGGCTACTGAGCATAGAAGAAATGGATGCACAAGATGAGGCATCCCCAAAGGGGGCAGAGACGTAAAGGAAGTCCTGAGAGATGGCTGGCCCGGGGCCAGGGGCTTCCTTGGGCCTGCCTACAGGCTGGTGCCCCACTCCCTCACCCTTCCAGCCATAGGGCCTCCTTGGGTAGACGTGCCCACCACCAGATTCCATGAGACGCTATCTCACTGCGAGATTTCACATTTATCAGTTGGGGGCAGGAGACAGCGCCAGAGTGGTCCAGCTGCTCGAGTCCAGATACCCTCACTCTGGCCCTGCCTGGGATGGCGCATCCACCGGGGAGCCAATGAGTTGGCCAAATCTGGCAGGGGATCCATGGCCATCAGGAGAGAAAAGGCTGTGTCAGAAAGACTGTTTGCCTTCTCTTGGATCCACAGAACTCCCCCAGGGCATCCTGACACCGGGTTCCCCTTCCTGTCTCCTCCTTGGAAAGACATCATAACATGGAGGCTTGGGCAGACAAGAGCCTAAAATTTAGCTGGGCTCTTCCTTGGACATGTGATCTTGGGCAAGGTATTTCACCACTCTGGGACCCTGTTTTCTCATCTGTAAACTGGGGATTCGCCTACCGCAAGTAGTCCTTGAGAGAATGAAAAAAAAGAGCCTTCACAGCGGTCCTGGCACCTTACAGGGGCAGGGTGATGGTCACTGTTGCTGTTAGCATTTGTCTTTCTCCTCCTCCCTATGCTCAGAGCAGCATGGCATCCAACACAGGCTTTTTCCCACCTTGAAACCCAAAGAAAGTCTCCCTGCTTCTGGCCTTTCCTGCTGTGCCCTTAGACCGAATGCTTGTGTGGACAGCAGTCTCAAGAGTGTGAGTCCACAAGGACTCGCTTTCCCAGGAGAGTAAAAGAGTGAAAGCTTTCCTGTCTTCTGGGAAAACAGAGCTTCCCAAGCCCCGCTGGCTCTCCTCTGCTCTTTGCTGCCCCCTGTCGGTTCAGAGCCTGAAGAGCCACTTGCCTATTTTGGCCACTGGGTTACACCTTCTGTGGAAATGCTGCTGACAGAGAGGCAACTCTAAGCAGTTTAAAGAAAAAAATAAGCAAATAAGAAATTCTGGGGATTTTTAGACACACATACCGAGCCAGTCCTGCCCTGCCGTGTTTGGCTGCTTTGGGAAGCTAATGGCTCAGGTGATCTGAGGCTTTGACAAAAAGGGGAAATCAGGCTTTGCCTTTACCCATTTGGGGTGGGGGTAGGGGGTCCTACATTTCCAGAGAAAATGAATTTGAACAAGTTCCACGAAAATGCGGCAGGAGTGTTGCCCTTTGCTCCATTCTCAGGCCTATGTTGGGTATTACCAACCAATGACTTCATTTCTTTCCTGCTGAGCACAGACCCAGCCTCAGAATCTTTCTCAACACAGCTGTACGCCAAGTGGCCAGTCCGAGTCATTGCTCACAGTCAGTGCACAAGATGAAACCTGTTTCACATCTTGGGGTCTGGAGCTCGAGAGCTGGGGCCTGTAGCCAGAGAGAGGATGTGGATCAAAACTTTAAGTCATCTCTAGATTACGTACATAACTAAGACAATGTAAATGCTATGTCAATGGTTGTTCTACTGTGTTGTTTTTCAAATGTATTGTTTTTTATTGTTGTATTGTCATTTTTATTGTTCCAAATAGTTTCAATTCTCAATTAGTTGGATCTGAGGATGCAGAACCAGCAGATATGAAGAGCCAACTATATTAGTTATTTTATTTAGAAAATTTACTAAAGATAAGGTATTACTAAATTAGGATGTCAAAGCATCACTGAGCCATAGAGTGTCCTGGTGGTTTTTTTGTTTGTTTGTTTTTGTTTTTGTTTTTGTTTTGACAGAACAAAGAAGATTACGGTTATGCAGAAATATTGCTCAGGCTGAGTTGCATGGAAATGGCAAATAGATGGGTACTTGGATTGCATTAACTGATGTATTTTCCTCCAGTGTTTCTTGTTATTCCTTTGGAACAGCTAAACTGGACCATGAGACACCTGTAGCCTCCTGGGCAGGTGATTATAGCAAATCAGAGAAGAACTACAGAGCCAATCCTTGGTCTTTAAGGTTGCAAAACTCTTCAAGGCTCCTGAGTTACACGACCCAGGCTTTTGAGCGTCAGCGGCCCAAGTCGTACAAGAGTTAGGGCATAAAGTTTACTCTGTAAATGACAGATCTGGAAGGAACCGTGACCAGTCTGAGCCCTCCTTCTCACTCCCCAGACAAAATAAGGATTGCACACGCTGTTTTGAGAGAAGGAGGGATAAGCTAAGGAAAATTTTCAGATGCAGGCAGACCCCTAGAGGGGGCCTGCATGCCGTCCACCGGCCACCTGGGCCCAGGCCAGGCCCCAGGGCAGAGTCAGTGAGAGCAGACAGGACCGAGGCTCACTTCCTGCATAAAGCCTGGGCAGGTGACAAGTCTGGCTGAATTTTCCCTTTCCAGAACCCAGAAGAGAAAGGAAGATTCAGTAGAAATGGTTGCAAGAAATGTAACCTTCTGTATTTTTGTATGCCAGAGTGGCAGAAACCTAATCTCAGTCAATTTAGCAAGATATTATTCAGTCTGGGGTTTGGCTAGCTCTTCTCCTTTGTGGTGTGTGTTTGTCTTGTTTTATTGTTTGGGGGTACTGAGGCATGGAGGAAGGAGGAATCTGTTCTCAATCATCACTTGTCCTACTGTCATGCACTGAGCTGTCCTGGCCCATCTGGTCTCTGGGTATTAGTTCACACAAATGGCTGCTCCCTTGGCCCAAGGCCTTCTGGGTCTCCATGTCCTGATGCACAGGACCACATTTTATTTCTTTATATGATTTATGTGGGCGTGGGAGGGCTCTGGGAGACTTCTACTTATTGTCAACTCACACGCAGTGTTAGCTCAGGCAAATTACATAAATTATGCAAACTCTCCATGACTCAGTCTTCTCATCTGTAAAATGGGTATAATAATAATACCTACCTCATAGAATTGCTATGAGGACTAAACAAGTTACCACCTATTAAATTTCTGGAACACTGCAAATGTGTCAGTTCATACTATTATTTGCTACTACTAATGAAAAGGTGAATGTAAGAAAGCCTCTATATATTTATAAATAACAAATATTGACTATTTATCACAGGCATTCTGATGTGCCTTCCTGGGTGGGAGAGAAAGGGTGGGGTTACAGCCAGGGCTTTAGAAACCACATATGATACTGAAAAGTGCGGATATTCCAAATAGAACCCAACAGAACTCCTGGAGGCTGCCTCTATGCCAGGCATGATCCCTTCGGTTGTGGACGATGAAGAGGAAATCCTGGGATAAAGGGCAGGTAGCCAAGGCTGTAGGTGGAGGAGGAGGTGTGGGGACCTCCAGGGGCTCAGGGCACGGGCTCTTTAACCAACCAATGTTACAGCATTCTACTCTTCTAACAGCCAGTGTTGCCTTACCAGTATGAACTGGCTGACTCCTTGTCCCAGCCCTGGATATGCCCGCAGGAGTGTCCTGTACAGGTTAGCATCCTGGTCATGAGGCTGGATTCAGCCAGGTGAGAGCAGGAGTGGGGTGGGGGCTGCCCTATGGCTGGGTGCCAGCCAGGCACCAGGTGGAAAGAGGACATAGGTTTGGATCCAGGTGGTACCAGATGTCTGGCCCGACCAAGTACCTTGAAGCCAGCTTCCTTGCCCCCTTGGTGCAGGGCCAGCACCCAATCTGAATCAGCTTCTGGAGAGAGGGCTTTGTCCCAGGCCTGTCCTGACTCAGTTGGCCTTAGCCACCTCTATAGCTCCTGGACTCTGCCCTTCCCAGAGCCTTCCCTGGCCTGATGCCTGAGGCGCGTCACTGGCTGAGCCTCACCTCTGCACTCTGGTTTCCATTGGCAACTGTCCCTTGGGTCGCATCTGCTTCTGGAGCAATGTCTCAGCCCAAAGATGTACTGACTTACTGGTAGCGCCTGCCTGGGATTCAGCGTTTGGAAAGTGGCCCACTCAGGGGTGGGGGGAAGGTCATTTAGCACGGCCCCACCCCCGCCACAGCATCCGGGATAGAAAAGGCAATACATGCGATATGTTGGTCATCCCTGTCCCAGGCCCATCGCCCAAATGTGGATTCTTCAGCCCCTGTGGGAGAGGATTGAACACATGGATGATTAAGAAGGAAGGAACAGATCTGGGCTCTGAGGGGCCTGTGAGGTAAATTCACCAAAATCTGGAAGCCATCACCAGAGCTTCCTAGGGACCATTAACAACTTACCAGGCAGTGGCCTAAAACTGCCTCTCACCCCACCAGTCCTTAAAGGTCAGGTGACTAACAGTCCTGCTCAGCCTGGGATTGTTCTGGTTTCAGCACTGAACAAGTCCCACATCCCAGAAAACCCCTCAGTTCCAGGCAAACTGGGAGAGTGGTCACCCTACGGACAGAAGATATGAAAGGCCTCACCTGTCCCTGTGCCCAGGACTAATCCTGCGGCTCAGTCACCAGGAGCACACGCTTCCTTCTCTTCAGAGAGAAAGATGTGCAGGAGACCCCTGAAGAGCCTGACTCTGAGGATACTTGGTGGCTCTTAAATAAAATGTTTTCCCAAGATCCTAAGGCGTTTCCATTCCCTGATGCTTCCTTGTGGATGAAATACGGGGAACTGTGTAGAGATTCCCATCTAGAGCCGAGGTACTTAGCGGCTCTTGTCTTCTCCAGGAAATAAGACCTATGAGACTGCATCCACACAGCACCTCTGCTAGTGACCAACTAATCACAGAGAAACACAGACAGAACGGAAAATGCTCTGGCCACAGGGTAGGGCAGGCACCTCTCCCCTATGGAGGAAAACACACCTGGAGTCAGACTAGTTTCATTCACCCACCTCCCTTGTTTCTCCAGCTCTGCGGATCACTGAGGGTACCACCCCCTTAAATTCCCAGTAAACTGCTCTCACCCAATAAGCTACCTGCAACTAAGAAGAATGCTTTTCATGTACTCCAAAGACTCCCTTTTTTGGTATCCAGGACAGAAGAAAGCATTCCTTCCTGTTTGTCTCTAGAAATTTACCTTTTAAAGCTAGAAAAGAGAAGGAGAAAAAAACATGGCACAGAACAAAATCATTTGCATTGGTCAAACATACACAACTAGCCATCCAAAGGAAAGGAGGAAATTGAAAACGAACTGTGGCTCTCTGGTTCGTGTCCCTTCCACCTCCAACTTGCTAAGAAAAATCCCTGTTTGCACTCAGATATGTCTGCCCAAGTGACATCTGTCAAGCTGGAAGTTTAATTGTTGGTAATAGTATTTCCTTGTTATTGGGGCACCACACAAATAGCATAAATACGACTTAACCACCCTTGCCAGAAATCACAAATTTGTGTCGTGCATGCTGAACGCTAAGGCTGATTAGCACAAAATTTAATTTTCGTTAATATCAGCCCAAGACAAGTAGAGCATGAAATTAACCTGATGTGTTAATATCGTGCTTCACAGTTCCAACCGGGTCCTGTAGATGCTGTCACTCGGAGACAGGTGCCGCTCTGCATGGGGAAGGACTCCAGCAATCAGCGCAGTCTGCGGGGCAGAATGAGCTGGCCCAGGAGGTGGTGTTCCCTGCAGCTGTAGGCGTTCAAGAAGGCATTGGATAGCAATTGGATATTACAGTGGGAATTAAGGACTAGTAGCCTTTGGGGTCCTTTCCAATCCTGGGTTTCTGGGGTTTTAAATCTTAAGAAAACTTCCACAGGTCAGATGCTATTATCTAAGACGGGGGTTGGCAAGCTGTAGACAGCAGACCGGATCCAGCCCATGGCTTGTTTTTGCATAGCCCTCAAGCTAAGAATAGTTTTTACATCTTTAAATGGCTGAAAAAAAAATCAAAAGAATATTTCATGATGAAAAAAGTATATGAAATTCAAAGTTCAGTGTCCATAAAGTTTTACTGGAACTCAGCCATGCCCGTTCATTTTTGCATTGTTTATAGCTGCTTTCTTGCTACAACAGCAGACTGGGGTAGTTGCAGCAGAGACCATATGAACTGGAAAGCCCTAAATATTTACTGTCTGTCTCATTACTGGAAGCCTTTACCAACCCCTGATCTAAGACAATAATAGTTTTCAAATGAGCTCTTTTGAGAAGGGATCAGGACATCAAGGGAGAGAAATGGGACTTCAGGCTTTAGCCAAAGCAGCTGCCCTTGTATCAGTTATACACAATGTGCTTTTGTTTGAAAAAAAGGGATTGTAGCTAAACAAGGTCCAGGATACATATAATAGTTCAAAACGCATTCCCTGTGCAGAGGCTCATTGTGTTCTGTAAATGGTGAGCTACCAGGTGGCTCCGGGAGAGCTCCAGGAAATTCAAGACTAGTCCAAAATGCAGCTGAAACAAAAGTTGTGTGTATGCAGGTGTGCACGTGTGAACATCCATGCTCCCCCAACCAAGAGTTTTGGGGCCAGGGCCATGTACACAGTGAAATATGGTAGAATCCTCATGAGCACATCCCACGAATTTTCCTCTATACACAGCCTTCTCCTCCCTCTCTGCCTGGAAATGCCTACTTATTCGTTTTTAAATAAATTTGTATATAGTATTAATCAATTAAACCATTTGTGGTAGACCAACATCTACATAAAATCCCTGCAATCTGTGACTGTTTCCTTATTTGCAGGAAGGGTCCTTGCAGATGTGATTGGGTTAAGGATCCTGCGATGTGGAGATAATTCTGGATTATCTGGGTGGGCACTAAGCACCATCACAAGAGTCCCCGTAAGATGGACACACAGAGAAGGCAGAGGAGAAGCCAATGTGACGACAGAGGCAGAGTGGAGCGTTGCGGTCACCTGCCCAGTAAAGCCAGGGCAGCCACCAGAAACCGGGAGGGGCGAGAAATGAATTCTCCTCAGAAACCTGCTGGATTTGGGACGTCTGGTCTCCCGCTGTGACAGAATGAACTTCTGTTGCATGAAGCCACCAAGTTTGCAGCAATTTGTGAGAGCAGCCTCCAGAAACTCATCACAATTACAAAAGGGTTTAATCATAAGTGGTTCCACCATCCTGATGTAATTATTTTCATTACTTTGTGCTGAATACCCACAGTCAGAAGTACCAGTCAGAAGTAGCACTTTTGAGTGAGCATCACTCAAAAGCCCATTGGAAGGTGTCCTCTCGTAAATTATGGTCTAGAAAGAGCATGAGGTAATTTATTTAAAGCACCTGGCACATACTAGATCATAAATGAAAATGTCTTTCTTTTCTCAAGGCAGAATCAGTTGCCCCTTCCTGTGAGGTCCCACGGCACTTTACACATACTTTAATGAGCACTTAACCTTTCTCGACTATACTTTTGTGTTCTCAAAGTCAATCACCCCCTATTGATAGGCTATCAACTTCTTAGGGGCAATGATCGTACTTCATTCTTTTTTTTTTTAATTTACTTTTCATTGAGATTTAACATACATACAGTAAAGTGTCCACATCTAAGTATACAACAAAGACTGTTTATAAATGTTTACATCAGGGCAGCTACCACTCAAATCAAGAGATAAGCATTTCTAGCACCCCAGAAGGCTCTTCCACACCCCCTCACAATCCCCCTTCAGAATAGCTACTACTCTGACTTCTTTGAACATAGATGAGTTTTGCCAGTTCCTGAATATCGTGCAAGTGAAATCATATAATATATACTCTTCTGAGTATGGCCTCTCTTGCTCAGCGTAATATTTTTGAGCTTTAACCACGCCTTTGTGTGGAGCAATAATGAGTCCTCTGTTGTATGAAATTACAATTTATGTATCCATTTTAGTGTGGATGGACTCTGAGAAGCTTCCGGTTTGGAACTATTATAACCAGTGCTTCTAGGAAAATCCTTACATATATCCCACCATGAAAGAAAGCACTCATTTCTATTAGATATTTGTAGGATTAGAACTTCTGGATCACAGGACAGATATATAACCAGAGTTAGTAGCTACGTCTGAATAATTATTTGCAGAACGTAACTACAGGCATACCTTACTTTTTTGTACTTCACAGATATCACACATTTTACAAATTGAAGATTTTTAGCAACCCTGAATTGAAAAAAAATCTATTGGTACCATTTGTCCAACAGCATGTGCTCATTTCATGTCTCTGTGTCATATTTTGGTAATTCTTTAAAATTTCAAACTTTTCCATTATTATATCTGTTATGGTGATCTGTGATCAGTGATCTTTGATGTTATAATTGTAATTGTTTTGGGCTGCCATAAGCAATGTCCATATAAGACAGCAACCTTAACAGATAAATGTTATGTGTGTTCTGACTGCCCCACTGACTGGCCATTCCCATCTCTCCCCCTCTCCTAGGGCCTCCTTGTTCCCTGAGACAAAACAATATTGAAATTAGGCCAGTTAGTAACCCTACAATGGCCCCTGAGTGTTCAAGTGAAAGGAAGGGTCACACGTTTCTCACTTTAAATCAAAAGCTAGAAATGATTAAGCTTAGTGAGGAAGACACGTCAAAAGCCGAGATAGGCTGAAAATTAGGCCTCTTGACCGGTTAGCTAAGTTGTGCATGCAAATAGAAAGTTCTTGAAGGAAATTAAGAGTGCTACTCCAGTGAACACAAAATGATAAGAAAGCATAAAGCCACATTGCTGATATGGAGGAAGTCTGAGTGGTCTGGACAGAAGCTCAAACCAGCCACAACATTCCCTTAAGCCAAAGCCAAAGCCTAACCCAGAGCAAGACACTAACTCTCTTCAATTCTGTGAAGGCTGAGAGGAGTGAGGAACCTGCAGAAGAAAAGTTTTAAGTCAGCAGAGGTTAGTTCATAAGGTTGAAGGAAGGAAGCCATCTCTATAACATAAAAGTGCAATGTGAAGCAGCAAGTGCTGATGGAGAAGCTGCAGCAAGTTATCAGAAGACCTAGCTAAGATCATTGACGATGGTGGCTACACTAAAGATTTCCCATGTAGATTAAACAGCCTTCTATTGGAAAAAGATGCCATCTAAGACTTTCATAGCTAGAAAGAAGTCAATGTCTGTCTTCAAACCTTCAAAGGACAAGCTGACTCTCTTGTTAGGGGCTAATGCAATTGGTGACTTTAAGTTGAAGCCAATGCTCATTTACCATTCCAAAAATCCTGGGACCCTTAAGAATTATGCTAATCCTATTCTGCCTGTGCTCTAGAAATGGAACAACAAAGCCTAGATGACAGCACATCTGTTTCCAGCATGGTTTACTGAATTATTTTAATCCGACTGTTAAGATCTTCTGCTCAGAAAAAAAGATTCCTGCCACAATATTACTGCTCACTGACAATGCACCTGGTCACCCAAGAGCTCTGATGGGGATGTACAAGGAGATTGATGTTGTTTTCATGCCTGTTAACACAGCATCCATTCTGCAGCCCATGGTTCGAGGAGTAATTCTGACTTTCAAGTCTTATTATTTAAGAAATACGTTTCATAAGACTATAGCTTTGATAGACAGTGATTCCTCTGATCGATTTGGACAAAGTAAACTGAAAATCTTCTGAAAAGGATTCACCGTTCTAGCTGCCATTAAGAACATTCTTGATTCAGGGAAGGAGGTTAAAATATCAACATTATCAGGAGTTTGGGAGAAGCTGATTTGAACTCTCATGAATGACTTTGACGGTTCAAGACTTCAGTGGAGGAAGTACCTGCAGATGTGGTAGAAATAGCAAGAGAACTAGAATTAGAAATGAAGCCTGAAGATGTGACCGAATTGCTGCCATCTCATGATAAAACTTGAACAAACAAGAAACTGCTTCTTACGGATGAGCAAAGAAAGTGATTCTTGAGATGGACTCTGCGCCTGGTGGAGATGCCAGAAACACTGTGGAAATGACAGCAAAGGATTTAGAATATGACATAAACTTAGTCGATACAGCAGCATGGGGTTTGAGAGGATTGACTCCAACTTTGAAAGAAATTCTACTGTGGGTAAAACACTATGAAACAGCATCACATGCTACAGAGAAATCTTTCATGAAAGGAAGAGCCAATAGATGCAGCACACTTCATTGCTGTCTTATTTTAAAACATTGCCACAGGCCCCCCGACCTTCAGCAATCACGATCAGGATCAGTCAGCAGCCATCGATTTCAAGGCAAGACCCTCCACCAGCAAAAAGGTAAAGGCTCAGATGATCATTAGTATTCGCTAGCAATAAAGTATATTTTAATTAAGCTGTGTACATTGTGTTTTAGACATAATGCTATTGTGTACTTAATAGACTAGAGTATAAACATAACTTTTACATGCACTGGGAAATAAAAAAAAATTGTGTGACTCACTTTATTGTGCAATTTGCTTTATTGTGGTAGTCTAGAACTGAACCCTCAATGTCTCCAAGGTATGCCTGTAATTACATTGTACAAATTTTCATTTACTTTAGCCATGTATGAAATTTGGAGCAATGTGTCAAATCCTCACTGATCTTTGTCAGTATTTTTAATTTTAGTCGCTCTTGTAGTGGCTAATTCATCTTTGTATTCCCCATGCACTAGGCTAAAATTTGTATTATGTGACCCCACCCTCCTTCCTGGCCGTAGTGGCCAGATACAGACATCTGGCCGAAGCCTGGTAAGCTACAGGCCAGCTGCCAACTGAGACTGTCTTGCAGGAAAAAATGAGTTGGATCATTAGATCTTCTCTGTCAGAAATTAAAGCAACAAAACAAAGAGAATAATACAGCCTTCGATGGGAGCAAATAATGAAAAGCTGTAATGGCTATAATTCATCAATACAAGCCAAAGATATGAGAAATTGTAAGGAAGCAGAAGCTACAACAGAGAAACAATGCAGAGCATTATTCCCAAAGCCACGTTCTGAGGTCACTAGGACAGCCTTTGGTCCAGGACCACCCTCCAGCCCCCAGCTCAGTAAGGCCTTCAGGTAGGGCCTGTTCCTGAGTCTCCATGATATCCTATATCCCTTTTCTCTCAATAAACACCCTTAACATAAGCCCCTTCCTCACTTTAGTTGAAACAGCTTAAGTGATCCTCTTTCTTGCAACTAGAAAAGTTCAATTGCCATGCCTGGTATGTAATCAGTGGTGTCTAATAAATGTCTACCAACCAACCATCTGGGAATCAAAAGCCCTGATCTGAAGTGCTTACCAATGTCTGTGATGTGCATACTCCTCCCATGGCCAATTTCAAGCTATCAATGCGACATCACTAAACACAAGAGATGGGAAATAGCACACAATTATATAGTATTTTTACTACACAGATGCAATAAATGTATTAAATCTCAAGAGCCTAGTTAATAATAATTGAGTATTTATGTTCAACTTGAGTGTAATTGAGTTTTTATTTATAGTTTTGTTTTTAATATAATCTATTGAATTATAAGTTTATACGATTCAATTTTTTATGATGATAGTGTTTAATAACCAGCTCAAAATATTCCTGCGAATTTATCTATCAGATCTCATGAGCTGGTACAGCCATCTCTGGCATATCACTGAAGTAGATGCTCACTAAATGTTTGGCTCTTTTCCTGCCTTCTCTGCATGGTGTAATAGCAGGCTCCTCACCGTGTGGAGTTCAGCTGCCCAACTTCTAAGCCAACGGCATATCCAAACATGAGCAAAACAAATCATATGACGATGGTGTTGTACTCAATTTTCCACAGCAGATTTCCACTGGTGATACTCTAAACCATGGAAATAGACATGTCATGTCTATATTTACCCAGACAAAAGGGTACAGCTTTTCAGTTTGGGAGTTTATTTTGTTTTCATATCATCCAACAGCAGTACACAAGCAAGCATGTAGTATGTTAAGTGGTCACAGGAACTTTTAAATCACTGAAGTGGTCTCTGGATCAAAAAATCCAACAAATA
>NW_012150174.1:1048157-1052419 GCF_000956105.1 Propithecus coquereli
AGTAATTGATAGGGTCAAAATTTGAAACAAGGCAATCAGGCTTCAGAGCGCATGATGTTAACCATCATGCTATTCTGACTCCAGTAGAGAGTAAAATTTGTCATAACATACTACTCAGTGAAAAAGAAAGCAGATTGGCTGGGCGTGGTGGTTCACGCCTGTAATCCTAGCACTCTGGGAGGCTGAGGTGGGAGGATCGCTTGAGGTCAGGAGTTCAAGACCAGCCTGAGCAAAAGCGAGACCCCATCTCTACTAAAAATAGAAAAAATTAGCCAGGCGTGGTGGTACATGTCTACAGTCCCAGCTACTTGGGAGGCTGAGGCAGGAGGATCGCTTGAGCCCAGGAGTTTGAGGTTGCTATGAGCTAAGCTGACACCATGGCACTCTAGCCCGGGTAACAGAGTAAGACTCTGTCTCAAAAAATAAAAAAGCAAGCAGATTACAGAATAGTATTATAGTATTTTCTATTTATAGTTTTAAATATATTTTTAAATTTTAGTCCATAGGGGAAAGTCTGGGAGGTGCTAAAATATTAACAATGGTTATCTCAGAGAGGTGGGTTGATTTTTTTACTTTCTTGTATTTAAATAATTATGTTCTGGATTTTCTGCAATAAACATATTCTTTGTAATAAAATTTTAGAGTTTTTTTTTTTTTTAAAGAAATGAATGTCATTTCAGGGAAAATTATCTGGCAATCTGAACAGCTTTCTAATATTTTGGGTGGAAAAGAAGAGGAAACTTGTGTTCCCAACAGGTACACACAATAGAAAAGAGATTCAAAACCATTTATTTCATCCTGGTGAGGTGATAAAACAGTCCCTGACAATCCTTCCTCTACCTGAGTAAGCCCAGCAGCCAAGACCTGTGCATTGTTTTAAGCATGTTCCCTTCTGTACTGCACTAGAAGGAAGGTTTGCAAATTTTTTGAATGTGAGCATGATTATTCCACTTGAAACTCATGCTGACATTTGCACGTTGGATAGCATTGTTGCGGTAGCTGTGATGTTATCCCTTTGCATCGAGAGTATTCTCTCCAATTTCCCCAAGCCATATGTTGCCTTGGAAACATCATGATTCTTATAGAGATCTAAGCAAAGGGAAATAATAAAAATAATAAAATCTTACACTTTAAGTCTATCTTTCATGCCACCAAGTCACCTTGCTAAACCCTGCCTCTAGATAAAAAGACAGACAGGCAGAATGGCTCACACCATGTGTCATCCTGATAATTAACAATTAGAGGAAACACATTGATCTCTGTTCTCCGGATAATTCAGGTCAAAGTCGTTTTCCACCTGAATTAAGCAAATTGCCAAGGCCAACATTCTGATGAACAGAAAGATTTAGTCCCATATTTCAAGACGTTGACATGAAGGAGGCCTCTGTGAGAGGAAGCGATGAAGCATCTTGCCATTGTGGCACTGACTCACGCGGAAGACAGATATGTCACAGTCCAGGGAATCTTCCTTCTACAGCAACAGTCAGCAAACCTGTTCTATAAAAGGCCAGATAGTACGTATTTTCAGCTTTGCAGGATGTATGGTCTTTGTCACAACTACTCAACTCTGCTGTTGTGGGGTGAAAGCAGCCATAAACACTATATAAAAAGGAATGAGCATAGCCATGTTCCAATTAAACTTTATTTATAAAAACAGATGGTGGGCCGGATTTGATCCATGGGCCGTAGTTTGCCGATTCTTGTTCTAAAGTATAGGCTAAGGATCCTCAGGGTATGTTTGTAATATTCAAGGATTACCCCTGAGGAAAACTATAGAGTTGGCAAAGTTGTTCTTACTGGTTTATTCAATAAATGTATTGCATTCCTTAAGCCAGGCTCTGGATTACGCATTGAGAATCAGAGGTAGAAAAGCAAATAAAATCCCTAGAGTTTACATTTGGGAGAGGAGGACATGCTAAGTAAACATGTAAACAAACAAGAAAATTTCTGTAATGGTAAGTGACATCTGTAATGACAAATGAAGGCAGTGGGTTACTTGGTGGGGGAGGAGCGTCCCCACTTTAGATAGGGTAGTCAGGGAAGACTGAGGAAGATATTTTTGAGCTCACAGGGGAGTGAAGAGGAGAAGCTACAAATGCAAAGATCTAGGCAAACAATAGGCTATCGGGTATCAGGAACTCAAATGTAAAGAGCCTTGAGGCAGAAAAAGGTTTAGTGGGTTTGAGGAACAGAAAGACCAAAGTCTGGCTGGAATATAATGACATGATAAACAAGGAGAATATGGTTCAAGCTAGGGCTATGGTAAGAGGTGGTCAAGGGTTGCTGCAGGTAGGACCTTCTGAGCCATAGGGTCTCACTGTAACCTCACCTGGACACGCACAGGCCTTGGACATTCCTCAGCTCTCCCCGTATCCACCAAGCGTCACTACCCCTGGAGGTGTTCTAAAGAGGCTTAAGGTAGAATAGGTTCCCCTATCAAGTAAACACACCTGCTTTCACTGGAGCCAATGGAAGACAGATTTAAGTAAAATAAATCCATGCAGTGGTAAGATTTTAGGCGACTGATCAAGTGTCTTCTTAGCATCCACCTATCTTCAAATCAATGTTTAGATACCAAGAACATGGAAGCAACTGGCTAAGTGATTTGGGGCCATGTTCACAAAAAAATAAAGCAAAAACTATCTGACTCCTTTAGCGTCCACATTCTCTGTCAAGGGCAAAAATCTTCAAACTAGAAAGCATAGAACATGCATGTTTAAGAAAACACTGAAAGACAAGATGAAGGGAACTAGTAAGACAGGCTTAAGCTATTTTAAATGAGATGAATGGGCCAGACCCCCACCAATGACAACCCAGGGTAGGGAGGGCATCTTCAACACCAGCATTGGAACTGTGAGGCCAGGAGACGAGCCCAAAAAGGCCATGTTCTTCTTTTCAGAAAAGGTAAAGAATAGCCCATGAGTTGAATATTAATCTTCAAAAAAATCCTATAAGGGAATAATTAAATAACAGCATTTCATGAGCAATAGCGAAACAGTGAGCACTACAACCAGCATGGGCCCATTAGGGACAAATCTCACAAGATCACCCTCATTTCTTTTTGTGACAGGGCAGTTACATTCAACAAGTTTATTACACAACAATTAAGTTCTAGCGCCAGGGCTACAACAGTGAACAATACAGACACAGTGTCTGTCCTCATAGATGTAGGTCTTTGGTCATATGCCGCTGGGCTCTCTTCTTGACCCCATCTTGTCCAACATCTGATTGATAAGTTGGGTGAAGACGTGGAAGCCATGCCTATATGCATCACGCAGTAGAGTCCAAAATGTGCCGAAGCTAATGAAATTGAATGTGAATAAATATTTGATCTTTCACATGATAGCTCTAAAAGTACTAGATGTAGACTTCCGGTTAAAAATAGACAACTGACCACAGACACGTATCTCCCTTCCCTCCAAAGAGAATGGGAAAGGGGACATGAGTGGATGAGAGATTTCAATACACTTTTAGAAGAGGGAGAGTATTAGCAAAGTGAAGAGTGTTGGAGCAGGGCAGAGAAAGTCACAAATTAAAAAACGCGCAGAGGAGGCTAAAGTAAAAAGATTGCCAGTTCGCTCCACAGAACCTTGGAGGAGCTCAAGTCTTGATATAAACTGCCCTGGAGAAGGGCAGGGCAGTGCAGAGCTGCAGACCGTCTGTACCTGAATATCGGAGCTCCTGGTCTTTCTTCCCCACCAGACATGCGGAACACCAGCGGCCAGACGTGTGCACTGAGCCCACCACCACCCTGCCCCAGGGAGGGTGATCAGGAAATCCTCCCCTGGAGAAACTGAAAAATCCCAAATAAAAGACTTTCACATACAGAAATCTGGGTTTCCCCCAATCCCAGGCTCTCTCCCCATTACCCAAGAGCAAAGCTGACAAACTCCCACACCGATATATAAAACTATCCACCGGCTTTTTAATGCCTTCTGATTAAATGTGAACACACAACTGAGGTATCTGGCAAGAGTTGTCAATGTGAAGAGGGGCGAAGCTTAACCAATAGGAAGATAAAGGAAACAAACATAATACAGGAAGCAAAGACTCAGCAAAAAAAAATTAATAATCTAATCAGTTTCCTCAAAAAAAAATGATAGTGTGTATAAAAAAATAAAAACGGAAGAGTAAAGGCAATCACAGCAACAACCAAAATAAATAAATGAGACCTGATCAAATTAAAAAGCTCCTGCACAGCCAAAGAAACTGTCACAAGAGCAAACAGACAACCTACAGAATGGGAGAAAATTTTTGCATGC
>NW_012150174.1:1053201-1054725 GCF_000956105.1 Propithecus coquereli
ATGGACATATTTGAAACTCGGACTTAGAGGGGGACAGGGGGAGGCAAGGGCAACATATGTAACCTAAACATCTGTACCCCCATAATATGCTGAAATAAAAAAAATTAAAAAAAATAAAAGGAAGAGTATTATGAAAAAGAAGTAAAAAAGGGAAAAGAAAGAGCTTTTGAAGTTAAAAATATGATAGCCTCCATACATGAAAGAGTTGGAAGATAAAGTTGAAGTAATCTTATCAAAAGTAAAATAAAAAGGAACTAAAAATATGGGGACAAAATAAAAGATTCAACAGATGAAGCAGGAAAACTGATGTCCAACCAAGAATTTCAGAAAAGGAGAACAGAGAAAAAGAAAGAAGGAAGAAATTAATATTATATGACTAAATGAACGAATGAGCAAGTGTCCAGGTTGAAGGACCCGCTGTGGGCCCAGCACAGTCGATGACAAACGGTCCTCACCACGGCTTCTCACAGTCAAATTCTGAACTCTAGGGGTAAAAAGAAACCCTCAGAGCTTCAGAGAAGGAAAAATGGGCTACTTACAAAGTACCAAGATCAGACTGACAAAGGACTTCTTAAGAACAATGCCCTATTCTAGAACAGAGCTTCTCAAATTATCTGCATGTGACGAAGGACTTTATTTTGTTCTCTGTCACTGACTGCTGCAAAATAGAGTAAAAAATAAAAAGTGAAATAGAGTGTAAAAGAATTCTTAGGAAAAAAATAAACTCAAAAGAGACAAATTAAAAGCCCACAAAATTTTATTATCAGCTTCAATAGACATAAAATGACTCAAATTATAAAAGTTCCAAAATGCTTGCTCACGGTTTCTGTACTTAACCTCATCACAGATGGATGACGAATCGCTTGCAGATTGACACTGAGCCACGGACCACACTTTGAGTAGCAATGTGGTAGAAGAAATGCTTTCGAGATTCTAGTTCTTAACCCAGAATTCTTTACACAAACAACCAAGTGTGATGAGAGCAGAATAATGGGATGATGAGACTCACAAAAATGAGGACAGTTTATCTTCTTGAATCCTTTCTTAGGAAGCTACTAAGAGGCACTCAAGCACAATGAAGGTGTGGCTGCCAGCAAGGAAGGTGCCAGAAAGAGGAGGGGCCTTGACTGCACCTGTGTCTTCGCTGGGCCTTCCTTACCTTCACGAGGCCACTCAGCAACCCCAGGGGGCTGAAGCAGCCCCCTCCACCCCACTATAACCCAGGCTCCAGTCTCAAGATTGTCTTTGAGACTGACAGGGGGGCAGGCACGGGACGTGGCAATGACGTTCTCATCTTGACATCTGCTCTCTCCTGACGTCTGTGAGAGCTTATTTCGCCTTTTCCGTCCACCCTCACGGTCCTGGAGAATAAAAAATCTAAAATATTTGTATTCCATTCAAGTTAACACCACATTTTCTGTAATTATCCCCGCTGCTAAAATCATTTCGTTGTGTGCTTTTTGAGCAAGAAGGGGGGGTGGGGTGGGGACCAAATTAATTCCTTGGCAACAAAAATCTAATTAA
>NW_012150174.1:1055710-1067116 GCF_000956105.1 Propithecus coquereli
TATATCTCCTTCAACTAGATATATGGTTTTTAGGAATACATATTCAGGAAATAATAAGAGATGTATAAAGTGATTTAGCTGTAGGAATGTTCATCATGCTGTTGATTCTAACAGAAAAAAGAAAACAATCTAAATGCCCTAAAATAGGGATTGGTAAACTGAATCATGGTACACTCATATGACGAATAATCAGTCTTCAAAACACTGTCAAAGGGGAATGTTCATTGATGAAAATATGTTCTTCATAGTTAAATGGGGGGAGGCATAGGAAGCCACTACCAGTTTGTAAAGTAGAAACCATATTTATTTTGTTATTTTGTTATTTGTTATTATTTTGTTAAATTTTGAAGAGAAAACTTTCTGGAAGTATAACTGAGGGATTTTTTTTAGGGGTTTTGTTTTGTTTTTCAGTATATGTTTTCTTCTTTTGTCCATCTGTACTTCTAAATTTCTTTATAAGGAGCATACTCTGTAATGTAAAAATTCTGCAATTTCTCTTTACATTTTCTAATGAGAACCACAGATTTCCTAACTCTGCTCAACCTCATCTCTCTCTGGACGCAACCCTGGAATGACTTAAAGCCAGCCACAGAGGCTCTGTGAACACAGAAGACGCGTGGTTATCTGGGTCCCAGCTGTCGGCCAGGTTCCTGTCCCCACCCTGATGATTTCTACACAAGCCACCAGTGCTACACCTCCCTGGGTGATAGGTAGCAGCCCCCGTGAAAGAACTACTTCCACGCTAAAGCTAACCGGGGTCACCAGCGAGTGGGCACGGGTTTGTTTGTGCCATACCTGCTGGCTTTGGAATGCTTTTGGGGAGGAGGAACAGGCCAACGAATGCTTGCCCTCTGCCTTCCCTCTTCCCCTGTGGGGAAGGGGTCTACAGCAGGACTGGGCCACCAGCCTGCTCTCCTCTCCTCCAGCCCTCAGCTGCCACCTACCCACACAAACCTGATGCTGCTGGGGTGCCACAGCCCCTTTCCCCTCCAGCCAGCACCCTGTGCTCTGCTCAGGAATCACCCGCCCCTCTCCCTGTCCCCACAACAAAAACACCCATTCCCTCATGGGAGGGAAAGACAGACGGATATGATGTCGATCACTTGCAGCCACTATTGCAGCTCCAGTGCAATGACTGGATAGTCACAGAGCTACACGTACCAGCTCACGGAACCTCCCCAACCTTGGCTCAGAGATTGCCAACTCGACCCACGGGCTGAATTCAGCTGCAAATGTATTTTGTTTGGCCCTTGCACTGGTTTCTAAAAATGTGATTTTGTTGCCAACATATAAATATCAAGAAAGTTTGCATCAAAAAGAAAATCTTGATTTGTACCTTCTCTTGGGGAAAACAAAACAAAACAAAACATTGCCTTGCGCTCCTTACCTTATAGTAACATATGGCTATTGCTGAGAGGGGTCTGTACACTTCAGAAGGGGGCAGGCATTTGAGTTTTCCTGCAGTCTCCACCAGGCCTATTTCACCTGTGGATGGTAACTACCCGGCCTTTGAAATGTTTGAGTTTTCAGTCTCTGCCTTCAGAATGCTACAAGTCAGTAAAGAAGCCCTCCTTGGTCAGGAGGGAGTCTACAAAACTCTCCAACACATCCTATAAGCGACCACCTTCTCCTCCTATGCTGGCGTCCTGTGCCAATGTTAGAGTCTGCATCAGCTAAGAGTGCTACCCGCTCTCACACACTTCAACCCACTTAATTATCCTAATTCTGAAAGACCCGGTGATCAATTAGGACACCTCAGCAAGGTGAGGCTTATCTGGCTACTTCTCTCCATCCTCCTCTTCACTGGGCAGGTAGAGAAGCTCTCACTCAAAGGAGTAACCACAGAGATTTATACAGCCCTTTAAGGGACACAAAACCCTCTCCTAGCCAGTGTCTCCCTCAATCTCACAACAGGCCTCGGTGGGGAGGAAGGTGGTGCTATCTCCACACTTCTATCAAGATGAGGAAAGGGAAGGGAGGCTCAGGGAGGTGACGTGTGGGTCTCAAACCAGGTGCCAGACTCTTCCCATCCAGCCGGGCTGCCAACTGGAGTTCCTTCAGCAGCAACTCTCATCAGCAACACACTGAACAATGAGATGAAGACAGGCTTGTGATTTTTCACAGAATTGAGATCAGTTGGGGCAATACTGAGCAACAAACGAAACCAGAATTGCATTTTGGAGAAAGAAAGGGAGAGAGGGAGGGAGACAGGAAGGAAGGAAGGAAGGAAGGAAGGAAGGAAGGAAGGAAGGAAGGAAGGAAGGAAGGATGGATGCACAAAAAGCACATATATGGGCAAAAGATCACTAACCAGGTCTTATCCATATTCTCCCTACGTGATTGGAGCCCAAACTAATCCCACTTCAAGCCTCCAGACTACACTTTCAGGATACCCTGTCACCTCCATGCACAGTCCATAGAAAGTCCAAGAAAATAAAACCACCAGGCTTTGAGCAGAAGTGTGATGTTATCTTAAGAATTGAAGGCTCTGGTGGAAGTTTGAAGACATGCCTTTGAAACCCTCAAGAGCTTTCCCACAGAGACCCCTGCAAGACACAAAATAGACGTCCATAAAGAAATGGCATCCTATTGCTTCTCTGATGGAAGAAACGAACCTTGAAGCAAAACCACCTCTACACGAGATGGAACATTCAGCTTAATGGTACAAGAGAAAGCAGTAAATGGGAAATCGGAAGAATGATAATAAAAGCACCAAAATAGCTCAACGTGGGTATTCTGTATTTGTTCATTTAACTCAACAAACACTCATTACATGTGTCTCGATGTTCTGGGTCTGTAAGAGTTACAAAGAAGATTAGGACAAGTTCAGCCCTCATCGAAAGCCCTTCCGACTTGGATGTGTTTTTTCCAGCTACTTCATGCGGCAGGTTGTATTTTCCAAAGGTAGCAAGGCATATTAATACTTCTGCTTATACATCTTCTTTCAAAACCTTGCTACTCTTCTATCAAAAAATGGAGTCCATTTACCCTCCCTTAGGGTCTGGATGAACCTCTGTGACCTCTGTGACTGCCGCCAAAGTACAACACAGCAGGACTGACGCTGGCTGTCTTCTGAGCTGAGTCATGAGGGGTGACGTGACTTCTACCTGGGTCTGTCTTTTGGAGGCTCCTCATCCATGGGCCGGAGGAGGTGGTGCCATCATATCCTGAGGAAGCCCAAACTACTCCATGCAGAGAGACCTCTTGGACAGGCCTATGTGGAGGGGAGCGGAGGGCCCCCAGCCTCAAGCCAGTCCAGCCACCAGACATGGGAGTGAATGAGCCTTCAGATGAGTGTGGTCTCCAGACATTGTGGCACAGAAACAGGTGGTCCCTGCTATGCCTTGTCTGAATTTATGACCCACAGAATCTATAAGCCAAATAAATGGTGGACTCATGCCACTAAATTCTGGGGTCATTTGTTACTCAGCCATAGTAACTGGAACATCTTGGTCTCTTGAACAAAGCTTAGGGTTTTAGAGCCAGGAAGATTTGTTTTTAAATCCCAGCCCTACCATTTCCCAGTTGTAGGATTCTGGAAAACTTACTTAATCTGTGTGAGCCTCACTTTTCCTCTCTGTAAAATGGGAATAACATCTACCGCACATGGTTGCTACATGGCGTATAAAGCAGCTAGCCTGGTACTACAGAAATAGACAGAAACCGCTATGGGCAGTCTGGGAAGAAGGGCTGTCCATAAGTAGAGTTTTTAGACAAGCATCCTCGAAATGTGGCCTTGAACAGTCTGGATAGGAGGAAAGGAGGAGCAGGACTTCCAGGTGGGTTCAGAGAACGATCTCCCTGGAGGCGTCCTCTCCCAGCCTGTGGGCCTGGTCCAGATGGGCCTGCCAGGCTCCCTGGTCCTGCAGTCCCCAGTCCCTGATCTGGGGCTTCTTGACAGTCATCTGGAGCTTCTGCTTTGCTCTGGAAAAGATTCTGGCCCAAGCCAGGGGAAGAGAAATTTCAATGCCCCAGTGACTTGATTTCAGCTCCCTCTTTATCCACCTCCCCCAAGAAACAGCTAATTAAGGAAACTGCTGAGAATCCAGAAAAAATCCCGGCAGCTGCCTAGGGACTGTCCTGTCTCTGACCTCCAACCCCCTTCTGACTTCAGCTTTGCCCCACTTCCATCCTGGCACCTGCTCTGGGCTCTTATGGAAGGATCTTCGTTTCCCCAGCCTGAACTTAAACTTGCTCTGAGGACTCTGGCTCCTTCCCATCTTCTGGTTCTTTCTGCCCAACTTGCCCTTGATACCAGCTGAACCATACTAATAATAAGGAACTACCATGTATTGACCACCACTGCCAGGCAATCCTCCCATTATCTCATGTAGATGAGGAAATAGATGCCACTTGGAGAAATTAATTCATTAGTCCCAGGACACCAACAAGCTAGTGGTAAATGCTCTAAGAGCCCTAAAATCAGCATATGCTTAACCCCAATATCATGTGAGCCGACTCGGCCTGCTCAGCATGCACACGCCCGCCCTACAGCCTGCAGCTACGCTGGGTCACTCCCCACGGCCTCTCCTCTGCTCTGGCCTGGGGTCCTTCCCTGAGTCCTGCAGGAAGCTGTCTGGCCACAGTCTCTCTGGTGCTGCCTGCTTGCTCGTGTCAGCTCCCTCCTCAGCAGCCAGGACCCCCAGCCCCAATGGCCAGGCCACCTGGGATGATGCAGGTACTTGGTGGATGAGCTGCCAGTGGTGGGAAGAAGATGGGCTAGGATGGGGGACTCATAGTGTCCCAAGAACGTAGAGGCAGGCTCTGCGGTGTGGCTTCCCCAGTCCTGGCCTTTCCCGAGATGTCACTCCAGGGTATCTTGTAGCCAGTCAGACCTGCAGACAAGACCACCAGCCCAGAAACTCTCAGAATCATGGTTTTGTGGGGTAGACTGACTTTCCAGACAGTCCTTCTCATTTACTGCTCCTGGTTATCAAAGCAACTGTCAAGCTGTTTATTGGAAACTGTCTTCCTCAGCACAACTCAGTTAGAAAGAAAATCACCTCCAACTATTAGGAATCTGAGTCAACTAGACAAAGAAACACGGTGGGTGCTTAATAAATATTTGAATGAATGAATGAACAAGCTAAGTGTGAGTTCCATGAGGACAGGTGCTGGGTCTCCTTCGCCTGTCACTGCATTCCCAGTGCCCAGCACTGTCCCCTATAGGAAGTTCTTTCGGGGAGGGGAATTATTATAGTCCAGGGATGAGCTGAGGAGGACCTGGGCTTCAGGGGTAGCGGAAGGAAGAGGCAGATGAAAGAGCCCTGGGAAGAAAAGGGAAACGTGGCAGACTGGATGACAGATTTGGTATGGAAAGTGGAAGAAAGAGAAAGAAAAAGGGCCCAGGATGTCCCTGAGTTTGGGGCCTGATTCCAGAAGACACAGGAGACTCTGGGCCACGGGGAGGGGAGGGGAGGGGAGGGGAGGGGAGGGGATGATGTCTTTAAGGTGCACAGACCCAATATCAGCGTCAGTGTGTATTTGCCAGAGGAGGGAAGGCAGGAAGGCAGGAAGGAAGGGGCGCCAAGCTCAAGGGACTGAAGGATCTCAGGGGACAACATCTAGCAGGCAGCTGGCTAGACAGGAGCCATCCTCCAGGGAGTGCTCTGCAGAGGTGACAATTGAGGCCGGCAGAGGAGGGGGGAGGAAGGACGTCCCTGGGGAAGGGGTGGAGTGCCAAGGAGGTGGGCACGTTTAGCAGGAGAAGAAATCCACTGGCAGGTGGCGGCCACTTTCTGCTATCAGGAGGACTTGCCACGTGAGGGAGGGGTCTTGCATAAGGCACTGGGGTCAGTCAACCAACCTGGGGCGGCAGAATTCCTAAAGCTCACCAAGACCACAGGAGCAAGCAGAGACTGGAGAGAAACCCACTGAGTAGAGGAAGGGGAGTGTGAAAGGCAGCCAGGTCACAAAGGCCAGGTGCGGTACCCACGGAGGTGAAGCCAGGAGTCTGGGAAAGAAAGGGGAGCCAGGTCCAGGAATGAGGGGGCCGGCTGGGAAGCACTGTTTGACTGTCTCGGGTAGAGGAGCTTGAAAGCCCAGAGGGGAGAACGGAGACAAAACCATAGGGATGTAAATTTCAGCCAAGCAGCAAATATTTTTCACATCCAAAGATGGGATGGAGTAACAGGGAAGGTGTGAATTCCCCATCACTGAGATGTTCAACCCAAGGGTGGATGCCCCTTGTAAGGGACATGCAGAGCACACTGAAGCTTCATCTGGGGTATTGCACCAAAGGACCCTCGGCATCTGTCCCACCCTGAGACACCAATTCTCACCGGCCACCCTGCCACTCTCCAGTATATCTGTCACCCTTAATGTGCAGCACTGCCTTACCACCAGCTGATATTTTCCTTACCTATTAGTTTATAACCTTGCCCCGCGCCTCCATGTTATTATTACCGCAAAATTGTTATGGACTGTTGGTTTGTGCCTCCAAAAATTCATATGTTGAAGCCCTAACCCCCAATAGGATGGTGTCAGGAGGTGGGCCTTTGGGAGGTGATTAGATTTAGATGAGGTCATAGGTTAGAGTCCCCATGATGGGATCAGTGTCCTTATAAACAGAGAAAGAGACCAGGGCTCTCAGTCTTACAGAAGCCAGGAAGAAGGGCTCATACCAGACACTGGATCTGCTGGTACCCTGATCTTGGACTTTCCAGCCCCCAGAATCATGAAAAATAAATGTTTGTTGTTTAGCCATGTGGTCGATGGTAAACTGTTTTAGCAGCCCAGACTGACTAGGCCAGAAATTGTTCCAAAACTTAGTAATTTGAACACATTTATCGTCTCACAGTTTCTGTGGGGCAAGAATCCAGGAGCAGCTAGCTAGGTCCTTTGGTTTTGAGTCTTACAGCCTGCATTCGGGATTTTCACTGGGGCTACTGTCCCCTCGTCTAGAAGGATCTGCTTCCTAGCTCACCCCTGTGGTCATTGGACTGAGGCCTCGATTTCTCATGAGCCGTCATCAGAGGCTGCCTTGGCTCCTTGCTGCGTGGGCCTCTCTGTAGAGCATCTCACAACACAGCAGCTTGATTCATCAGAGCACATGAGTGGGCGGGAGTCAGCATGCTGGTGACATGGAAGTCACAGTCTCCTGTAGCCTAATCAGAAGTGACATTCCATCACTTTCGCTGTATTCTGTTTCTTAGAAGTGAGTCATTAGCTCCAGCCCACACCCAACAGCAGGGTTGTTTACTACCAGGAGTCATGGCTGTCATTAAGAGTCATGTCAGAAGCCACCTGCTGTGCTCCTTCACCCACTCATACCCCAAGGCAAGCCCCGTGACAGCAGGACCCTCACCCATCTGTTCACCTCCTATCCCAGTACCCGACACATAGCAGATGTTCAATATATATTTTTTAATGAATAAACAAAGTAAACAAACTAGAAGCTCCGTGAGTTCCCAGTATTGTCCCCTAGAATATACACTTAGATTTCTTTAAGATTTTATTTTTAGGCCAGGTGTGATGACTCATACCTGTAATCCTAACACTCTGGGAAACCCAGGCAGGAGGATAGGTTGAGATCAGGAGTTCAAGACCAGCCTGAGCAAGAACAAGACCCGGTTCTACTAAAAATAGAAAAATTAGCCGGGCGTCATGATGTGTACCTGTGGTCCCAGCTACTTAAGACGCTGAGACAGGAGGATCACTTGAGCCCAGGGGTTTGAGGTTGCAGCGAGCTATGATGACGCCACTGCACTCTACCCAGAGTAACAGAGCGAGACTCTGTCTCAAAAAAAAAAATTATTTTTAACCAACAAATAATAATTGTATATATTTATGGGGTACAATGTGGTGTTTTGATATATGTATACATTATGGAATGATTAAGTCAAGCTAATAACATGTCCATCGCCTCACACACTTATCTGGGGAGGAGTGTGAACATTTAAATTCTACTCTCTTAGCAATTTGGAAATATACATTACTAAACTCTTGTTGAATGAATGAATGAATGATCCAAATGTCCCTAGGTGAACATTTAGCACAGTCCCTAAATCACTAGATAAAACAAATTTAATAGATTGAGTGGCTTGGTGAGTGCCATGAAAAATAAGAGTTTTCAGGTATAATTACCCATAAATCCTGTTTCCTAACCATGTGTCCATGGGGCCATTTCTAAGATGCTTAAATAACTTAGCAACCCCCTGAAAGATATGTGGCGAGAGATCTTGTTGACCCCAGAGAAAGGGATGGAAAGCAGACTTTTATCCTCATACCAGGTTGTGCAGGGGCTCCAGAGGGGAGTTTAAATTTTAAATTTGCATAATTGTTTCCCCTTGACTGGCTCCCCTTCCTGTGCAGGCTGATGTCCTAGAGATGCATTTCCCAGTGACAAGTATATTGCCAATGCAGATCAGATCTGTGCACCGCGGCCGCAGCCTGCTGATTGGCAGGCCTATTAAAATACAGAGGGACCCAAATGAGCAACTTTGGGGACCCGGAGGAGGAGGCTGGTAAGAACATGTCCTCCCAGCTCCCACCTCCACCCCCACCATGGCTGTTAATTGCAAAGGGGAGCTCTGATAAGTGAAATTGAAAACAGATAACAACTGGAGCTGTGTTTATTAAAGGAATAGCAAATGGCACTACGCCAGCGTGGATAAGCTGCGCTGTAATCAGTGTATTTATTTCACCCCCATAAAAGGCTGTCTGGGCTTCTTTTAAGGCTGATAAACTCATTATGCTAGGTTTCGGCTTCTACAGAACTGAGGCTTTTCTATACGTTAATTCATTTCAGTAAATAATTATTCTATTTGGGGGAGGGAACGCATGTCTCTATAATTTAACAATTGGGAGGGTTATTACGTGTGATTCATAGGAGTCATAAACTGATGCTGAGTTTAGAGCTATTTTTTTTTTTTGCACTTTGAATAGATATAATAAAGAGGGTTGGTGGGAAGGAAGGTGGGAAGATTCTCCTCCCCTCCACCCTCCACCCCTCCTTTTCTTTTCAGGGTTAGGGATGCAATGCTTGGCATGAGAAAGATTGCCTTTCTTTTCCACCTGAGAGCTAACTCTGGTACATGGCCTGCTTCTCTTTGGAGCTTTGAAATGTGCCTGTGTGAGTCTGTATTAGAGGTGAGAAAGGGAGAAGAACTAAAGAGAACTAAAGAGAGGCAAGAACTTGAGCGAGTGGTTTGTCTAAGCCAGAGGCTCCCAAGAGCCCATCCGAGCCCTGACCTGTCTCTTTGGTGTTGATTAGTGAAGTTTTCACCTATCCTCAGTGAAATGAGAAAAATGAGAGCAATGGAGTAGCTTTTCCATAGAGCCAAAAAAAGTACCCAATTTTTTAAAATTCTGGGATCATCCTTCATACAATCAGAGAGTTTAAAACGTCCTTTTGTGAAATAACAATCATTGGTAATATCTTTCTCCATTTCTTTACTTGGAAAAATTAAAAGCTGGAAGGTTTTGACCTCTTCCCACCCCCCAATATTTTTTGGAATTGTTAGTTTAAAAATTTACTAGTCTGTGAAGCTTCAAAGTCTTAGAGCCAGAGAGCCATTTGGCCTCAAGAGTGAAACCATGGTGGGCCAGGTGTCCAAATGTGGTGTTTTCTAGGCTATTCCTTGTTCATCAAATGGGTGCATTGATTAACCTGCATATTAATCCAGCAATTCAAAAATATTAATTTAGCATCTACTGTGCGACAAGCACTATTCTTAGCACTGATGATAAAGCAACTGATGTATTTTAGTAAATCATCATCTGTTTAGTTGAAGGAATGTTCCCCTATAAATGTGGACATTTCCTCTATGTGACTGCTGTAGTTCATCATGTTGAAATTTGGAGATGCTGGAGGTCGGGCCTAATGGGAGGTGTCCGGGTCATAGGAGCAGATCTCTCATGAATGGCTTGGTGCCACCTCAAGGCAAAGAGTGAGCTGTCACTCTATTAGTTCCCAAAAGAGCAGGTTGTTACAAAGAGCCTGACACCTCCCTCCCTCTCTCTCTTGCTTCCTCTCACCATGTTGTTGTCAAAAACTCCACACTTGTCCACGAGGCAGAATCAGAAGAACGAGGACAAATGGTTTGGAGAGGAGGAAAGAGAAGTTTTATTACTTTGCCAGCAAAGGATAAAAAATGATAGACCTTCTCAACCCCAAATCCAAATTTCCCCAACATGTGCAGAAATACAGAGCTTTTAAAGGCTGAGTTCTCAGCTTCAGGCAATTACTGTTCAACTACAGTTGATGATTCTGATCTTCCCATCTCCACTGAAGACAATCCTGTGACCTCTGCCCCGGACTTCTCTTTACCACGTCTGGGCTAGGCCATTTCCTGTTGCATAAATAACAACAGACTTACCCTACACCTCTCAACCACTGGCCTGAGGCAGAGATGCAGGTTTCGGCTCTCAAAAAGGAGTGCACGACGTTTTAAAGAGACAGAGAATAGTTTTGCCATTTTTTCTGGGCCACTCAGAAGGCCACTGTTACAATATGACCTCTACACACACTGGCCCCCTTCACCTTCCACCATGTGTGGAAGCAGCCTGAGGACCTCCCCAGAAGCAAAGCATATCCCAGCGCCATGCTTCTTGCACAGCCTGAAGAACCATGAGCCAAATAAACCTCTTTCCTTTATAAACTACTCAGCCTCAGGTATTCCTTTCTAGCAACACAAAACAGACTGAGGCAGTGACTAAGGCAACAACTATAGTGTTTAGTCTTACCCTGGCCTCCCAGAGTGCTAGGATTTCAGGCATGAGCCACCAGGCAGGGCCTGGCCCAGGGTCCACTCTCTGAACTGTTACAGTGTGCTGCTCCCCTTAACATTTTTCTTTAAAATAATTCACTTTTTTTAACGTCAATTTCTTTTTTTAAAAAAATTTTTATATCATGATCATCAATTGAAAACTTGTATTAAAATGCATGAACGACTGTTACATTTAAGACCCAATATTCCTCCATATGGCTCCTAGGATCATCTCTCAGACCACTGGGGACACTTGGAGGGAGGCACTAATAGCCTTGCTGTCACTTCAGGCACCTGCAGGCCTCCCAGGAAGAAGCTTGGGGGCAGACAGCCTTTCTGCCTCTTGGCCCTCCTCTCCCGCCCACGGGAGTGCCACTCAGCCACATGCAGGGAGGGCTTCCAGGGAATTCGGCTGCCACCAGCCTGGGGTGTCCATGACTCACCTGCCTCTCCCCGGGGAGTGAAGCACTCACTCAGGGACAGGCAACACCGCAGCCCGAGGCTCCTTTTGCTCTCTGTTTACTTGAGAGACCGCCCACTGGAGGCATGTCCAACCCCTGTCAGACTAATGGGTAGGTCTCCACGGTCCCCATGCCACAGGGGCCCTTTGGGGACCACCAGGAGCAACTGCAGGGCAGAAGGTAGGGCAGGGTTGGATGCCGGCACAGCTCCTGGGCTCTGCCAGAGAGGTGTGCTC
>NW_012150174.1:1067166-1125366 GCF_000956105.1 Propithecus coquereli
GCCCTTTGGGGACCACCAGGAGCAACTGCAGGGCAGAAGGTAGGGCAGGGTTGGATGCCGGCACAGCTCCTGGGCTCTGCCAGAGAGGTGTGCTCAGGATGGCAGGCGTGAATCACACCACCGGGGCCGGAGCCTGGCTCCACCACGCTCCTTCTACCCCCACACCAGGCTCTTCATTATAAAACTAAGGCTTTTCCTGCGGTGACAGTGGAGCGGAGGAAAAGTGGGGAATTGACAGCAATGGCCCCCTCTACGCAGTTTTCTTTAACCTGGAGCACAAATTCACTCGGGGAAGATGTCACTGAGGAACCAAATTCTGCACGTGCCAGTGAACGGCAGGCTGGGTGCCACAGTGCCCAGCTGGCTACTGCTCGGAGGCTGTGGTTGAGGCACCAAGGTAAGAGAAATTGACCTGGAACCCCAAAAATAAAGCTCAAGGCCTGTCTGGACCACTTGGGCAAGTGTGTGTATGACCCCCTCTCTTGGCCTCCATTTCCTCATCTCTAAAATGGGGGCGATACCTTGGGCCTGCCCAGCTCAAGGGCCATGGTTGGGACTGAGTGAGACGGTGGCTCTGCACACGGTCTGGGAGCAACAAAGCTCCCCACGGATGTGGGAGTTTGGGACAACGAGGAATTAGCCACCCTCACCTGGTGATGCCAAACCTGCTGTCAGGGGCAAGGGTGGTTGGTTTTAGGTTTGTTCTCTGAAAATGAGGGGATGGCCCTGCCCACTTCTGTGGCTGTGGCAATTCGTCAAATGATGCATCATTTGACCCCTAAGACAACCAGGCTCCCAGGAGGGCAGGATGCCAATGACATGAAGTGTTGGCTTCAGCAGGATTAGAAATACTTTCACATTTTTTATTTTTTTCTGGCATGAGATATAAATTTGATTCCCATTGTAACTAGTTTACCAAGTGAAATCTGGCCAGGAGAAGGAGAGGGGGAGAAGGGGGCAAACAACTTTAGTTCAGTTGGAAATCCCAACAGATGTCAGACAGGTACTTGGTTTAGGTTCCAAGCAGGAGGATCGTTTGCCCTAGTTTGGGGTTCACAGTCTGTCACATTTGGGGTCCCCTGGTCTTTTGCAATGGGGTTTGGCTGAGCAAGTGACATTTATCATAATGTGCTATTTCAGTGTGTTTGCAAGTCAGAATCCATTTGATAGATGACGTTCAGATCGGCTAAAACTACAAAAAGAATAAGCTAGCAGAATAGCTTGCCCAGATAGCACAGGGGGCATCCACCCCCAGCTTCATTCATTCATTCATTCATTCATTCATGCAACAAATATTTATTAAACTCCTGTGCTGGGCGTTCTTCCTCATGATGGGAAAAGAAGATAATTAAGACTTAGTCTCCGATCTCAAGAATCTCATAGCTGGGTGTAGAGCCTGCAGAGAAATATATTACAATGTAGGATGTTAAGAGTTACAATCAAGGCACACACAAGGAGCACGATGAGACAAAGAGTCCAAACAGTGGTGTGTGCCGGAGAAGGATTCACAGAGGAGGTGGCCATGGTCTAGACTTCAAAAACTGAGTAAAAGTTCATCAACTAAATGACACTGCATTCTGATTCTTATTTATTTACTAGTGGAAGTATTTATTTCTGCACATGCAGACACACACACACACACACACAGGCCATTAACATTTCTTCTCTGCCAAACCAGAGAGTGAGAAAAACACAGCCAGAACAGGACTGCTGATACTGCACATAATCCTTCCTCCCTTGACAAGCCACGGCCCTGGGATGGGCTAAGGTGACAGCTCCAAGCTGGGAAGGCCGTTCTCATAGAGCTGCCACTCAGAATGTAGCAAATGAGCAAAGAAAGTTCATTTCAGATTCCACAGGCTTAGGACGGAAAGCCTCATGACAACCAAATAGCCTAGACTTTGAGGAAAAGCAAGCAGTCTAGGCCTTAATACCACAGTTATAACCGAGCCAAAAAGGTAAGCAGGGCATTTCGTCTTCAAGTGTCAAACAGCAAAGTGATGCTTGACCTAGCCAAAGGGTAGGGATTATCTTGTGAGAATATGTCAGCCACTGTGAGCTCCACTGCTCAGGATGCAGGAGGAGGGGGAGGAGGAGGAGGGAACTCAGTTCCCCCAGTGAGGGGGTTGAGCCTAGTGGAGGCAGCACTCTCAGCAGTGCCCAGGTGGCCACAGATAAAAAGATCAGACTTGCCTAACTGTTCTAAGTGCAGAACTCCCGAGGAAGACTCATTGACTGTGGCTCCAGGAAATACATTACAGAGAAGGAGCAGAGCGGAGGGAAGAGGAAAACGTGTTGATTCTGCTCACGTTGGTAGGCAAAAGAGCCTCCAGCCAGAAAACCAGTTGATGCAGAGACGGTGGCTGGAAGTCAGTCATTTGGTGGAAACTAAAAGAAGTGACATTCAGAAACAGTACTGCACCGAGCTACAGCATCAAGATGAATTTGTAGATGTAACCAACCATGAAGATGTACCACCTACTAAGTAACGTAGGTCCCCTAACCCACCACTCTTCCTCTTAAATGGTCACAGCCTTCTAGCTGGCAGGGGCTAGAGGGGCCTCCAAACCGAATCCCCCCACCTTATACCAATGTGCCAGTGCCGTGGTAGGAAGAGCACCAGACTGGGACCCAGAGTTCTTCCTCTCACTAGACATGGGCTCTCGGCCAAATCACCTGAGCCTCTCAGCTGCAATTTCCTCACCAGTAAAATGGGAATATTAAGACTGATGTTGCATGAATGTTGTGAAGACTAAATAAGAGATGTGAGACTGTATCACAAAGGTTAGGTATTAGCCTGTATGTCTAACAGGTGAAGACGATGAGGTTCCAAGAGGTAAAGTGGTCTAGTGGAACACAGGGCTACAATTCCCGACTCCTCTCTCTGTACTTTCCGCTGAAATTATACCTGCCAATATGGAAAGAGCTTTGATTGTTTCCTGGGTGCAAATCTTGTGTCCTCAGTGAGTTTCTCAGGAACGAGAGTTATGTATTCTCCACACCCCTGTGGTTCTCGGTATTTAATAACAACAGCCAACGTGTATGGAGCCATTACAGTGTACAGGGCTTTGCTCTAAGTGATTTTCAAGTGCTAACTCAGTTTATCCACATGCCAAATCTATAAGGTAAGGTATTATTATCATCTCCATCATTACAGCTGGAGAAACCAAGGCACAGATTAAGAAAGGTGCCTAGTAAGCTGGTAATATTTCTTTCCTAACCGAGGCATCAGACTCTCAAGCTCTGCTCTAACCACTGGCATCAGACAGAGCTGGCTGCGGCCCCCCAGGGCATGTAGTAACCTCCTTGGACATAGAAGCCTGGCACAGCGCTTGCACATGCCAGGGACTCAATCAGTCGTAGCGTCCCTTGACCTGAAGAAAGTCCTGTGACAAAGTAACTTGCCATGTGCAGCCCCAGTGCTGGCTTCCTGCTCTCGGGATGACCTGGAAGTACTTCCATCCTTTCTTCCTCTCACAAAGGACTCAAAGAAAATTGTCTTGAAATGTGATGGGCAGTCACAAATGGGCTCAGACACTATCAAACAAGCAGACACATTCAACCTTGCCGACAGTCAGAAAACACGCATTAGAATTGGATACCATTTTCACCTATCAAATTAGAAAAGATTTTTTTTTAACGATGATATCTAATGATGGCAGACGTCAAGTAAAACTTGTATTCCTAGGCCCTACTGTAGCAGTGTAAATCGGAGACCAGTGTGGCCACGTAGAGTCAATTCTTGTTATTCACAGTAGTTATGTCCTATAAAGTCACCCCTAAAACTGAATTAGCAAATTCTGAACCAGTGCCCCCAGGGGAAATACAGGGTTAGGTTCCTGTGAGCCTCTGGTCACATCATTTTCATCAACCAATCAATACATAGCCTTGTTTTACATGTGTTTCTGTTTAAAGACACTATATTTAATATACTATATTTTGTTGATTCGTTAACATTGAACATATAGCCAACAGCACCATTACTCAGACCTGAACAAATCTCAAACATATATATTTTCTCTCTAAGGCACATCATAGCCTTCTTGCACTTGGAAACACCAGACAGCACATCAACACTATGGTTGGGGATCATTTTAAACAGCAAAATCATCAGTGTAAAGCACAAAAAGGCAAGAAAAAAACATGGCACTAAGTAGACCACGAAAAGCACACTTGTTTATAATACAACTGACTCAAGAAGGCACGCGTGCTCTTGCTTGACCTCAGCTGGGAATGTGCATAACAGGGGACTCAAATGCTTCCACTCTGTGTTTGTCCAAGAATGAGCGTGGAAGCACAGCGGGCATCGATTTAGGGGTTACAGATACATTTTAGCAATTAGATGAATTCACAAATTCAGAATCTGTGAAAAATGAGGTTCAACTATATATATGAAGAACTAACAAGCACATGCGTGTTGAAAGGCACAGGTGACAGAAATCTAGATTTGATTTCACAAGCACCTCTTGAACTGATCCTATTTCGGCTGAAGAAGATCACCTGTGTCCTAGAGTGGAGGCTTGACAGGTGAGAACCACTGCGCATTCCAGGCTGAGCACTACAGCATGGAGAGTTAGAGGCCCCGCACTGGGATGTGGGGATGGGAAGCATCACAATGCCAGATACAGGCTCCCCTGCCCCTCACAGACTCAAGGCCCCAACCTCCAGGGAGGAAGCTCCCACCAAGAACCAAGGCCTTTGCAAGTGTCTGCTGAACCCATGGTTCCGAGGATGGCTGGAAGGACAAGGCCCCTTCTCCTGCCCCTGACTTGTTTCTGTCACACTGGCCTCCTTTCTGTTCCCTTGAACACACCAGGCAGGGTACGATCCCACCTCAGGACCTTTGCACTTGCTGTCTGACCAGCCTAGAACACTCTCTAGACATTTGATTTCTTCCCTCCCTCACCTCTTCCTGCTGTGCTCAGTGAGGACTTTTCTGACCACCCTACCCATCTCTCCCCCTCCTTTTTCCCTATTTTGTCTCCACAGCAATTATCACCATCTGATATATCATTTGTTTTGCTTGTTCATTTATTATCTCTCACCCACATAAGTTAGGGGGAGGAGGGCTTTATCTTTTTTGCTGTAGCCCTATTCCTAGAAGGTGGCCTAGCACATAGTAGGCACTCAGTAAATATTTGTTGAATGAATGAATGTTAGGTACTAGTATAATGATAGCAGGAATTAATATTTTTGCACCAGTCACTGTGTTGGGTTAACTCATGCCCATTTTGTAGGTGACAGGACCAAGGCACCGGGGAGGTTATGCAACTTAATTAAGGTCAACCAGCTAGTAAGAGATTGAACTGTAACAAGGCCCAGCTTTTTCTGACCCTAAAGTCACTACACCAATTCTCCTCAAACTTTTGATGGTAAAGAACCAGTTGGGGTTTTTTCCTTCTTCTTCTTCTTCATAGCCTATCACAGACTGATAACAGAAAAGTGAAATGGAAAAATGCAATATGTGCTTGGATGTTACAGACTATCAAAGTTTCCAAACACTTTCAGTGTTTGTACTTGCGTTCTCCCAGACAAATAGAAACAATTCGGTCCACAGTACGATACTGTGAGTAGCTCTGCACCACACCCAAAGGGTAAAATACTGTCATCCTAAGTTTCCAGGTCGTCTAGGGTTGAGGCTCCAGGAGAAAAGTTCGTGATCCCCTTTACTTGCAGGGAACCTGAAAAGGTCACAAATCGACTTGCCTTCATTTGACCCCTTACCCTCTCGGGAGGTGTATTTTCTCACCCCCAATTTTCAGGTGAGAAAACCTGCTTTTCCTCTGTCCCTTTCCTGGGCTCCTCAAGGGGTTGACTCCTGGTCAGCCCTGCAGTCACCTCCTTAGAGTGACCCTCCTCCCCCGCCCCATCCAAATAGCACCACTGACCCTCTCTCTTACCACATTCTATTTAATTCCATGACAGCACTTACCGTCATCAGAAATGATCTTTTTATTTATCTGTTTACTTAGTTCTCTCTTCCCTCTTTATAACACAAACCGTAGGAGGGCAGAAACCTTGGTTCATCAGTCCCTCCCTAGTACCAGGCAGAGTTAGGCCCCCCGAAGGATTTGTTCAATGAACGCAGTAAGAAAAAAGAGCACAGAATGATGAAATAGCTCACCTAAGGTCAAAGGCAGGGAAGGGCCAGAGCTGGAAATCGCATCCATGCAGTCGTTCAGCACATAACGTTTAAGTGTCTCTTCCTTGGAGTCAGACGCGGAGCCGGGCACTGGGGTCATGGTGGTGGAAGAGGCAGGGAAGTTTCCTGTCCTGCTCACAGGACTCAGCTCCAAACACCACGGTCCTCCTCCCGGCCTTTCTGGCCCACTCTGTTTTCTTTCAGCTGTACGTACTTTTCTGCCTACGAACGCTTTCTCACAAGCAATTGTGTACGCAGCGATTATTACTACACCTGTTTTTTGCATTGCCGGATAAAATGCAGTTACATTTGAGTTGCAAACCAACAATGAGTAATTCTTTAGTATAAGTATGTTCCATGCGATACCCGAGGAACATTTATACTAAGAAATTACTCATTGTTTATCTGAAGTTCAAATTTAACTTCTCTTGGTGTTTTTCTTTTTTTCTCACCCAAAATCTATCTGGCAATCCTACAGATTTTACAGATAAGAAAACCGAGGCTCAGGGAGAACAAAGAACTTCAGTAACTTGCCCCAAAAGCACACAGCCGGTGGGAGAGCCAGAGCTAGTCCTTTCCACCATGGGGCAACTAGCTGAGAGCTTCCTGAGTCTGAACACCTGACCTCTCACAGCTCTTTTCACTCCTTCCTCAAGGACCCTGTGCTTCTGAGCCCAAGCCAATTCCAGTATGGCTGTCTAAACCCATGTCCCCCGAGGGTTGTCTTGCATCGAAATGTCTCCTTGGCCTCCAGCAAAGAAGCAGTTCCTATATCTATATTTAATCATTTTTAGTAAATTTTTTTCTCTTTATAAAAATACCTACTCGTAATATATACACAGTGGAACACCACACACAAAGACAGAACAGCTTGGTAAGTTTTCATACATTCATACACATCAACCTAACGAAATAATACTGAGCAAGTGTCCAGACACAAAAGAGAACATCCTGAGTCCACATATATAAAGTTCAAAAACACTCAAAACTAACCTATGACCATGGATGTCAGAATAGCAGTTCCTGAGGGGTGATGGTCATTGGGAAGGGACCTGAGGGAACTTTACGGGGTTTTGGTAATAATCTATATCTTGATCTGGGTGATGGTTATACATGTGTATAAATATATAAAAATTTACCAAGCCGTTCACTTAAGATTTGCATAGTTTTCCATGTGTAGGTTATACTTAAATGAAAAATTAAAAACAAGCCAACAATATATTGACAACTAATGGGTATGGTGCACACTATCTGGGGATGGGCACACTTATAGCTCCGACTCGGCGGTGCAAAGGCAATATATGTAACTTAAACGTTTGTACGCCTGTAATATTCTGAAATAAAAAAAAAGCAAACAAATTAATGCATGTTCATTATTAAAAAGTGCCTAAAGTAGACAAGTATAAAAAAATTAAAAATCATCTGTATTCCCACCACTGGGAGATATCACAACATTTTAGTATGTATCCTTCCAGGTCTTTTCCCAATAGCATTAACTTTTCATGATCATCTCCTAAGAAAGGAATCCAGGACCTAATACCAATCACCGGAGGTGCTAACTTATTTAGGAGTCTGAATTTCCCGGGCATGACTTTCACTTACCCGGGAAGCCCTGACACACTAGATTTAATTTGGCCATTTTTAGAAAAGCATGGAACAATTAACAGCAAATAAATTGAATTAAAATCAAATTGAATACAGACTTTCAATGATATGTCAGAATTTAATTTTAAGCACGGTAATATAAAATGAAAGCTTGACTTGGGAGGGAATTCTTGAGGCTCCTGGGACCCCTGAGTGCCACCTACTGGTCACAGTCTGCCATGACACTCCCCATCATCTGAACGTATCCCCTGTCTGCTTAAAAGCCTCAACTATGCCTCCTTTTCTTGTGAATTTACCTGTCTCTCCCAAGAGCTTTCCAGACGTCTTTGCTTCCCCAGTTAACTGCACAGCTCTTAGAACATCGAAGTGTCTTATGATAATAAATAGTTGCTGAACGAATGAAAGAATGGATGGGTAGATGGATGGATGGATGGATGAGTGGGTGGCTGGGTAGATGGATGGGTAGATGAGTGCATGGGTGGGTGGGATGATAAATGGCTGGCTGGATGGATGGATGGATGGATGAATGGATAGAAAGATGGATGGATGGATAGACAGATGGACATTCGTTTGCCTCATCGTGAAATAAGAGAATACTCCCTGCCCTACATACCTCACAGGCTTTGTTGGAAGAATGGGTGACCTAACCACGAGTAGAGACTGTATAGTTGTAAGGGACTATTAGGACAACCTAATGCCAGGAGTGTAGGAGTCAAATGATGACCAGGGTAAACAGGGAAGCTATAGAGACAGGTAGTGTGTTAAAAACAGGAAACTTAAATGTAAAGTGTCTTAAGCCAGGGACTTAATAGGCACCTGAAAAATGTCGGCTCTTTTCCCTTTCCTCCCCACCCCCATTACAGCCCCAGCTCACAAATCCTTTCCATAGCATATCAGAAGTTAAGAATGGAGACTTATCCTTTCCTTGGCTCATTCAGAAATGAAGTGACGGTCAATGTTTGCTGTCCGTTGTGAAACAGGCCAATGTCACCACACTTGCAGATGTGAGCTGGCACATCAAACCTCCTCTTGTTTAGGAAAAGTGGCTTCTGAAACATCACTGTCAGGCTGGCTGATGACGAAGTGCCCACCTGAGCATGTCCACTGTTGACAGCATTTGACAAGTATCACGCTTGCCTCGCTTTTCTAGCTGCAGAGCGGGGCTCTGTTCTGCATAAAGTGGCACAATGTGGCCAAAAGAATATGGGCAAGGGGTGAGAAGGTAGGACTCTGCCACTCACTGGCTGGGTGACCTTGGGCAGGTCAACTTGCCCTTGCCAGTATAGAAACATCTCCTTAGGACCATGCAACAAGATACTGCCTGGGAAGACACTTTGTAAACTAAAGCACTGGACCCAGCCAGGGTAAGGTATGGTTATACCAAGTGACTATCATGCCCCAGATGTGACCTGACCCAGCTCAAAAACTACAGGGGCTGCATTGATCTGCACCCGGCTTCTACTTATGGAATGCAACCCTGTTTTAGCAGCTACCTGACAGTCTTATTTCACACTGAGCTTATGGTCCACTAAGACCTACCCCTGTTGGCTTTATTTGTATGGACTGCACCCGTTCAATTACTCTTTGTTTGAGTGATTGATTTTTTAAACTAAATGTAGACTTTGTACTACATTTCCATTAGATTAATCTTATTGCTTTGGTCCATCTACCTAGGCCATTAAACTATTTCTCACACCACTTTGCTATTCCTTATGTTACCTCACCCTGCTGACTTGGTGAGGGCTAAACACTTCAGCAGTATCCGATCCATGCAATTTACATTGACTGAGCTCTTGCTGTTCTCTAGGTACTATGCAAGGAGCCAGGAGATACAAAGGGTGTATCTGATGGAGGGTGGCAGGAGCCATCACAGAGGTAAGCCCTGGCTGCCATGAGCTCAGAGAGCAGGGCATGCCCATGGCTACCACAGCAGGGGAAAGGTTTCCCAGTTTATGTGCTGTGGCAGAGGCCAAGACCCATTCTCTTTTTCTTTCTGAGCACAGCACTGGACTGTACCTTCCAGCCCCTGACAGTTCTTGGTGCTTCGACATTTATGACCAGTCTTTCTTCCCAGGCAAATGAAAAGATGAAGTCTCTTCTGGCAGGACTCTCATGATTTCCTCTGCCTCCCAGGCAAAGAAACTGCAGGTGGCAGTCGCTGACCTGTTCTTATCGCTCTGACCTCATCACCCTGCCTTCGTCCCCTTGCTAGCCCACACGTCCACTTGGCAAATATCAGTGGAGTTCCTACTCTAGGCCAGGTGTTATGTTGGGCTCCACTGCATTCTCATAAATCCTCTCTGAGCTCGAAATCTGCTCATTGGGGAGTAGCTTCTTCCCCACTATGGTGGATGCCCTTCCCTAGCCCTGGCATCCCAGCCTAGACCGAGGTCTGAGCTTCTCATCCCTACACCCCTGCTTAGTACTAGGCACTCCAAGGCACTGTGTAAAGTGCTGCATGAAGGAGAGAAGGCAAGGAGAACCTTGTCCACTTGGTCTCTTGATTGGCAGAGCATTGCAGAAAGGAAAAACCTGGACTTTGAGTAAAGAGACACGGGTTTGAGTCCACCTGCAACCGACAAACCTTGTAACTTTGGCTACATCCTTCTGAGCTTTATTATAAAACAAGCTGAGTAAACCAGAAAATCTTTGAGTTCCTTTTCAGCTCTAATATTCTGATTCTTTCTATGCTAATCTGTAATTCTTGGATGAAACCTGTACTCTGTCCTAATCTAGTTTTATAGTGAAACAAAAAAATATTGTTTTAAAAAGCAGAAGAATGGGAAAAAGAATTTAGCCAGCCTTCCTTACAATGAAACATCTGCTGGCAATATGCAGCCCAAAACTGAAAAACAATTGCTAAGGGTTATATTTTCAGAATATCCTAAGATTCTTCCTGGCCCATAACCTGATTTCTTTTAGGCCCAGACTAATTTGTCCAGACTCAAACTTCATGCTAATTGTCAGGACTGGCTTGAATTATTCATGGAATTTCTATACTGGAATGGTTTGGGAGATGTTCTTTGCAGATGTATTCATCCCTTCACATGTTCAGGAACTCTTAATAATGAGCTATTTGGATAGGCGAGTCCCTTAACTTCCTGGGGTCTCTATTTCTTCACGTGTCCAGGAGGGAGACAGTTCCTTCCATGACGTTGGCTCTAGAATGTCTTTAGTTCTATGATTGCAGGTGTCTCAGCCTGAAATTCCACATGCAGCTCACAACCAACAGCAAACCACGCAGACATTAAAAAAAAAAAAATGAAGAATGCCATCTGATGATTAAACTCAAAAGGAATTATGCAATTAGCAAAGGACGTTGATCACACAACATGTGAGTCTAATTGCAGTGCATGCAAACGTTTGCTAAATTAGATAAATATAGGTTTTCAGTCACTCTGGTGCACAGATTGAGTTGTAAAGTTAAGGAAAATATAAAAGTTAATTATAAGACGGGAGTGATAAACATAGGGTATGTGTACCAGGCTGATTAGGATTATTAACCAAGTAATCATCTCACACCAAAGGTGGAGTGTTACAGGAGTCCCGGGCCCAGAGTCTCTCTACTGCATAATGAACTTACACATTTTATAGGACATGAAAAACATGCTTCATTTTTACACAGCACCTGTCATCTGGGGAACCTCAGTACTTGGGACTGGTTATATTGGCTCACCAGTGCCCCAATGCACATGGCTGAGGTGGGCAAGGCTTCGTGTTCTGGCTTAGAGAAGAAATGCTGGGTCCAGACCATTCTCAGACCCTCTCAAACCTGTACAGATGATAAATCCATCAGCCCATGACCTCTCATGAGAGCGCACCGATAAGCCTGCCAGGACCTTCCAGTTCGAGGTAAAAAGAGTCCTGGAAAGGTAGCTACAGTGGGGGCCTAGGTTCTGGGGGCAGACTGCCGGGATTTGAATCCTGCATCCATCACTAATTCTTTGACGTGTTAGTTTAGCTCACTGTGTCCTGGTGTCCTTAACTCTCCGCTGGACACATAACAGCACTTAGCTCTCAGTGTTGTTGCAAGGATTAAAGGACTAACACTAAGAACACTGTCTGGCACATAGTAAACACCCAACAAATGACTCATTTCTTACTATTTGTTTTTCCCTGCTCATTAGTTTACTCATTCAACGAAGTAAGGGCACACTACATATAAGGCACTATTGCTAACAACCACAGTCAGGGATGCGCGTGCGCGCGCGCACACACACACACACACACACACAGGTTCCATGGTCACATTGGGATACAGGGAGGAAATGCTGGCACACAAATAATTACAATGAAACATGAGATGTACTGTTTCAGTGTTTCAAAATGCTTGAGGGGGGATCATTCCTGCAAGGTGACTGGGAAAAGCTTCATTGAAGACAGGCCATTTCAGCTGGGCCATCAGACGGAAGGTTGGATGGGAAGGTGCAGGACATTCTAGGCAGAGGATACCTCATGAGCAAAGATGCTGAAGTCGGAAAATCCAAGGCAACGTCCAGTTATTGCAGGGAGTGATGGGCAAGGCTGGAGCTTGCTGCCACGCCCTGAGTCTGACTTTCTCCTGTGGGCCCCGGGGATGTTTTACGTGAAAACTGTTAGGACAAAGGAGTGTTAAAGGAAGGTGGAGCTGGCAGTAAGCAGAAAGATGGAAAAGGAAAAGACTGGTGACAAAGGGAGCTGGAGACTGCTGCAATGGCCCCAATGTATGGTGACAAGGGTAAGAATGAACAAGGCAGGAAGGCGAGGGACACTGGGCCAAATTGACAAGACTAGGCGACTGAGGAGATGTGCAGAGCAAGAATAGGGAGACTGCAAGGTTTTCAACTTGGGTAGCAAGGACAGAAAGGGAGGCGTGCTGGTCACCCAGAGGTTCCGATTCCCAGTTACCCAGCATGTTATGCAAATGGGACCTCCATGGTCGGCAGCAGCACAGGGTAGGAGTTCGAGCACAGGCTTGAAAGTCAGACAGCTCGGGGTCCCCTGCTAGGTGTGTTACCTTCAGCAAATTTTAAGCTCCCAGAGTGTCCATTTCCTCCTTTGAAAAACAGGGATAAAAACAACGTAATTCTCAGGGACATTGTGATGATTAAATGAGATCATGTGTCAGCAAAGCACCGGCACAGTGCCCGCCACATAGGGAGCTCTCAGAAAATCCCAAAACAAACAAAAGCAGCCAGGCACAGTGGCTCACACCTGTAATCCCAACGCTTTGGGAGGCCGAGGCAGGAGGATCGCTTGAGCCTAGGCATTCAAGACCAGCCTGGGCAACAGCGTGAGACCCTATCTCTACAAAACATGAAAAAATTAGCATGGTGGTACACACCTGTAGTCCCAGTTACTCGGGAGGCTGAGGCAGGAGGATCACTTGAGCTCGGGAGTTTGAGGCTGCAGTGAGCTATGATCACGCCACTGCGCTCCAG
Organism: Propithecus coquereli; assembly: GCF_000956105.1. Classification (NCBI taxonomy): domain Eukaryota; kingdom Metazoa; phylum Chordata; class Mammalia; order Primates; family Indriidae; genus Propithecus; species Propithecus coquereli. The sequence goes on from NW_012150174.1 coordinate 1,080,334, forward strand.
CCCAGGTGACAGAGCAAGACCGTGCCTCTGAAAAAAAGAAAGGAAAGAAAAACAAAACCAGTGTCCCAAGATGTAGAATATTCCCCAAAAATAAACAAATAAAAATTTAATACTTCTCATGCGTATTCTCCTGAACATCGTTTATCCCTGTTTTGTTGGTTCAGAAGCTCTTCGCGGATCTTGCAGAACCATCAGCATACTGTCACTATGTGAAAGCCCCACAGAAGCGCTGGCTGGCACATATTCAGATCAGAATGAAGTTAAACCAGCTCCCTGTATTGATTTGGAGCCAGAAATCCAGAAGGAGGGGGAGCAGTGAGCAACGACCCCAGATCCTGCTGCAGGAATCAGCCTGTGCATTTGGCTAAATTTCTCCCACGTTTCCATCCAGGACCCCACCGTTTTTCTTCTCCTACCTCTCCAGCAACTCTCACTTCCACATGCCTTTCCCAATTTCCCAGGCGCTGCTGACCAGCCAGCTGCTGTGTTGCACTTCAAAGGCCTATTGACACAGCTGCACACCACTGGGCCAGGCCTGCCTGAATGCTTTATTCACACCTTGAGAGCAGCAGAGCCCACCCAAGGGGACTAATAAACCATTCCAGCTCTTGGAGCACTGTTATTTAGTCAACAAAAATTCGACACACAAAAGCAAACTGGTTCTACCAAATGGGCCACTGGAGTTTGGAAGTATAAACCTGAATCCCGGCCTGATCTATTTTCTGCCACTGCAGAGCTCTGCTCACAGCTGACATCTTAGTGCAGACAAAATTGTCCTTCTGCCAAACTCCTGTTATTTTTCAAAAATACCCTGAACCCTCTGAGACGATCTGTTAAGGGTCCAGAGAGACAGAAAGAGAGCAAGCTGCAAAGTAGGGGTTTGACCCCAGCTTGTCAGACTTCAAAGCCTGTGCTTTTCCCACTTTTCAAGAAAAGCTCAGCACCAGCACAGAATAGTGGGGAAGTTCAAGTAAAAAGGCTGCTCTCCCCGAGTCACAGCGGAGACAACTGCAGCTCAGAGGAGTTGAATGTCTAAGGTCACACAGTGAGTAGCAGCTCCTGTTGTGGAAACCAATGAGCTAGCAAGAGATTTGATCATATTAATAAGACTATTTCCTTATAATCAAATAGCAATTAACATTTTCAAACAATGTTTTTACATATGTTGCCTCAGTTGGTCCCACACAATCTATGAAGTCCTTATGCCACAGATATTACCGGCCCATTTCACAGAGGAGAAAACTGAGGCTCAGAGTGGTAAGTAGCTTACCCAAAGTCACAGAGCTAGTAGGTACCAAGTTGAGACTAGAGCTGAAGTCTTCAGATTCTAAGCCGGTTGGCAAGTATTAACGGAGTCCAATTCTGTGCCCAGACCTGTGATTAGAGAATTGAGATGTCTGTGTGCTAGGAGCAAAAAGATAGGACAGCAAAGCACAGGAGAGGCAACATTTACTAATAAACTCAATAAACTAGACAAGAAACCTTAAAGGATGATGCATTTACTAATTCTAATGAGAGACAAGAGCATGCTATCTTAAAGTGTTTTTCCTCTTCAACGTATCTTTCTCAAGTATTTCTAGAAATTAAGGCCTTAAAAAAAGACAAAGCACGCCTCTAGTTTTAAGAATTCCAATGACACTGGACGTCAACTGAGTGCAGAACACAGCTGCACCTGCCGTAGGGAATGGGGTGGGGGGCAAATGGAGGACACAGATTCAGCTGATCAAGAAGAAACAATTTCCTGGCCGACGGTTCTTACAGACACAATCTCACAATCTGGCTACCAGGAATCTCTACAGAGTGATTAAGACTAGCAAAAAGAAAAAGAAAAACATATACACATTTGTCTGGATTGGTTTGAATTACATCATATATAATAATATATTATTATAATAACTATTATTGAGTACTTGCCATGTGCTAAACATTGTGCTAAGCACTTTTCATCCATTATCTCATCTAATCTTCATGACAACCCTTCAAAGCATATATGTTATTTCCCATTTTAGTGAGGAAGGGGGAAAGGGAGTTTCGGAGAGGTTAAGTAATTTGCCAAAGGCCACACAGCTATAATGATGAGATGGGCGTTGAACCAACCAAGGTCTATTTCACCCCAAAGTCCTAACTTTTATCCACATCCTAGCCTATCTCAAGGAAGGATGACTGACTAGAAGATGCCCCTCTATTCTCCAAACCCTGAGTTTCTCTAAAAGCAGCCATCTACCATAGGACACAGATATGACATTATTATCACAAAGATGCCAAAGTAACTAGCATCGAAAAATTTCAGTTAACAAATAAATTTCTCTTTACTAATAAAAATGTAATGTCATTTTATATTCTTCAAGTCAATTTTAAAACAATTATAGATTTTTCAAAGATTGAACTTGTAACAAAGTTTAGCACTATTTTAAAAGCACATGGAGAACTATCTGTTTTGTGGGCAAATTCAAATGCAATTAATTAATAACCATAATCACAAGTGGATGAATTTATTCCAACCGATTTCCATATTGATAAATGCTGTGAGCTTTTATTGAAGATTTTCAACTAAGGCTGAGAAGAGAGCTATCTACTTCTTTTGGAAGATCTTAAATTTGTCAACAATTTACATTGGTCCTATCGTATGAGACCAATTTACATTGGTCTCTGTATCGTATGATAAAGCAGTACAGTGAGCAGTAAAACTCTAACATAATATATCTGGGTATTGTAGGACACATTAGGTCAAATCAGATCCAGAAAACCATGAGTGTAAGGGGTATTCACAAGTGCCAAGGAGTCGGAAGAAATCTGTTCGGTTTCAGGAAGATGTGGGTTGTTAGAGCACTTGGTGACTGCCTAGAATCTTACTGGGGGGATGCCCCAGACAGACACAGCTGATCACCAGCCTGTTCTATTCCCAGTGCCTGGCTCCAAGATGGCTGAGACCCTGCTGAGGCCTACCAGACCCGCTTATGCTGACTTCAATGATCATTCTGAGATAAACAGAGCTTCCTCCAGTGACTCCAAAGCAGCAGTCTTGAAGGACTCAGAAAAGCAGACAATTTGTCCAAATGCAGTCCACATCTCTGCAAGAGAGAGGGAAGAGTGAGTGAAAAGTTGACTTTGTCGTTGGGATCCCAAGGGCAGCCCCTGTGTCCTGTAGCCGGTGCCTAGGCCCGAGCAGTGACCCAAACATATGGGCTGAAAGAAGACAACAGATCTTGGGTTCCTAGGGAAGAAAAATATCTACAGAAACATTTTTACAGTACTATGGAGGTAGGTCATAGGAAAAAGGCATGTTTGTTGGATTGAGGAGTGGCAGAGAAGTCTCATACTTAGAGGAAAAGAATCAGATAACTGTAACAACAGCTAACACTTTGTGCCAGACGCTTCCTACTGCTTGACTATAAACTCCAAAAGAGCAAGGACTTTGTCTCTTTCACTCACTTCGTACATTCAGCACCTAATTCAGGGTTTGGGGGCATGGTAGGTATTCAGTATACTATGTTTGAGTGAGTGAATAAATAAAACAGAAGCACCTAGATGAAGCAAAAAAACAAAAACAAAAAACTCCGACATTTTAAAAGAGGTGGTAATTATGACCTCATTTTTCTAACATTATGGAAGCACCAAGTATGTGTCCAGCATTGGACTTAGTACTGAAGATAAAGAGAGTAAAAGACAAGGTATCTTCTGGGCTTAGTGGAATAACATTCTAGAGTAGAATTTTACTCAATCAACCAACATTTGTCAAGCTCTGGGCCAGGCACCTGGCTGGGCACTGGGAAGACTGAGAGATGAGGAAGTCCCTTTCTCCACCCTCGAGAAGCTCACAGTGGCGTTGCTGGGAGCTGTCTGTAACAGAGGTACGTATTCAGGGTTGTGATCAGGAACAGGAAGAGATGACTCTACCTGGAGGGGATCAGCACAGATACCTTTCTCTGCCAGCTTTAAGCAAAGAGCAGCAATCACTGATCAGGGAGATTATGGGATTCTTGCTCCTTCTTTTTGGAGACAGAGTCTCACTCACTGCAACCTCAAACTCCTGGGCTCAAGCCATCCTCTCGCCTCAGCCTCCTGAGTAGCTGGGACTACAGGCTGCGCCGCCACGCCTGGCTAAGTTTTCCATTTTTTGTAGAGATAGAGTGTCACTCTTGCTCAGGCTGACCTCAAACTCCTGAGCTCAAGCAATCCTCCAGCCTCGGCCTCCCAGAATGGTAGGATTACAGGCATGAGCCACCACACCCAACCTCCTGCATTTTTTAAATAAATAAATTCCTGCCCCTACTCGTGGAAATCTGTATATACATTTCTTTTATGCCCTAGAGCCAGGAAAAGTGGGTTCTTCCAACCCTCTGACAAGCACTAGATTACATGATGTTATGACAATTTTAAGATTATATATGCAATAATACAATGAGTACAGAACTCAGACTCCAATGAAGAAGACCCTCAATATTTTGTGTTCTATTAGCCCCAAATTATTTAAAAAATTTAGAAGCAGTAATTGCTCAGTAAATGGCAGCAAGTGTTGCTGCTGCGGCTGAGTCCAAGGCTGCAAATATCTATATAGGGCTCATTGGGAGTTCCCCGCAGGAGAGTCTGAGGTTATTTTACACAGCCCTGCTGCTGCTGGGACAAGCTCTGACCACGTCTAGCTCTGTCGTCAGCACAAGCCAGCTGCTGGCTCTCCCGCTTCCTGGGTCTCTTGTCTGTATTCATCCTCTTTAACTCGACCCAGATTGACCCAGTATGCCTCATTTGCAGGCAGAGTAACCAACTTGTTAAAGGGATCAGGGAGAGCTCAGATCTGGTTGTGAGCAGCTGCGATCCAACCCAGCACATGGGGATTTGTGCAATTTAAAGCCCTAGACAGCTGTTTTTGTGGTGGCAGTGCCACACTGCCACCGCCTGCTGCAGAAAAAGCACAAACACAAATTGCCCCACTAGGTCAGGAAGTAAAGCTGGTGATACAAGCACCTGGGAGGTGGGGGCGGCAAGAGAGAGACAGAAAAGGTCTAGGAACCCATTAGCTAGAGCAACTCTTTCCTGAGCCCCTCGTCCTCCCCTGGTCAGGGAGGAAGGTCCTGCCTGCTCTTTTCACATCCAGTGCGTGACACTCTAATGATGATGAAAAGAGACATGCTTCAGAAATCCCAAATGTTACCTTTGAATCTAGGCACCTCAGATGACTCCATCTTTCTCCCTTACTTTTGATAACTTTTTTCATAATATCTTATCTCTTGCTGGACGTGTTACACAACACATCAGCCCTCTGAGTTGTGCAACCCACAAGGGTGGCAGCATGGAGTAGAAAAACTGGTCTAACTTCAGTGAGACACAGATTACACAACATGGTGAACAAAAGACCAGAAAGAAACAAACATTCCCTTGATATTTAATAACTAATAACTGGAAAACACCTTTGATGGCAAAATGAAAAAGATTTCAAGCTTGTTCCCTGATCCTTCCTTCTTGTTGTGCAGTAATCTATAAAAGTTTTCAATTGCCTTAAATCTTTACAGTTATGCTGAATTTCAGTTTGATGCTCTATACAGTGTTGGATGGAATTATTTCAGCTTGCTTTCTTTTCTCATTACCTTTACAAGAAAGCGTTGTCAAGACTTCAAAATTATAATACATCACTTCGCTTTTAATAGAACCACTTTTCAACATATTCAGGAAGTTTGATTATAGTTTCACTTACTTCAATAAGACATGACAACTGTTATTAAGCAAGAATTACATTCCCACCTTTTCTATTTTTTATGTTGTGGAAGGGGTTAAAATGGCTAAAGGCTGGCCCAAGGTGACAGGGACACTGCTTTCCTAGGAACTTTCAGAGGCAATGGAATGGGATCCAGGAATTAAAAGCAGGTAGACCCAGATTCTAATTCTGACTCTACAGCTAACTTGGCCATCACTGAAACCTTTTGTGCCTCAGTGTTCTTCTCTATAAAATGGGGCAAAACTATCCTGTGAAGCAAGTGAAGACCACCACCCAGCACAGTGAACATGGCTTTCAGTGGAAAGCTCTGAGGAGTTAAACAGACTTGGCTTCCAATCCCCGCCAAGCCCTTGGATTTGTTACTTTAAAATGCTCTGCTGAGTAATAACCCATGCTTTATTACCTGTGCTGACTATGAAATGAGATGCCATCTCTGAAGTGTCACCAGAGGTGGCTGCTCCCTGCATTATTTGCCTTGCAGGTACTTGTCACTCAGACACCTGCAGCATGAATGGCCCTACGGATCACAGATTTGAGGGAATTAGTCACTACCTCTGAACACAGGGCATCAGACCTACTGCTTCTGAAGAGTTCCTTTAAAGGGGACTTAAGGCCCACTGGGCTCCCTCGGTGTAAACGCTTAGGGAATGTTGGGCAGGGCAGAACCCGGACACTCCTATAAGCACTGATGGTTGGGGAGGTTGAGGGAGACGACAATCTGGCAAACGGCTAGTGGCTTAAACTGAAGCACCAACTGCCCATCTTTTGTTGATGCACTTGGAGCCCCGCCTTGCTCCAGAAAAGGTGTATCTGGGTTTGGTAAGAGGCAGCCGCTCCGTGCTATGGACGGTGGAACAGTGTCCCGTCATCTCTGCTTTATTTCAAATCTGGGACCTACAGGCGACCACCCCTTCTGCACAGCACCTTTCAGGTCGAAGCGCGTTCTTGAGGAATACCTGCACCTCAGCTGGAGACGAGGGGAGGACAGGGACACGACGGCGCTAACCGTTCAGGGCGGCCCCTCTGCGCACCCTGGGTCGCATTCCACCGGGAGATGAGCCATCGCTCCCCACCAAGACCCCCGGCCCTATGGCGGGTAGCTGCAGTAGCTGCAGCGCTGCGACCCTGGCCTCAGTATTACAGCATCCCCGCCCGTACCGAGTCCAGGAGCAAATGAGAATGAGTCGCTCTGCGAGTCAGCAACGGGAGAGTCACTGGTACACAAGTAAACGACGGGGCTGGGGGAGCACAGCCCCGGGCCTTGCTGGAGTTTAAAGGCGCGAGACTACAGAGGAGGAAGAGCCCAACCAAACAAACAGAAGATAGACGCGAGCCCTGATCTTGGCGCGGTTGGGCAATACATGCGGTCCAGCAACCCCCGCACCCATCCGCAGAAAAGGGGAAATGTTTTAAAGCCTAGAATAGCGGAGCAAGCCAACATTGGTGCAAACAATCCAGGCACAGGCAAGGCGGCGCTGCCGCCCCGAGCCTCAGTTTCCCTGTCTGCCAAATAAGGACTTTGCATTAAAGTGTCTCCCAACCCTGCTGTTACTCTAGAACTCTGCAATATACTAGGCTAAAGCTGCCCTAGGATCGGAGACCGGAAAAAGAGGGAAAAGCGAGGGAAGACAAGGAGGAGCCGGTGCGAGACCACATGAGGAAAGACGCCTGGGACAGGCTTGGCGAGTTTTCAACTTCACTCCTCCTCCTCCTCCAACACCTGAGTTCCCACCGCTGATCCAAGGCCCCGCGCCCATCGAATTTAGGCATCAGTAGCCAAGCTTCTCTCTGCTCACACCAATTTCTGAAAATCATGGGGCAGAAGGTGGGCAGCACGATAATGCATGCCAGGGATGGAAGGGGGAATGGTCTCGGCTGGGGTCCCGAGGGCAGGTGAGCGGACCTGGGGCTGGGCAGGGGGTGAGATAGCCCCAAGCTGGGGATCACAGCGCGCCCGCGTACCAGCCCGCGAGCCCCGGGCGGGCCAAATTTTATTCCCCAACTTTGAGCAAGGGGAGAGGGTGTATGCAAAAAAAAAAAAAAAGGAAAAAAAGTTGCTGAACTTTTCCCCCAACTCTGATGTGGAGGCGGGACGGAGGGCGGTGCCAGCACCCTGATTCGCCGGCGGCCGGTGTCGGGAGGCACGGATTGGCGCGCGAGGTCCGGGGCCGGGACGAGCGGGCGTGGGGGAGGGGAGCGGCCCTCCCCGCCCGCGGGATCAGCTCGCGCCGGGAGCGGGTTAATTTCAAATCGGGGGCTTGACTGCTCCGGGACGGTCACGCTCCCTCTGCCCGCCCGCCGGCCCGCCAGTCCCGGCCCGGGCGTTTCCCTCCCGCACCCACCTCGGCGCGGCGCAAAGAGAGACTGACTGCCCGACACGCGGACTCCCGGGTCTGAGCCGGGAAAGGGTGCCGAGGAGTCCCCGCTCGGCCCCCGCCGGCTCCAACTGTGAGGTGGACTGACAGGTCAGTGGGACGCAGAGGGACGCGGCGCCAGGCCAGCATAGCACCGGGAGCGGGTTCGGGCGGGAGGTGGCGGCGGCGGCGGCTGCGGCCGTTTCCCGCCTCTCGCTCCGCCGGGGGCCGTAGAAGGAGGAGCCGAGCTCCCGCGCAGAGGGGCGGGGGCGAGCGAGGGGGAGGGGCGGGGATGCCGTGGTTCCGGGCGCGGGTTTGCCCGCGCTCAAGCCCCGCGCTGCTGAGGGGCGGCGCCGGCCACGGTCCGGCTTTCCGCGCCAAATTTTTAAATCGAAGGCGGAAGGTCCGGCCCCGCCCCTGGCTCCGTCAACCAATTGCAGGCCCATGGCCAGCTCTCTGATTGGTTGAGAGTCGTTGTCCTGGAAACCACGAGGATGCTGTCCAGGAACTGCAGGGCGGGCGGCGGGAGGTCCGGGCCTGGGGGAGGGGCGGTTGGCCAGGCGGAGGGGGAAGTGCGCTGGGCAAGGAGCGGGTGGCGGCAGGGGAATTGTACCTGGTTGCCTTATTGAACAAACGCAGCCTTCCATGGTGGAGTGCAACATCGCGGGGTGAACGGACCACCCAAATAGCGAGTACCTGAAGCTTTGCATCTTTAAGAAAGTCTTTTTAAAAAAAGTCTTAATCATAAGGCACTCTTTAAATGCCCAGCAGTAACCTAGAGCTTTAGAGACTGAATTTGTAAGTTTCATGTCAGGCAACTTCCCAAGACTTTACTGCTGAGCCTGTGCACGTGTGTGTAAGGGGAGACATTCAGGCATATAGATGCAGACTTGTATCCAGATCCTGGGGGTCGCGTGTGCTCAGCCGGAACGCGGGCTCGCGCTCAGACCCGAGCGCTCATCTGTGAACAGGTGGGTGCTTGCTACCGTCTATTTGGTGCGGTCTGGAGAATGGCCCTCCTTTTCTAAAGATGGGAGAGGGCTGTCACTGGAGGGCTGTGGGTTACTTGAAGTCTCATGACAGCGGATCCGTTTGCTGAAGAATTTACTGGCATTTGTTGGAGTTCTCTGCCCGGTGAGGCTATCTCTGGTCGGGAATAAAATGTAAATCTAATTTGTCATTTTTTCGTTAGTCTTTGTTTCTGTGGCCTGCTGTGTCCGTGAAGGAATTTTCAACAGAGGATCTCTTGGTTTTTATTTTTCTCTAACTTTTTTTATTTCCTTTTTTCTTTAAGGATATTAAGATTTTTAATAGAGTTGATTAAACTACTTGAACCATCGAGATTTGGGGAGGAACTCCAGATTTTTCGTTTTTAAACTCTAAATGTATGAGAAATTTACAGAATGGAGAATGAAAAGGTACTTTTTAACTTCCATATTCATCACTGCAGTTTTAACTCCATAATTTTTCATTATCCGATATGTCTTATTAATGTCATATCCCTTTTTGGTTAGTCTCTGTAAAAACCTGGAAGGAAGGAAAATTTAATTTTTGAAGAGGGGTAGGGTTGCCCAGAGTTAAAGTAATCTTTCTAGTTTTTAATGCTTTGGTGGAAGTCTCAAAAACATAAACAGAGAGAAAAGGTATTTTTAAGAACAATGAAATTTGTTTGTTGTATTACACACTTGCGAGGATTGTTGAACAATAGGAATTCAGAAAGGCATTTGACATGATTCTAGATTGGATTTCGTTTTAACGTAATTTTTCTATGACATTGTAAGCTTTTTTAAGGGTTATGGAAGCCTCAGCATGCTCTGTTTATGAGGTAAATATTTTGTAAAGTTACAATAGAATTATCAGTGGGGGTGTGCAAGTACTGTTCGGTTAGAAAAATAATCTTATATGCAAATTTCCTAATAGTTACAGATGTTAGTCAAACAAGAGAATTAATATTGCCCTTGACAGTCTGTGGCAAAGGACAGCAGCCTTTAGAAAAACCCCATTCTTGGATCAGCACCTCTTAGGTGCACATGCTGGCAGGGATCTTCCATTGGGTCCGTCACACTGACTTCCATGTACGAGCACCATTCTCAGAGTGAGAATATCTGGGTTCTAGTCCTGTGTCACCTCTCTCAGCCTGCATGTCCCCTTCTGCAAAATAGGAATACAGGAGTCCATGAAAATACAAATGGAAAAGCACTTGATAAATACCAAAATGTCACAGACTTGTAGAATAAGCTCATTAATCCATGTTCCTAAAGTTAGTGGGTCTCTCCATTCTTCTACTTATTGCCATTCCAAGCATTTTCTTTAAAATAGATACAGATAGGAGTAATGCGTGGAATCCCAGGTGTCCAAAAGTGGAAGGAACAAAGTCTTCATTAGTCTTATGTATGAACTGCTGTTAATTTGCCCTTTTGTCTCAGTGGCAGTCCCGCTTTTACCAGGATCCAGCTTTATGACCCTGAGTAGCTAATGTTACTTCTCTTGGCCTCATTTTCTTGATCTGTGAAGTGAGGGGTGGATATTCAAAGAGCAGACTTTTCTGGTGAGAAGTCCTGTTCTTGTCACTCTGGATTTTCCTGATAAATCTGACCATATGCTAGTCCTCACCCTTGGCTGCTTGGCTCTCAATGGTGTTTTTTTGAGCACCCACTGCATGCAGCCATTATGCTAGGTGGATAATATAATAGTTTTTTCCCTGGAGGCCTTTACTTATGACAGTGTCATGAGTAAAAGTTGCTTCTAGGAGTTTGAGATCACTTAAAATTATCAGTCCTATTACGGGAAGCTGAGTGAAGGGTATATGGGAACTCTCTACTATCTTGGCAGCTCTTCTTTGTACCTAACATTATTTCAAATAAGAGTTAAGAATTATGTCTCAAAGTTTTTTAAAAAATTCTTTACACAATATGAAAACATGTAGGGCCATGCTTTGTTGCAAAATTAAAAACGGGAAATTTAACTATTAGAATGGACAGTGCCAAGTGATCATTGCAATACAGATATTAACTTCATCAACTCTACCATCTCATTAGGCAATTTTTTCCTCAGCAATATTCTATTCATTGTACGATGTCTAGAGTCAAAAGCTATCTGATAAAGCCTGTTTTACCATGGATTTAATTATTTTCTTTTTTTTAAACCAGGAAAATCTCTTTTTTGAGCCACATATCAGGGGACTAATGAAAACACCTCTGAAAGAATGCACTACGGCAAATATAGTGTTGGCAGAGATCCAGCCTGACTTTGGTCCTTTAACTACGCCCACCAAGCCCAAGGAAGTCTCCCAGGGAGAGCCGTGGACACCTACAGCCAACCTAAAAATGCTCATCAGTGCTGTGAGCCCTGAGATCCGCAACAGAGATCAGAAAAGGGGGTTGTTTGACAACAGAAGTGGATTACCTGAGGCCAAAGACTGTTTACATGTAGGTTTTCAGAGGCCTGGGTGGAGATGAGGACATTTGTTGGAGGGTTGTATCTACTGCACAAGTGCTAGCAATTTAAAGCATCACCACCTAAAGGCTGTCATTAACCTCCTTCAGAGCACCAGGAAGATTTGGACCCCATCAAATTTAGCACTGGGAATTCTGAACCTTATAGTTATTTTTATTTCAGGCTTCCCCTTCCAGATTTGCCAAGCAGTTTGTACTGGTTCTCCCCCACTCCCAGTTCTTGCCCCCAAACTTTGCAGCTGTTAAAGCTAAGCATGTGTATGAGTGGTGTTAGTCATCAAGCACAGATGCCCCTAATAAATCTGTCAAACTTTATTTCAGAATAACACATTGTTTACCTTTTCCTTTGTAGGAACACTTTTCTGGAGATGAATATGAGAAATCCCAACCAAGTCGAAAAGAGAAAAGTTTAGGACTGTTATGCCATAAGTTCTTAGCACGCTATCCTAAGTATCCCAACCCAGCTGTGAATAATGACATCTGTCTTGATGAAGTAGCGGAGGAACTTAGTAAGTATCCCATGAGCTCACTGAAACAGTTAAGGACTAAAGTGACTTTACGGACTTAACTCCTTCAGACCCATGCTCATCTGATGAGTGTTTACAAATGACACAAATAAGACCACATGGACATGGTAAATCTCTAAAGCCCGCTTAATTTAAGAATAAAGGCAAATAGTTTCTAATTTCATTGAATCTGAGAGGGAAAAAAAATTACAGTGGAGGTTGGTTGTGACTATAGGTTGTCTCTGAAGCTTTAAAGAAAGGAAACATTGTTTTATGACTCGTTTCACAAACAACTACAACTGTGAACTTTTGGCACCTTCCTTGAATCCCTAGGCTGCTGAATGGTATTTTCCTTCTGGGATCAGCTTCTGGGAGTGGGAACAGGATTTGTGTGCTCCCAGCCACTCAGCACTATTCTGAGTGGGTTTTCTGAGTGTTTTGTATTGGGCAAAAGTTACTATGTCTTCCCACCCTCTTTTACTCCTCTATTCATAGACTCAAATCTACTTAGACCCAAAAAGAGATCTGTGGCAAATTTGGGTACCTTTGAAGTCATGCAAATATCCTAATCTAAAACTGTGAAGAGATGTGCTATCTAGGGTAATACATTTTAATATGTAGCAATCACCCCATGAAGAAAAGTTTTGCCCTTCTAATACATGTTCATAAATGTCAACTTTATGTCACATTTTAAGAATATACCATTTAGATTTATCTACTTTTCACATACACTTAATCATAGCTAGGTAGGAAGTAGTACCCATTAATTCAGCAGGTACCTATTACTAATCACCTGCTACGTGCTAGGCAATGTTTTAGAAGCTTCAAATATGTCAGTGAACACAAAGGGCAAAATCTCTTCTCTCCTGGAACCTATATTCTAGTGGGGCAATAGATACGGAGCAAAAATAGTAAGTAAGTAATGAGGATGTATGTTAGAAGGTAATGCGTACTATGGAAAAAAGAAATGTAGAACAGGATGAAGGAGTGCTGGAGAGGTGCTTTGTCATTTTAAATTAAGTGCTCATGTCATAGGCCTTGTTGAGAAAGTGACATCTGAGCAGTGACTTGAAGAAGCCAGGCAGAGAGCCATGAGGACAAGGGGAAGAGGTTCCAGGCAGAAGGAACAGCCCAGTGCAAAGGCCTTCAGGCAAGGGCATAGGAACAGTTTCCAGGAACAGCAAGAGGCCAGCAGGGTGCACCCTTCTTCAGTAGTGTTTTATATAACACTTTTCCGGGAGGCTGGATTTCATCAAATATCTGAATGTAAATCAACATTGAAAGTCAATTTTTTGAACAAAGAATTCTAACATTGCAGAATGTTGAAAACCCAATTTCAATAAATTGAACCACTAATATCACATTGTTAAAGGTAGCTACAAAGTAAACAAAATTAGACTCCAAAAGGGATATTTTATTTTATTTTTTAATGTCAGTTTTTAAAAACTACATCATGGTTTTTGTACTTTTCTGTAATTTCAGCACTTTGTACCTATCATATGAATACTATAGGCAGGGTTGTGTGTGTTTGTGTATGCTGGAAGGGTAATATAAGAAATGGATTGGAAAGTGTGGGATTTACAGTATGAAAGACTTGGTTTTGCAACTTACTGGCTCTGTTCCTGGCGTGTGCTACTTAGCTGGTTCGAGTTGCTGTCTCCGATCATTAAAGTGCAGACAATAATACCTACTTCACAAGCTTAGGGTGAAAATTTCCTAAAGCTGTATGGCACATATTAGGCCTCAATAAATGTATCCTTTCTAACTCACATTAACTTATTCATACCCTTTGAGAGCAGGGACATGTCTTTCTTACTTTCACACTGTTTGTTGAACATGTGCACTTATAGTCAATAAAGTTATATTATCCGGAACCTACTGAGTAATAAACCATGGAAGAAGTTATTCAATTCTCAACACATTACAAAAACCTGACCCCAGTAACGTACAATCGTACTTTCTTTGCAGATGTTGAGCGTCGGCGCATTTACGATATCGTGAATGTCCTGGAGAGCTTACACATGGTGAGCCGCCTCGCCAAAAACAGGTACACCTGGCACGGGCGACATAATCTCAACAAGACCCTCGGTACTTTGAAGAGTGTCGGGCAGGAGAATAAGTACGCCGAGCAGATTATGATGATCAAAAAGAAAGAATATGAACAAGAGTTTGACTTTATTAAGAGTTACAGTATAGAGGATCATATCATCAAATCGAACACTGGCCAAAATGGACACCCAGACATGTGCTTTGTGGAACTCCCTGGAGTGGAATTTCGGGCAGGTGAGAGACAGTATGGAAAAGCCCAGGCTGGAGCTCCAGTGGCACAGTGGGTTAGCGCCCGGTCCTTGCGGGGGAAAAGCCCAGGCCGCGTGGCACTCCTCCTGCGTCTAAAGGGAAGGTCCCCTGGAGAACACTGCTCTAAAGCCACTGCTGCCTTTGATGTTAAAATGCTGCAGTTGTCAGCGGTATGATCAGGTGGTGGTATTTTTAGCCTTGTTACTTTAGAAGTCACTTGTCCCTTCATGAATTTTAATTCTGTAATCCTCATCCTTCTCCAAAGCTTCTGTAAACAGCCGCAAAGACAAATCTTTAAGAGTAATGAGCCAGAAATTTGTGATGCTGTTTTTGGTGTCAACGCCTCAGATAGTAAGCCTAGAAATTGCTGCCAAGATTTTAATTGGGGAGGACCATGTGGAAGATTTGGATAAAAGCAAGTTTAAAAGTAAGTGTCATGACTGCCATGGAATTTTGGACCTATTCTTAAACAATACGATCTCGGTTATAAACTAGTTTCCAAATATATTGGGTACATAAACAGATCTTCTCTAATTATGTTTTTATATCTTTACTTCTCCTTAGAAGCCATGATAATACTGCATTAGCTAACTTGTAGCATTGGAAGATATGTATAACTACTCTTATTTGTCTGACATTTTGGCTTCATTTGATATTGTAATATTTTTTGTTCTGATTTTACATTAGTAGAATCTGTACTGTCTCAGGTCTAAGTGAGTAGTGAATTATAAAGCAGGACCAGACGCTAGGTCTCTTACTCTTTCCACTGATGCTGATGTATGAGAATACAAATAACATAAAATTGTCCCCTAAAGTGACTTGCAGTACAGTTGGTCTGCCATTTTGAATGGATTTAGCCAGATGACCTGCTCTCAGTTGGAAAGGGATTACAGCCTGGGTTCCTAACACAGAGCCCAGCCCCCACTGCTATACCAGACT
Source organism: Propithecus coquereli (assembly GCF_000956105.1). Classification (NCBI taxonomy): domain Eukaryota; kingdom Metazoa; phylum Chordata; class Mammalia; order Primates; family Indriidae; genus Propithecus; species Propithecus coquereli. The sequence continues at coordinate 1,095,599 of NW_012150174.1, forward strand.
TTGCAGGGTGTTGGAAAGAAGCGCTCAGCACATGGGGAGGGGGCTTTGCTGGAGGTTAGCCTGAACATGGGCCACCTGTAGGACCCAGCTGTATGGTGAGGAAGAGCCACCATAAGTGACTGCAGAGGTTGTGGGGAATACTTGGGAACACAGAGACTCCTTCCCATCCTATAAAGCTATACTAGTCCCATGGAAGAATATTCACACATCCCCAGGTTGATAGTGTATCTATAAAGACAGAATTAAGCAGAGTGTAAAGGCAATAATGCTGGCAATGGGCTTGGGAGATCTGCAACTTCAGAAAACACACCCTGATACTGATGAGTTCCTGCTTCTTCTGAATCACCAGTTTTCAGCTCTCTGATTCACTAATTAGTCACAGCCTTGGAAACTATTCCAGGAACTATAGGTGTGTAACTTGCTGAAACCCCAGGGAATTCAGAACATACTGGCATGGCTATGAAGAAGAGGACTCGATTTGTAATTTTGTACTATCAAGATAGAAGTAAAAACAGACTTTTTTACATAAAAATTTTTAAGATACATGAGCTTTGCAGAATTAATAAATTTAGGCTCTGCATATTGCATAAAGACAATGTAAAAGATTACAAATTTTGATGGGGTATGGAATTTTCCATGCTACGATATTAAATAAGTGTTATAAGGTGTTTCAAGCAGAAAAGCAATACATTTGTCACTTTTATTTCTATCTGCTCATAAAATTCTTCTGAATCCTCATTAGAAGATTCCCAGGAATAGTGTTTTTTTACAAAAATCTGTAAGTTTCAGATAAGGTGATCTCATCGAGTCATTTTTCCTTTTCAGCATGTGCTGTCGTCGTTTCAAGATTCAGTACCAGCAGTAACTGAGTCTTTTAAATATTTAAAACTATTTTTTGTCTTAATTAAAGCAGTAGCACTAGAATGACTTAAAAGGAGTCACATGTTTCTCTGACATTGACGGTTAAGACAGCTCTTAAAATATGAAGTCCTTTCTTATGAAGCAAAATCTTTTGATCTTTCATCATTGCATTAAGTGGTATATATAAGTTTTTTTTTTTCCCAGCAAAAATTAGGAGGTTATATGATATAGCTAATGTTCTGAGTAGCCTGGAGCTTATCAAGAAAGTTCATGTTACAGAGGAAAAAGGACGAAAACCAGCTTTTAAATGGACAGGCCCAGAAATCAGTCCAAATACCAGTGGTATGTATTTTTTTTCTTTTATTCTTTGCTTCATTATTTTGGATTAAGGCACGTTTGGAGATATTCTCCCTGCCCTATCCTGCTCACCACCCCCACATAGAAAGGAGATACCAGGCTGTCTGGAAAGTATCCAGCCATGTAACATGTTCTTATTATATTAACAATGGCTGGATACTTTCCAGACAGCCCTCGTATATAAAGAGTTGAAAAGACAATTAAAGATGAGTGCCAATATAGAAAGTTTGGCTTCTGGCTCCATCAGCAACCCAAGGTCCATAACAACCTCCGACCCTGTGCCCAGGAAATAGAATCTATATATGAAAAGATCTGGGAGATCAAAAGCACCACAAAGCGTAAGATACTGTTGCGGTTGTTGTTATGCTGCTCAATGACCACAACAGAACTTGTGCACATGGAGAACATGAAATGAGTTCATTCTGGTATCAGGGTAGACCTTTCTAGTCCTCATCTCAACTGTGATCCTGACATTTTATATCCCACCAAAGATCCCCTCCCAGAACCATTAGAAAATAGCAAGAATGTGGGCCATGGAGGCAGAGGGAGACTCAGGTTCCAGTCCCAGCTCTGCCACTCATTAGCTATGTGGCCTCGGGCAGGTGACTTCTCTGAGGCTCAGTTTCCTCACCTGTGAAATGGGAAGAACAATAGTGCCTGTTATTGTGAGTTTGGTATAATCTCAGAGAGAGGTCTTTTGGTGCAGGAATTTGGAGTGAAGGCTCTGGGGCCATACCAGGTTCATGTCACAGGCACACATGCTTCTAGCGGAGAGACCTCAAGTCAGTGGGTTAATGTTTCTGAGTGTCAGAGCTCTCATCTCTCACATGGGGTTGCTTTTCCTGAGGAGGACCAACCTCGGGAAGGATCACCATATTTCATCAGCTCGAAGAGTCCACTGATTATAAGATGCACAATTTTTTATATATCACTAAGAAAGAAAAATCACTAGTCACTAATGTCTGGCACACCACTGGTTATAAGATACAGGGCAGTCTCAGAAATGTTAAAGTATGAAGTCTCATGTCCCAGAAATCATTTAATAAGATAAAAAAAGGTTTTGTATATAAAGCTCTTAGAACTGCATCTGGCACATAATTGGTACTCTATAATTGTTGCCACTTTTATTTTTAAAAGCGTTTCAGAACTACCTTTTGATTTCATATCCCAGAAGGAAGCTGAACCACCCGTATTTTAACACGCAGACCTTTTCTGTTTCAGACTCCAGCCCAGTCACCCCTTTGGCCACCTCTGATTTAGAGGTGAGACGGTCTTCAAAAGAGAACTGTGCCAAAAACCTCTTTTCCACACGTGGGAAACCAAACTTTACTCGACACCCATCTCTCATCAAGCTGGTGAAGAGTATAGAAAGTGATCGGAGAAAGATAAATTCTGCTCCCAGTAGCCCTGTGAAGGCCAACAAAGGTATGTTTTCAATAACATCAGGGCTCTGCTAGGAAAAATTTCTTTTTATCTCATTTTTTTTTAGCTTACTTGATCCCTGCAATACTTGTCAGAGAATTGTTTCAATATCCACGTAACCAAGCCTTTTTGAAGCCAAACTTAAATACGAATTAAAGGATAAAAAGTCACTTGTGGGGTTTAGTGTTTAATTGCCATGCAGTTTTAAAGGGAGGTACGTGTTTTCTGTCCCTTTGACTCCAACGAGGTTTCCTCTGTGTGAACATGTGTTCTTTAGCTTTGACCAATGCCCCTCCCTTTCTGTTTCACCAGCTGAGTGTTCTCAGAATCCTGCACCCTTCCCAAGTAAAATGGCTCAGCTCGCGGCTATTTGCAAAATGCAATTAGAAGAGCAATCCAGGTAGGTTGGCAATGCTCTTTAGCAACGAACAGGGTGAATTACTTTTGCATTGCATGATTGGGATTACTTATTTCGTGTGAGAACAGGCACTAGCCTTGGAGATGGGAGGGAGAATCTTCTCTATGTCTCATACTCAGTCATTACAGAAACTATCTGCTAATTTCAAAACAGCATGGCTTCAATCTGAGGCTTCAAGTGGTAGAACATCTCAGAGAAAATGTGTTTCCATTGTGTCATGTTTTAAATTTTGTCCTTTAGTGAACCCAGAAAGAAAGTGAAAGTACAACTGGCAAGATCTGGGTACTGCAAACCAGTGGCCCCTCTGGACACCCCAGTGAATGCTGAGCTGGAGCTGACAGCACCGTCCCTCATCCAGCCCCTGGGGGTGGTCCCACTGATCCCCAGCCCGTTGTCATCAGCGGTGCCCGTGATCCTACCTCCGGCCCCTTCAGGCCCATCCTATGCCATCTACCTGCAGGCTGCCCAAGCCCAAACCATGACGCCGCCTCAAGGCCTGAGCCCAACGATCTGCCCCACTCACTCTTCTAAAGCTACTGGATCAAAAGACTCCACAGATGCCACCACTGAGAAGGCAGCCAGTGATGCCACCAAGTCCAGTGCCTCCACCAGGCCCGGAAACTTGGTTCCAGCCCCAGAGAGACAGGGTACAAAGAACCGAAACAGGGAGCCAGCTGGAGAAAGAGGCTCCAAGAGGGCAAGCATGCTTGAAGATAGTGCTTCCAAAAAGAAATTTAAAGAGGATTTAAAAGGACTTGAAAATGTCTCCGCAGTAAGTACAAAGCTTTGGGAATTCCCTGGGCAATTAGAGGAGAATTTGGTGGCTTGGGAAATTTACCAGAGCAAAGAGCAATCTTTCAGAAGACGAGGAACTGTTTCTTAGCATCCCATAATCCAAATGCGGGCCCAGACAGCTAATCCCCTGACTGGGATGACGGCAGGGACATTTTTAACCTTTGGAGGGAGGGATTATTTGCTCTCTTTTTAAAGCACCATGAGTGGTTGTCCTTAAGTCCATTTCTCCATCACATGCTGGAATGCAAACACCTGTCATGAAAGTCTTAAATAATTTACAAGCAGACGTAACTCCGAATGAATGGATGGATGCGTAGGGTTCCTGTAACTTCTTTCTGAGTCATTACCTAATGCTTGTCATGTAACTGGCATCTGTTGCCTGGAAGATAAAGTGTTCCCCGTTTTTACTTTCTACCTAAAATTTAAACTAAAATATCCATTTTGTGTAAATAGAAAAATCAAACCGATTTTGACAAATTGTAGGTATATTTGATGTATTGGTTTCTAAAGGATTTTTTCTCTTAGGTGGAGATTAGTTCAGGTAGGAATTAATATTTATCAGATGCCTACCCACATACCAGACATAATAGGTATTAGGCCCTTTCACATACATTATCTCATTTTTCTCCCTTAGGACAATTATATATGAAAGACATTACTGGATCAAATAAATACCACTAAACCTGGAAGCAGCAGTTAATCTTTCATTTTGCTCGTGCTGTTAACGCAAGTTATTTTACTTTCCTATGTCTTGTTTTTCCTCATCTATGAGGAATTTATTCTGCTGATTTTTCCTGATCACCTGTAAATAAAGCATTGTGATCTGAGTCAAATCTAACCTAGCACCTGCCTTTGGTGGCAGTCGCTTTTGAGTCCTTGCCCCATGGCCATGTTACAATTTTTGTGAAGTTAAGTGAATTTATACATAAAGGGATTTGATCCCTTTAAGACACTGTATAAGCTGAAGGGTATTACCTGTTACTGTTGTTATTAAGGAAGCTTTAGAATTTGTCAAATCTTCCCTGAGGATGGCCTCATGGTAACCATTCCAACATCTATTATCTTACATAGTATCATTTTGTATTTAATATACATGCTAGGGGGGAAATCGTAAGGCTTTGGCTTGATTCAATTTTCTGAGGGGTCCGTAATCTCTCTGGGCCAATGGGTATGATTTAATAATGGTCTCCCGTTGGTCATTTAGTTATTCAGGATTAAGGTTTTCAGCGGGTAGATTTTCCATGTACCCTGCTTCTTTCTTTCATCTCTACAACTTCATTTTGACTGTTTCTTTTTAGGGTGGACTGAGTAAAACAAAGAACATAAGAGATCCATGTGTTAGTTCATTCGTCAAATATTTACTGAGAATCTCCACTTCTAGGCGAGAAAACGGTTTGCAAATAAACAAACACATCAGGTCGTGAATGATGAGGAGGACGATGATGTGAGGGGGTGGTAGGGCTGCTGTGGGTAGAAGAAATGACCTTCGAGTTGGAATAAGTCAGATTCACCCATTCTGCTAATGTAATAGTTCTAATTTTTTTTAAAAAAGGAACTGGCATTATAGGTTAAAAGATTTTGCAATGAATGTAGTTTGTTGAAAATTGAAAAAGAATTATGATGAGAGTACTACAGGCTTTGTTGAAGACTAGAAAGAGTTAAACCAGCGATCAGAGTAACTGTCCCACAGGAGAATATGACTGAAGATGACAGAGAGCAGCTCTTTGTAAAATGCTTAAATCCACCCCGAAAAATCCTCTATTTCTGCAGCTTTCAAGGCACCTACTAGTGGAGACTTTGAGCAGTACCAGGCACCTAAGAAACAAAATTAAAAGCTTACGGTAGTGGTTTGGCGTTGTGGTTCCTGAGGAAAAGACCTATTAACAGCTGGATCAAACTGTTATTTTGACAATGGAGAGAAAAAAGCTCTAAAGAAAGATAAAAGAAGGGGCCCTAGCTTATACAAGCTGTTTTTGGCTTTTGCCAGTCCCGCTCCCAATAAGGCTAAAGCAGACTTCTCAGGCAATTCAGCCACCCCGGTAGACTTTTTCTGTTTGGTAAAGTACAGTGATCTAACAAGCATTGTGGGAGGTGCATGCAACACATACCTGGGCCTTTTCTATTTGGAATAAAACTATTGCCTAAAGCTTTTGCTCGGTGACATGTGGGTCTCTAATATGAATTAATCAGTTCTCTTGTAATTTTTTAACTCTAGTATGCTTTAGTTTGCATATTCTAAGATTGCTTGTTATCATTAGAGCAGGCAGTACTAGGGAAAAAAATCTATACTCGTATGATTCCTTTGTTCTAAATCAGGGGTCTGCAAACTTTCTCTAAAGGGCCAGATAGTCAGTATTTTTGGCTTTGTGGACCACATGGGCTCTGCTGCACCTGTTCAACTCTGCCGTTGTAGCAGGGAAGCAGCTATAGATAATACATAAGTGAATGGGCATGGCTGTGTTCAAATAAAATTTTATTTACAGAAACAGGTGGGGAGTGGGATTTGGCCCATGGGAAATAGTTTGCCCACCCCTTCTCTAAATCAACATTGCTTACAATGTTTCTTTGAATACTAGTCCTCCTTAATAACCTACCAAAAATATAGTTGCCAAATAGTCTCGGAAATACTACATGCTGTGTGCTCCACTTGGGGATTTATGATGCATGCCATCATTAGAGTCAGTTGGAAATTCTCTCTGATAAAGACACCATTTGCCTTTGTTTGGTTCAGCATTTCCCAAACGTGTTTGACCTTGAATTAAGTAATGCCTGCTTGCATCCCACAGACCTAGGGGTCCCTCAAGAGCGCTTTTTAGGAAATACCATCCTACGTAATTAAAGAACTATCAGATGGCAATCTGCTAGTGCTGTATGCAGTGTTCATCTTGCTTCTGATAATTGACACCACCTTATAGCAAGAAGTCTGGTTGCAGGAGTTAGGACGTCAGTGTGAGGGTTGTGTGCTGGGTGAATCCCACCCCTAAGCAGGCTCAGTGCCAGTTTCTAGATGTTTCCCAAGACCATAGGTGGCATTTAAGAAGCAGATGTTCTGTATTATTCAGGACAAACATTGGGAAGGGTGGGCAGATGTTGTTCTCTAGGAGCCGGGTGGCTGGCCTGCCTGCAGCCTGTACCGCTGGGGGCTTTGGTCTGATGAAACAAGCAACAGCCAAGGGATGTTCGTCCTGAAGAGGCACATGGCCATTTTTTTCCTATATTTGTGTGCACAATAAGCCCTTCCTTCTTGTTTTCTAGACCTCGCTCCCATCAGGATACTTAATCCCTCTCACACACTGCTCATCCCTGGGGGCAGAGTCCATCCTGTCTAGTAAAGAAAACTCAGGTGCTCTTTCCCCAAACCACAGGATCTACAGCTCCCCGATCGCAGGTGAGTAGACGTAAAACACTATTCAAACGGAGACCGGTCTCAAGTTCACTTAAGCCTATAAACTTATCGGACAAATGCCTGTGCTTTTAAGATCTCTTCACCCTTTTCTTTCCAGGTGTTATTCCAGTGACATCATCTGAACTCACTGCTGTTAATTTTCCCTCTTTTCATGTAACACCTTTGAAGCTAATGGTCTCACCAAATTCCGGGGCAGCCGTACCTGTCGGGAACAGCCCGGCTCTCACTGCGAGCCACCCTGTCCCCATCCAGAACCCAAGCTCAGCCATTGTAAACTTCACCCTGCAGCACCTGGGACTCATCTCCTCCGGTGTCCAGGTGTCTGCCAACCCTGGGGCCGGAATCATTCCTGTGTCTCCAAGAATAGAGGCTGTTAGTGTCCTACCAGAAAACGCAGGCACTCAGCAAGGAAGAGCCACCAGTTATGACTCGCCAGTCCCAGGCCAGAGCCAACCAAACGGACAATCAGTTACTGTGATGGGGGCACAGCAGGTGAGAGTATTTGCATTTAATTTAGTTTTTCTTTGTGTTATTAAGTCCCAAATATCTGTATCATAGGAGACTTGCTTTTGCTTTCCTTCTTTGGAGAGCGAAAGCATGGGAAATAAGGAGATCAAAGGCTTACCTTCCTTCCACAACACAGGAAGAGTGCCAGAGGAGTCTATAGTATTGGGTTATCGTGAGATTTTTGTCTCCCTTTAACAAAATAATTGAGAATGTAAAATTCATGGAGGCTTCCCTCGCCAATTTCAAGATATGTGAGTTTCCCAACATGGAACATCCATCCAAGCCCATCCTCCAAGTCCACAGGGACATATGTATCTGTGTGTGTTTGACTTCTTTTTTCCATTCCTCTCTTTCCAATCAGCCTATTCCTGTGACACCCAAAGGGTCACAATTAGTGGCCGAGAGTTTCTTCCGTACCCCAGGTGGACCCACCAAGCCGACTAGCTCATCCTGTGTGGATTTCGATGGTGCTAATAAAACCTCCTTAGGAACTCTCTTTGTTCCACAGAGAAAACTGGAAGTCTCAACAGAGGATGTCCACTAATTGACAGATAGTGGCTTGGTTTGATTTTCTAAAGAGTCATTTCATAGAGAAGATGCACACAGACTGATTTGGAGAACACATTCTCTGAAAATACTGTAAATATGTTGGTGGTTTGCTCAATGTCAAAGCAGATACTTGTTTTCATACATATATATGTTTACACACACACACACACACACACACACACATATATTTGTATAAAGCTAAGTTTAGCTTTCAATCCTATAAAATAAAAGTAAAATGTTGAACTAAGGTATATTAACTTCTAGGGGGAGAAGATTCATTATTTCAGCTGTGCGTAATACTATTATGCAAAGTAACTGTATTAAAGTTTACTTCCCTTTGAGTATATATGTTTGACATGCCTAACACAGCATTCTCTTAAACTTTTTGCACAAAGAAAACGCTGTGTGATGTATAATGCTGTATTTTTAAATAGGGCGATAGCTATATTTTTTGTAATTTCTTGAATCTGTTGTTGCAAGATGCCTTTTTGTAAAGTTTGCAACAGTCCTCAATCAAGTCTATGGAAAAATTATTTATAAAGTGTATTTTTAATCATAATTGTTCAAATTAAAACTTTTTTAAAACATAGTTAACATTTTTATTTGGCCCATAAGGGCACTGTTGGGAGAAAATTAAAATTTATCTAATCTCAGAGGCAAATCCTTGGTAAGGAGAATACATCCTGGCTTCCCTTAGATACGTGAAATTTAAAGAATGTTTCTACATTCTTACCCACTTTTGACCCTGGATATTGCTCCACTTTTGCAGAAGTGAAAATGGCTTCAGAGAGGCTGTTAGTTGGCCAAGGACACCCACCCAAGTCCCAGGTACTTCCTACCGCACTCCCGGAGATTAGGAATGAAAGACAGGAGCTGGGACCCTCCCTCCTCTGCCCTGGCATGACCAGCATCTATCCCAGGCTCTCTGCTCTCCACAGAGGAGGGCCTGCAGCCCAGCCTCTTCCCATATGTTGTGGATGGCCCAGCTCCAGGGATGGGAAAACAGCAGTAAGGATTCCAATTGCCTCTACACTCAGAAAACTATCATGCTAAACCCTCAAGCTCCAAGAGAAGGAAAAAGCTACAATGTATTAAGTGTACATCTCCTTGACCCCCTTGTTAGGGGATGACTTGCACCTTGAGAACTGACAAGAGCCTTCTTCCATCAGTGTCTTAAAACTGCAGTCCCCAAACCCCAGGCCATGACCCAATACTGGTCCATGGCCTATTAGGAACCAGGCCATGCATCCCTGCTTGAGCTCCCTACCCCCTAACTCCAGCCCCGCCCCCCATCCATAGAAAAATTGTCTGCCATGAAATTGGTCCCTGGTACCAAAAAGGTTGGGGATCGCTGTCCTAAAGGACCATCATAATATCTATTTCCTACATGTTTACTGTATGTCAGACACTGTTAAACATTTTAAATGCATTATCTCTACGAGCTAGGACTGTGAGGTCACTGAGGCTCACAGAGGTTAAAACAAGTACATGGTCACACTGCTGGTGTATATAAGGATTCAACCCATGTCTATTGGACCTCTTTGTTCATTACCCATCTGCCTCCAGATGCATGCCTGACTGCTCTTGTAGGAACCAAGCACATTGTTTCAAGGTAAAATCTGAGCATTTGTAAGGTCACTCCACTTTCAAATGTACATGTTTCATTTGTACAGCCAAGTACAGCTAAGAGAGGGCAGATTTTCACCTTGACCTAGAGACCGCTCTTCCTCCACTAGAGAACCAACATGAGCTATAGTTCTTCCAAAGTACTTTTGCCTTTGTTTTTATCCTACGTGGAGGGCATGCTCCCTGCCTTTAAGGTGCTTATGATATAGTTAAGGAAGACAGTATGTACACATGAATAAATTAAAAAAGCATTTCCACACCATAAAGAGAAGGTAAGTTGCCAAATGGTAGATAATAAGCAAAATATATAGTCCTATAGAGGCTACTAGATTTAACTGTATACACAGAACTATGAGAGAGACACCAACCCAGACAGCTGCTGCAGCTCTGAGGTGGAGCTCCTTACGTCTCCCTCCTCCTCTGGCTGAACTAGAGGGACTGAAAGCCAATATTTTGTTTTGCTTTCAATAATTCTCCACATGAAGAAATAGGTATGTTAGGTTTTAAGGCAGCTCTCGGGATTGTCCCATCCAGTTCTGCCACTCCCACAGATTTGCAAGGTTGCCCTTTGATCCTCACTTCCTGGTGTTCATGCCCTGGTGTGATCCCCTACGACTCGCTTCTGACAAATAGGATACAGTAAAGGTGATAGGGTGTGTGATTACATGATCACGTGACATAAGATTGTGATGCCTGTCTTGCCAGAGTCTCTCCCTTGCTGTGTCTGAGAAATCAGAGCAGCCACGGCAAGGAACCACCATGGCAAAGAACATGGGCCATGATGAGTCCCTGCCTTGGAGCTGAAGGCAGCCTACAACCAGCAATTCCCCAGTTGAGCCTCAGATGAGACCTCAGCCCCAACTGCTACCTTGATTGCAGCTTTGTAAGACCCTACACAGAGGACCCAACTAAGCCATGCTGGACTCTTGACCCATAGAAACTGTGAGATAATAAATGTATTGTTTTAAGATGCTAAGTTTTTGTTTTGTTTTTGTTTTTTTTTTTGAGACAGAGTCTCGCTTTGTTGCCTGGGCTAGAGTGAGTGCCGTGGCGTCAGCCTAGTTCACAGCAACCTCAAACTCCTGGGTTCAAGCAATCCTTCTGCCTTAGCCTCCCAAGTAGCTGGGACTACAGGCATGTGCCACCATGCCCGGCTAATTTTTTCTATATATATATTTTTAGTTGTCCAGATCATTTCTTTCTATTGTTTAGTAGAGACGGGGTCTCGCTCTTGCTCAGGCTGGTCTCGAACTCCTGACCTTGAGCCATCCACTCGCCTCAGCCTCCCAGAGTGCTAGGATTACAGGCGTGAGCCACCGCACCCAGTCAAGATGCTAAGTTTGTGGTAATATTGTTAACTAGATAGATAGATAACTAGTATAGCCACATAACCCACCAGTATTCATAGATGTCTTCTTCCAGTTTGTCCTATTGTTTGTTGGTTTTATAAGCATGCACAGAAGGAAACATCCCAGGGACATGGTAATCCCAAAGGCTTTAATGGGAGAAGCACTCTCCATTCATGTTTAAAGCTAGAAGCAACTTTAAAGATGCCAGGTAGTAGCACAGTGGTAGACAAAGTTATCTGTCCAGCATGCAATTTCTCTTCCCAAGCAAGCCTCCTTATTTCCTCTTAAGAAATTATATTTTCCACATCAGATGGAGCCCAGCAGACTATAAGTGGGGGTCCCACCCATGTCTACCAAGAGTGCACTTTTCATCCTCCCTGGAACTTGACATTCTACTTCATCTTAGCAGTGGTGCGCTCACCATTCTGTTCCTTCTGCAAGACTGCAGCTCGGGTTCCTGCTTTCCAGCCTCTGGAAAGGCCATGGCACCCGCCCATGTTCAAACCTGATTTTCAGCCATCTGCTGATTCTGTAGGCCCTTGCTATCCTTTCCATGCATTTCTTTTGCTTAAAGTAGCCAGTTGTTTCCGTGGCTGGTAACCCAAGGACTCTTGCCATACCACAGAGGGAAACCCAGAGCCAAGGCTTCCCAGTTCTCAGACCAGTAAGTTCCCTATTCCCTGGGCCTGGTGAAACCCAGCCAAAGAATAAATAGAAAAGGCCTTCAGAAATGTGTATCTCACCAGAAAATGCAAGAAACTCACCTGCTCAGCTGAATGTAAAGCGCCATTTCAAATATCAGAAAGGGAAATCGTTGAAATAAGAGACAGAAGAAACCCAGGAAACCAGCGCAATAGGATTTGATGCCAAAAAATTTTTTTAAATCGGCTTTAAAACAAGTTCCCTCAGCCTTGTTCTTTTCAAGTGATTAGTGTTCCTGCAGATAAAGGATAAAGAGATTTTCAGAACTTAAAGCAGATAAGCTGTCTGAGCAATCCTATTAATTATATGAAAGAATGTGAGCTGGCTGCAGATTCTTTACAGTATTAGTCACTGGTAGTTTTCAGATCTTGAGGGCTTCAAGAGAAAAGCTCAAAGGAAAGGTGTCATTATTTTATGTTGAAAAAAAAAGTATCAATCTCTTAATTTTTAAAGCAATGGTTTTACATCTCAATGTCCGATTTGAGTGAACTCAAGTCAATGACTTGCTCAATCTGATCGGTAGCTAAATAAGGACCTGTCATGATTGTTAACATTTTGCAGAAAAATATAGGTAGGGAATATATTACCAGCGTCTTCCAACAGTCAAGTAATCACCTGCATTTTCGAAAGGTGCTGTATATATTGAATTCTATTTTAAAAGCGTTTATTCAATTTTTACCATATGCTCAGCACTGTGTTGTGCAAAACAATGCCTAATATCCTACTTTGTTTAATAAAATATGCTCTACGTGTGAATCTTTTATAAGTCTATCCTGAATGAAACATTTTTATTTCAGTTACTGTGGATCAAAACCTTTCTAAAAGGATAATCTCCCTCCTCAATTCCTAAATAGAGTATTGTTCTTTGAATGTAATTTAATCTTTTCTTCATGTTTCAGAAATTTATTAGCATTATTATTTTATTAAATTCAAATTCAACCCACAAAAGTTAGGCCACCTGTTATACAGTAATGCCTTCAGGGGCTATTAAATGTGTAGGTCTATATTCTCCTAAAATTAATGGCTCCAGAATATTATGCTTTTCAAGTTCTATTTTTTATTGTTCTCTGTCTCCAACTTTGATATCAGCTTCTTCTTGTCTTGTCCCTGCTCTCATGAATAATATCTCTCCTCTGACCCAGGGAAACTGAAGGATTCCAGGGAACTCATGTCACCAAACTCACTTTCCTAAATCATTGCACGTCAATAGATTTCTAACTACTTAGGGAGGGCTCCATCCCTGTCCTGCGGGGAAAGGTTGTAAACTCATGCCGGATACTTGTTTCCCTTCCAATCAGTGGTCTTTCTCACTATCCACACAAACAAGAATTTGTTGTTACTGGGAATTCAGGACCATGATGGAATACCAGGAATGCTGAATACAAATTATATACCTATATTCATTATCCAAATCCAACACTTAGATGATAAGGGCATTTCTACACAGAGCTATTCTGAGAAACAGGACAGGTCCTTGATGTCTTAGGAAAAAGAGTGGGACTCAAGAAAGAAAAGGAATAGTTTTTATTGAGCATCTACTATTATAGCTACTTTGAAACAATGTTATTGGACCCGTTTTGAGGAAGCTACTTTCAGAAAGCTTGAGGAACACGTCTCTATCACACAGTCAGGGTGCAGATGTGCCTGTCCACAAGGCCTGCGCCGGTCCCGCCACACCACACTCCACAGCTCAGCCAGCCTGGCGCTGTCCCACGTGTACTTCAGACCGTGGTGAAACAGGCTGGTTCCAGATTGTTCATGACAAATGAGAACAGCACTTCAGTGGCATTACTTCCAAGGCGTGACCACTATTGCTATTTCAGGCTCTATCCTCACGGTGATTTATCCTGTATCAAGTTGCTTAAGCTGGGACAACATTTCACAAACGCCCCTTCACGTTATGGTTGTGATTTTGAGTCGGCCAAAAAGGGAATTTCCAAAGGATGTTGGAGGGAGAAATGAAACAAATACACTTGCCCTTGGAAGGCCACAGTAATGGCCACGAAAGTGTCCATGGGCTCTGGCTTGCCCTGCTGTCCTCCACTTCTCGTCCCCCGCCTCTTCAGGACAGTGGGTCCTTCTGGTGAGCAGCGGCTCCAGGCACCTCTCCAAAAGCTTTGATGTGGACCCACAGAGGCATCAGCTCCCCAGATAGTCCCCCACCGCCAGCGCCTCCTCCGCAGTCCCGCTGTGGTGGCCGGACATGCTTGGCTTCTCGCGTTGGCCAGTTCGTGACTCCTCAATCCTCCAGCTCGCCCTTGCAAACCTTTGCTCCCCTGCTCTTCCCACCATTGCATCGGGGCTCATTCCGGTAAGAAATGCTTTACTTCATAACTCACAGTGGCTCTGCTTCCCTGATTAAACCTTGGCTATACAACACCACATGGCACTTTTGAGAGGAAATGGGGCAAAAAAAAGTTTCAGAGAGAGAGAGCCAGGGACCATCTACTTCCAGTGCCCAGAGAAGAGGATATGCCAGCAAGTTGGCACTTTGCAAGCTATGGGTAGTTTTAGTTGCCAGTATTTTCATAGCTACAAATCCAGGCACTGAAACATTCTTAGGTCAAAGTACCCTTTACAAATGCATTGCATGGAGCTCAGCCACCACCCACTGCAGCTATCCGACCCGGTGCGGTCACCATGCCAGGGGACTCTGCATCCAAAATCTCACTTGACCCAGCTCAGTGAGGGAGGAAACGCATGGCCTAGGAGCCACAGTCTGGCTTCTAGGCCCAGCTCGGACTCCCTCAGGAAGGCCCCTAACCTCTCTGGTCTGGTTTCCTCCTTCTATCATTATAGCAGTGAGCTCAAGGAGATGATTTCTTAGGTCGCTTAGAAATAATTTTTATGAAACGCAAATTCAAACTCACTAGTGATTCCTAGCACATAAGCAGAAACTGTACCCAAGTGAAAGAATTTTGTCAAATATATAGGAAAGGGCTGATCCTAGGGATGGAAAGAGGCTCTTAATGAAACCACTAATCTTCAGACTTGAGCACACATGATACTTCTCTTGGCTAACACCACATAAAGCAGATTTAGGATTTATTGCTGCTATTATTGCAAGAGGTTGTTATTTCCATGAAACTAATCTTATAGACTGGAAGTATATCTGTTCTCCTGTGGATTTTAATATCTTGACTTTGCTATCAGTTATATAGCAAATATACATATATATATTTGTCTTCTCTTGGACATTTTTTGAGATGACCTATGTGATCTAGAGCTTCAGTTAAAATTTGGAGAGAAATGAATAGAATGGTAAGTCATTAGAAAGAAGCTCTGAGAATGGGATATTCTGAATAATACAGAGCCTGAGGGGCTCAGGGCCGGAAAGGACTTTGGTGACCATTTCATCCAGGGGTTCACAAACTTCCAACTTCAACCCTAACTTTGGGCCCCCAAACCAGTGCCAGGTTGGCTATATCAGAAACACTGGAGAGCATCTTCAACAGATTCTTGGGCTCCTATTCCCAGAGATGGGTCTAAGGTAGGGCCCTTGAATCTGTATTATTTAAATCTTCCCAAATAATTCTGATTTGTTGCCAGGTTTAGAGAATAATTATCTAGGACAATCCTTATCCAGTATTTAAATTGTCATCACAGAACTTCTGGTGCTCACCAAGACAAAGTAAGCCCATTACAGCCTACGTCTTCCACTGATTATAACCGAAATCTCTGGACAGAATGCAAATGCAACTACTTGAAACAGCAACTAGTACAGCAGGGAGCTTACTGGGTTTTTCTTTCCTTCTTTATCTCTTAGCTTTGACATTGGAACCACCACCCTCAGAAGGCAAGACACAACTTGTGCATGAACCTAACCAGGTTGATTGCCTGCTCAAATAAACAAGTGAAAATCAACATTCTCCAGAGGGTTTTAACAGGATCTTTTGACTTGTAACCTATATAGAGCTCTTGAAACTCAACAATAAGAAAACAATCCCA
This sequence comes from Propithecus coquereli, assembly GCF_000956105.1. Taxonomy (NCBI): domain Eukaryota; kingdom Metazoa; phylum Chordata; class Mammalia; order Primates; family Indriidae; genus Propithecus; species Propithecus coquereli. Next base: position 1,111,539 of record NW_012150174.1, read on the forward strand.
TTTTTCACATGGGCAAAAGACTTGAGCATTCACTTTACTAAAGAAGACACGTGGGTGGCAAATAAGCACATTACAAGATGCTCAACACCATTATTCATTAGAGAAATGCAAATTAAAGTCACACTAAAATACCACTACACACCTGCTAGAATGGCTAAAACTTAAGAAACAACAAAACAAAAAATTGACCATACCAAGTGCTGGTGAGGGTGCAGAGCAACTGGAACTCTCACACATTGCTGGTGGGAGTGCACAGGCACCTTGGAAAACAATTCGGCAGTCCCTTAGAAAGTTGAACATGGACTTAACCATGTGACCCAGAAATTCCACTCTGAGCTATTTACCTTCAAAAAATGAAGAGTTATGTTTATGCCCCCCTCAAAAAAACCCTGTGTACCAGTGTTTGTGGCATATTTATTCATAATTGTTGCAAACTGGAAACAAACCAAATAACAACGCATTGATCCTGTTTGGTGTTCTCTGAGCTTCATATATCTGTGATTTGGTGTCTGACATTAATTTGGGAAAATTTTCAATCATTATCGCTTCAAATATTTCTTCTGTTTCTTCCTCTCTCCTCCTCCTGGTATTCCCAATATGCACATTTGCACCTTTTATGGTTGTCCCACAGTTCTTGGATCTTCTGTTCTGTTCATTTTCAGTCTTTTTACTCTTTGCTTTTCAGTTTGGGAAGTTTCTTTTGACATATCCTCAAACTCACTGATTCTTTCCTTTCTGGTCCACTAATGAGCCCATAAAGCTATTCTTCATTTCCATTAGAGTGTTTTTTTTATTTCTAGCACTTCTTTTTTGATTTTTTTCTTAGAATTTTCATTTCTCTTCCAACATTACCCATCTATTTTTGCATATTGTCTACTTTTCCAGTAAAGCCCTTAGGATATTAATCATAATTGTTTTAAATTCCTGGTCTGATAATTCCAATGTCCCTGTCATATCTGAGTTTGGTTTTGATGTTTGCTCTGGGGTGATTTTTTTTGTTATTTGTTTTTTGTTTTTTTGTTTGTTTGGGGGTTTTTTTTGGTTTTTTGTTTGTTTGTTTTTTGCCTATTAGCATGTCTTGTAATTTTTTGTTTAAAGCCAGATATGATGTACTGGTTCAATTAACCTAATACTGGTTCCCACTGAGATTTCTACTCATGGGTTTCTGCTCCAGTAAATTGTGGTTCTTCATATCCATCTCTCTCTCTCTCCAACTGGGGGGCAGCAGCTTGTCCTGTGATCTCAATTCTTTGATAGACCTAAGAGGAGTTGTTTATTTTCAGTTTGTTCTGCTTTTCACTTGTTGTTAGGTTGGAGTGAAAACTTTCAAGTTACATAAATGCTGGGCTAGAAGCCAGAAGTTTCCCAAATATTCTCCAGCTGGTGAATGAGTAGACACTGTGGTATAATCACACAATTGAATACTACTTAGCAATAAAAAGGAACAAACCATGGATGAGTCAACAATGTGGATGAATCTCAAACGCACCATGCTAAATGAAAGACACTTGATTCAAGAGGCTGGCTACTGTGTGATTCCATTTATATGGCATTCTGGAAAGGGCAAAACTATAGGGATAGAGGACAGATCAGTTGGGAATGGATTGGGTGTGACTACAAAGGGGCAGCTCAAAAGGATTTTTGGGTGGTGGTAGAACTGTTCTATGCCTTGATTGTGGAGGTGCTTATATGAGTCTATGCATTTGTCAGAACTCGTAAAACTGTATAATAAAAAGTACATACATTGAAAAATATTTTTTCACTGCCATCACAACACCCCCATCTGGGTTGTTCCTAGACTCTACTTGAAGGTTTCCTGTGGTAGGGAATTTACTCTTTTTCTCAATCACTGTATGGGGAATGGGTTACAGGTTGCCAAGATATCGATCATCTCAGCCCTCAGGTAGGTGGGAGATATTGGACTAATCTTTTCCACAGTGGGCTGTAAAAATTATTTCATTTTCTGTCATTGCCATAAAATGAAAAAGGATGTGCTACCATATTCAACATCTCGAAGATTTTCTTTTACATTGAAACAATATCAATATCAGATTAGGAAACTGCAAATTAAAACAACAATGAGATACCACTACACATCTATCTTCAGTGTCTACTCTCATTGATCCTACTTCTTCCTTTTCTTGGAACAAATTTATTCCTTCCTTATATATATGACAGTTATTCAGATGTTTGAAAACTTACAGCAATAAGTTTTCATATTCCCACCATCATTAGTTCTTCCCTGAATGTATCTGGTACCTTGGACTATTTCTCACATGGCATGTATGTAAAATTATCGCTCCCTAGAACATGACCTTCATTTTCAATATTTCTTCCCAATCACCAGAATAGAACAGGATATTTAATTTTCGATTAGCATAGGATCTACAAAAAAGTTTTATGTTGAAGCTCATATTATGAATCATGCCTTCGCACATCTGAGACAGTATGCAGAATGCAATATTTCTTTGCAGACTGAAAATACTACTGGGTCTCATGGTCATCCAGTTTTGTGGTCTACCTGTACTGGCTCTATATATAGCCTCTGGGAGTTCTTATAGCACTTTTGAATGCTAGCATTTGGTGACAATTCACTAGAAGAAATTCACAGACTTGAAATATCACCAAACAAGTCAACAATAGCTACAACACAACCTCCAGCACCGTATCTCGGCATCTATAAAAGGCTCCACATCTATAAAAAGATCCACAGTTGTCACAACATATATTTGGCCCCTTTACAGAACTAGGTCATCCTGGAACTAGAGTTCCTTACTGCCCTGATCACTTCCTCTCAAATTCTCATGAGGCAAAATCCTCCCATCTTCTAGGAAATGGGAGACTTTTCTTAGGTTCCAGCTAATCTTCTCAGGAAATTGTTCCTCATTCACACAACATTTCACCATCTACTTAAGTCCATATTCCAGCTGACAGCCATTGCCATAACAGTATGTGTACACAGGAATAAATTTTATCTCCTGTGGGTTTACAGGACATGAAATCCCTTGATCTATGACATCAGATACAGCAAAATTAGGTTTAAGAAATAAGGTTGAAATCTACAACCTTAAGACATCCCCTCAGTGAATATTTGAAATAATACACATTCAAAGTTCTAACTCAAATTTGACCACAAGTCATTTTTCTAACTTCTACTCCTATTAATTCCCAAGTCAAGGAAATACAAATAAACCAAAGCCTATTTCTATAGGCTAGAAAGAAATTTCTGGATAATTGAGATTTCCACTAAAGCAATTAAAGTAAGCTTTTTCTTGAACAGGTCCATTAAAAACAGGAAGAATGGTTTTGCAGTGTTCTGAAAAAAAAAAAAACTGCAAAAGTTCTGCAAAAAAACACCTTCAAGAGAATGAGAAGATAAGCCACAGACCAGGAGAAAATAACTGTAAAACATATATATGATAAAGAACTATTATCCAAAATATACAAAAAAACTCTTAAAACTCAACAACAAGAGAATGAACAACCTGATTTGAAAATGGGCAAAAGACCTGAATAGACACCTCACCAAACATATATAGATAGCAAATAAGGAAATGAAATGAGATGTTCAATATCATATGTGATTAGGAAACTGCAAATTAAAACAACAGTCAGATACCACTACACATCTATCAGAATGGCCAAAATGCAAAACACCGACAACACCAAATGCTGGTGAGGAGCAACTAGAGCTTCCATTTATTGATGATGGAAATGCACTTTGGAAAACATTCTGGCAATTTCTTACAAAACTAAATATACTCTTACCGTACAATCTAGGTATTTACCCAAATGAGTTATGTCCACACATAAAAACTTATGTCCAAACAAAAATATGCATACAAATATTAATACTAATAGCAGTTTTATTCATAATTGCCAAAACTTGGAAGCAACCAAGATGTTCTTCAGTATGCATATGGATAAACTGCATTACATCCAGATGATGGAACATTATTCAGCACTAAAAAGAAATGAGCTATTAAGCCATTAAAAGACATGGAGGAATCTTAAATGTACATTAAGTAAAAGAGGCCAATCTGAAAAGGCTACAAACTATATGATTTCAAGTATATGATATTCTGGAAAAAGCAAAATTGTGGAAACAGTAAAAAGACCAGTGATTGCCAGGGGTTAGAGGGAAGGAAGAGCTGAATAGATGAAGCACAAAATATTTTTAAGGCAGTGAGATTATTCTGCATGATACTCTAATGGTGGACACCTGTCATTATACATATATCCAAACCCATAGAGTGAACAACAGTCAGAGTGAACCCTAATGTAAACCATGAGCTTTGGGTGATAACGATGTGTCAATGTAGGTTCATTGATTGTAACAAATGCACTACGGTGGTGCGGGGTGTTGGTACTAGGAGAGGCTGTACATGCATGGGGATGGGGGATATATGGGAACTCTGTATCTTACACGATTTTGCTGTGAATCTGTAATTGCTCTAAAAAAACAAAGACTACTTTTAAGAAATGGGAATAACAGCCCTTCAGAATACTGGGGGGCTTTCAGGTTTCCTCCTATACAAAAGGTAATTATCATGGTATCCAGTAGGAGCCAATGACACAAGTGCTCACACCACCTTGAAGATTCCAACTCTCTTTGCATCTGTGTCATTTTGTAGAATGCCTTCCCTAAAGACCTGAGTTTTAAACTCAACATCCAAGCATCTTCTCCTTCCCCTCCAAACCAGCTCCAAGTGTGACTTGACCACTTGATGCTCTCCTCCATGTTTATGAGCCCTAAAGATCAACTAATCTTCCTAAAGTCTTTTTCTTTCTTCTCCTAATGTGTGTCCTTCCAACTTTAAAGGGGCAGAGCCCTGATTTCTTGGCAGTCAGGCGTTTTTTGTTTGTTAGTTGTTTTTGCCTTCCCTGTCCCCTAACAGAAGTCGTCACTTCATAAAATATCTTGTACCCTTTCTAATACCCAAATTTTATGTCATAGGGCCATAGTAGGGCAAAGGTGTTTTTATGACAATATAGAAAGTCTGATCTTATTGCTAAAGGTCCATCACAGTCAAAGGGAACGAAAAACTTGGTTTTCCTAACTAGAAAATAAGAATCATCAAATTATAAAATTAGAAGATACTTTAGAAATCATTTTGCCTAGAATAAATATTCTATAGGTAAGAAACTAGAAAGGAAAACTGACTTGTCAAGGCAAACACAGCTAGTTAATAGCAAAGCTAAGACTAGAAACCCATAGCTGTTCACTCTCATCTATTTCTACAATAAGCACAGCACAACTTTTTGGTAATGCCAGTAAAGAGCTTCTAACTATTATAAAAATGCATCCAATCCTTACTGGCTATAAACTTAAATACGTTGTTTTTCTTCTGAATTTGTGCTTTATCTTTTGCTCCTTATATCAGATATGGTAGGAATTTAGCCCTTGTAAGACCTCTCAAAATTACTCAGTTAGTTGAATAAATGGAACCCTCAATTTGTAAATGTCTACTAGGCACCAACACTGAGGGCCAGGTAATGAATAAAATGCCATCTTTTCCCCTAAGGAGTTCACCATGTAATGAGCCAAAAAGACGTGTGAACAACTAGCCAAAGCCTCCTGTAACGAGAAGTGCAAAGAGCATGTTTTGGGGGCCCAGCGCAGAGAGTGGCGCATCCTACCTGGACAGGGTAGGGGTGGAGGCCTCCCCTGAAGAAGCAATTTGAGCCGTTTATGAAGGATGAGGAAGATTCCACCAGAGGGAGGAGGTGAAGGAGGAGGAGGACATTCCAGGCAGAGGAAGGAGTGTGAGCAAAGCAGACAGGCATGAAAGTACTGGCTATTTTGGGAGAACCGTGATTAGACTGGAGAGGCTGGAAGACAGGATAAAGGAAAGTGGGGCGGTGGGAGAAGAAGTTCGAAAGTTAATTTGGGGCAAAAAACTTGAAAACCATGTCAAATTTTTTGACATGGTCTCATAGTGATGGGGTGCTGACAGAGGTCTTCGAGCTGAAGGGCGCCATCGTCAGATCCGTGTATTGAAAGACAACTCTGGCGCTGGTGTGACAGATGGAAGGGAGGTGGGGAAACTTGGGGGCGGGGGGGGGTGAGGGTGACACAGGCAGGATATGTACACCAGGGAGATAAGAGGAGCGGGAATAAAAGAAAGGGCTGATTCAAAAGATGTTTGAGTGTCCGTTCTTGACCCAAGTGAACAATAAAGACTATTAGACCCATGGAAGTACCTCCTAAGATGATCCCACTGGCCCACTTCGAACCTCTGTGAGTTGATTTGCATCTGTGGATTTGCTGGCCCTGCGACACCATCTCAGGGGGCTGTGCGGCCCTGGGCTTCTCCTGGAGGCTTTGTACTGGCTGAATAGCAAGTATAGGAAGCCGCTACTGAAGCCAAGGGACTGTTTGTGTAAGGCCCCGCTAATCTCGGTGCAAGATGAAGTTGAGTTGGTGCTTTGTCTGTGCAGGTGCTCAGACCCATGGTGTCCTCGCTCCCATCTACATAATGCTGACGAGATCAGTTAAAATTTCTATCAAAGCACTGGCTCTGGGGCAGAGAACCTGGGTTCAAGGTCTGACTTTACCATTTACTAGCTGTCTGACCTAACCTTGCAAGCCAGGTTCTTCATCTGTAAAAAGGGGACAATAACACCTATGTCCTCCCTCTGCTTGGTAAGAGACAGAAACAAAGAAAGCGAGGGACAGAGACAGAGAGGAGAGAGATTGTACCCAAGAGAGAATCAAATACATCACAGTGCTTTTAAACTGAAAAGCATTATGTTAAGAAACACTGTTATCACAGCAAGCGATGAATGGCCATGAAAACGAGGAGGCCAATTTTTAAAATTTAGATGATGTTAAATAAATGAGGTGTTCATTTCATCAAATCTCACTTCATTTCAGTAAAGATGAAAAAATCAGTTTTTGTTAATATTTCTTGGGGAAAAAAGAAGCATCTTGATGCACTTATGTGTTGCTTTGCCCATTTTTATACCTTTCATGGCTGGGACACGTGACCAGGAGCAATCTTTGAATGGTAGGTTAGAGTTCATTCTCTTTTTGAAATAAGAGCCAATGACAAATATCAGACCACTGGTGCATAGAAATAGTGAAACTCCCTAGTTACTCAAAGAATGTGGTTGACACTGAATACATTGTGGTCCAATTATGTTTCGTTTCAGAGTGGTTTGGAGGAGCAGATGAAAGCTGAGATTCCCAGGTCTGCAAGTTCTTCTGAAAATATTCCCTCTTTTGTGTGGCATGGTTTAGAGCAGTGGTTTCCAAAGTGGGGGAGAGAGACAACATCCTAGGGAATATGTGAAATATATTACAGTATGAGAAAAAGAATTAGAATTTTTATTATATTTATTTTTATCTTTTTAGTACATAGTTTTGAATATGTTTTATAATGTGTGCATATTCATATATATGATACATTTATAAACGTGTGTGTGTGTGTGTGTGTGTGTGTGTGTGTGTGTGTACTGCTTAAAAATATTTACTGAGGGGACCACGATCAAACCAGTTTGGGAACCATTGTTGTAGAAGGGCTTTGGTGTTAGATCTGGGTTTAAATTTCCCTGTTACCTTTGTGATGTGTGGTTCCTAGTAATTTCTGAATTTTTAGTTATCCTAGAGAAACAAAGAGGAGAAAGCAGTGGATTCTAGTCCCAACATTGCCATGAACTTACATTTAACTTAAAAGGGGGGTCTTGTAGAATTTACCTCATTTTCATGAGCTACATTTATCTCATTCCTCACTCATAAAATGGGAGCAGTAATACTACCTTCTTGATAAAGTTACTGTGAGGACTAAATAAAACACTGTTTCTAATTTAGTTCCCTTTTCTTTCTGGTTTCAGGTACAGAGATAGTGTTTTAAGACGTGTGTTTTAGATTGACCTCACTGCCTTGCTTGGGCTCCTTCATGCCCTCTGTCTCAGCGGCGTACTCGTGTATGGTGACTCTGGGGAGCACTGAGGCGGGAGGAGTGGGTTCAAGTCCCAGAATTACCATCCCTTACCAGTGAGTGAACGGTCAGCTAGCGTTGATTGAACACCCTGCCATGTGTCCAACATCTGCTTCGTATGATCTATTCCTCGTGGCACCCCAAAAGGAGTTTGGGGACTTCTTCCTTTTTCAGGTGAAGAAGCTCGAGAGCAGGGCTGCCCAGTAGAACTTTCTGTGATGATGGAAACATTCTATACCTCTGCTGTCTACAGTGTAGGCACTAGCCTTGTGTGGCTGTTAGGCATTTGGGATGTGGCTACTGTGACTAAGAAACTGAGTTTTTAATTTTATTCATTTTTAAATAATTTGAATATCAATAGCCACATGTTGCTATTGGCTACTGGGTTGGACAGCACAGCTCTAGAGATTGCTGGCAGACCACAGCACTCCAGAAAGAGGTTTAAAAGAAAATAAATCAGAAATAACGCTGAAGAACAACAACAAAAAAGTCCATTAGCAAGTGATAAACTTTGAAGAATTCCAGAGAGAAAGCAGAGGATGTGGATTAACAAAGGAAGAACGTCCCATCACATGTAGCAAAGCACTGTTGTTAGTGGGGAGCTGTTCTGGGGCATTCCAAACTTTCAGTCAGAGGACACAAAGAGTGTGAGGGGCTCTGGGCTGTCACCAGGTGATGAGTAAGAAAACTGGTCCAGGGCCAGTAGTCTCCCTCACTTTCCAGTGTGGCTCCAGGTTAAGGCATCAGAAAGTCTGGGAGACTTCCCAGAGAACCAGTGACCTCCAGAAGGGCTGGGAGTGCCACACCCGGAAGACAAGTGCCACGGCACACACCTGGCAGCAGGCTCCTCCCTGTTCCACAATCACTGTGCGAAAGTGCCTTTATTTAATCAGAAGTGGTATCCACCAAGAGGTCAACAGGAATTCTCAAATAAAATGATAAACATATAGCCAAGATTCCCCAAATGATTTGAAAAACCAGCATCATGAAGGAGAAACACTAAACTCAACAAACAAAAGAACCAATATCCAAGAAAACAGAATTAATAGAGGAAACAGAAGAAGACTTCCCCCAAATTATTAACAGTATAATTAATATCCTCAAGAGATTAAAGATAATATATCATTCATAAAGCAAGGATAGGCTATATGAAAAAAATTAAGTATCTTAAAAATTATAAATGTAATTATTTTAAAAATTCATAGATGAGCTGAGTAGGCATCTACTCATTCATCAGTATGGATGAAATGTGAATTATTAATAGTTCTATGTAAGATTGTGGAATTCTCCTTGAATAAACATAAAAGAACAGAGAAATTATAACTTATTTTATTTCATCCATTTTTATATATTTTCAAAGACAGAAATTATTCAGCAAATATTTCTTTGCTTTGTATATTTTGATGCTTTGTCTTTTAACACATAAATACTCATGTTTGTTTATCTTTATTGTGTATAGCACATTTTACCAACATCAACATATCTATTTTAAAATTCTTTTGGTCCCAAATTGTATTTTAGCTCTTATTATTGCCAACCCCGCTGAGTTTTACTGTATGTTTTTCTATTATATATTTGCAGACATCTTTATTTTTATACTTATTTCAAGAGTACTTCTTTAAACAATATATGGTTGAACTTCTTGTTCAGTCACAGCCAAGAGTCTTTGTTGTTTAATATTTTATAAACATGCCTATTCATGTGGATTGTTATTACTGAAATATTCACTCAATTTCTATAACTATATTTAAACACTGCATATTTTTAAATGACTCTTTGCTTCCTTTTTTTCCCCCCGAAATTCTAATTTCTGATGAGAGTTCCAGCAGGAGGAAACGTATCAAATAGAGGGGGGAATGAATAAAAGAAAATTTACCAAACCTGAAAAAAAAATGTGAATTTTCAGGTTGAACTGACCCACTAAATTCCAAGCAAAACATATTTTTAAAGACCTGAACTGAGAAAATTGTCACAAAACTCAAAAGAAGCTCCTGAAAGTTTGCAGAGGAAACAAAGCAAGTCAATAAAGGACCGTGAGTAAGCTTGGCACCAGCACTGTGATCTACAACATTACGCAAAGAGAAAAGTTTCTTCAAAATTCTGACCCAAAATGATTTTGAATCTGGATTTCTAAATTTAACCAAACTAGCATTCAAGTGAAAGCAAAATTCAGACTGTTATGGGCTGAATTGTGTCTCTCCAAAATTCCTACGTACCTCAGAATGTTACTGTAATTAGAGATAGAGTCTTTTTTAAAGAGGTAATTAAGTTAAAATGAGGTCCTATGGGTGAGTCCTAATCCAATATGACTGATGTCCCTGTAAGAAGAGGAAGTCAGGACAGAGAGGCACAGAGGGACGACCATGTGAAGACACAGGGAGAAAACAGCCACCTACATGTCAAGAGAGGCCTCGGAAGAAATCAACTCTGCCCACACCTTGGTCTTGGACTTCTAGCCTCCAGAATTGTGAGAAAATAAATTTCTGTGGTTTAAACCACTCGTTCTATGGCATTTGTTACACTACGTGAGAATTCAGTAAGTTTACAACAGACTCTCTCAATGAATTCATCAAGAATGCATTCTATTGCTCACACGCATACAGAAAATTAAAAATATAAGATACAAAAAGTATACAAGAAATAGTAGTTGAATAAAGAAAGCAGTACAATTGGTAATAAGGTTTAAATAAGTGCTAGTGCATAATGAACAAAATTAATACAATCTAAAAGTAAGATCCCAGATGCTCTGCATGTCATGCTGTGGACAGGGTTTAAAGGCAAGGTCAGCCTCCCAAGTAGCTGGGACTATGGGTGCACACCACCATACCTGGCTAATTTTAAAATTTTGTATAGAGATAGGGTCTCACTATGTTTCCCAGGCTGGTCTCAAACTCCTAGCCTCAAGTGATCCTCCTGCCTCAGCTTCTCAGAGCACCGGGACTACAAGTATGAGCCACTGTGCCTGGCCTCCATATGGGAGCTAGGGAGACGGTGAGGGCAGGACCCCATGGCTGTACCTGCTGGGCCTTTATGAGGCTGTGCACACTCTCAGTGTGTGTGAGGAGGCAAGGTGCAAAGGCGAGGTGCAAAGGGGGCGGGTGGTCATGGTGGAAGTGTGCTATTCCTTTCAAGCAATGAAGCTCCTCTTTTATCTGGTCCATATATTGATGTTCTATTTAAGATTATCTAGAGAAAAAAAGCATTCTGATGCCAAAAAAACAAACCCACAGAAGTTTGAAAGCCACTATCCTAGAAAACTTCTAAAGTCTTTCCTAGCTTGAACTTTCTAGGATCATCAATGATTGCCTCAGTTCTGTGATGAACATGCTGTTCCACAAAGACACAGACCAAGGATATCCCACAGGAGACTGTGCCATGGCCATCTTTGTGAAATTGCCACAACCTTCTCGGCAGTGAAATATTCCATCATTCAACCAATTGCTTTGCAGGCAGGTAACTGAGGGCTCATATGACTGATTTGAAGGGCTGGGCTTCATAAACCTCCTGGTCGGGTTCTACCTACACCTAATCACAACATCCAGGTCAACGCGGGTGGACGGCGCCTGCGCCTGAGGAGCAGATGGCCTGAATTCCACTGTCTGTGCCTCAGTCTCCTCATCCATAACATGGGAAGTTGGTCTTTAAATCTCCAAACTCCTTGTCAGGTCTTAAATCCTATAATTTGTGTCAGTCCATGATGCTTGATCAAAGCCAACAGTGTGAATTCCAGGCAAAGCGAAATTAGACCTCCAAAGAAAATGTGGGTCTACAGAGACTTATGAAGACTTGTTGTAAATGTGATTCATGCCCTGCAGTGTCAAGTTCTTAAATAGAGAAAGATGATGGACAAAGTAACTCAAAACTTTTGAGAGGAAACTTTTCTTCATAGGACAGAAGGAGCAACAGGCTCCTGACAATTAGCTGACCTTTCTCCCCGCAGAGCTTCTTTGAGGAGATTATCTAAGTATCGTTTCAGACACCCATCGAGCGTATTTTTAGCTCCGCATTCTCTTCAGGAGCGTGGTGACCTGTGGCTCAGAGTTCCCAAGGGCTCCCAGATATGACTCATGATTCACGCAGGTACCCTGCATTGACTTCCAGGAAAGCCAGTGGGGTAGAGGCCTGGAGAAAGGATTTGAGATGTGAAATCCTTTGCTCTTGTTCCCCTTTGAACCACTTGTCAGAAATTTACATACTCCATAAATTGACCCCTTGGTGCTATAAGTAACTGGCAATTAAAATAGAACCCAAGTGATATTGTTCTCCAAGAGGCTCACAGCTGGCGTTGGGGGGGGGGACAAAACTCAGGGATTTGGTCACAGGCTATTTTCAGCCTCTGATAGCAGTTGTGTTACTCATGTCTCATTCACCCTCTCCCCTCGGCCTCCCTCCTGCCCTTCCCTAAGCAGGCCAAGACTGGTGACAGTCTCTATATATTTAAAGAGCACGAGAGCCCCCCTTACTCAGTTGAGCAGAACAGAGACCACATAGGCAGGTGAGTGGAGCGAAGCAGGCATCTGGGCTGGGGGCGGGCTGGCATGGTGGCTGGTTGGGACTAGAAAGCGTCGCAGAAGAGGAAGGGTGTGTTTCATGTCCCGAGTGCCAGCATCTGCTCTAGTTCAGTGCAGGGAGGTTCGAGTTATACCTGATTCTGGAGTGGATCTAGTGGAGGTTAAAAAATTCCTACATTCCTAAAAGGATGATTAATATTTGGGGGCTCAAGGGAACCTCATAGACAGAGAAATGAGCAAGGGATTATATTTGGTCTAAAACTACTTTCATGGTGGGGTCATGTTCCCTGTTGTCTTAGGTGGGGTGGCAGGAAAGAGAAATAAGAGAAAGTCCAGCGGGCGGCTAAATTTCAATGGACCTGCGTCTAGTCCTAGAACCACCACATAAGTAGTGGGTGAGAGACTTTGAGAAAGTCCCTCAGGGTCTTGGTCCCCACCTCTGCAAGGATCAATATAAACTGGTGGTGACATTTTTCTAAACTGTGAAGGACTGGGCAGATACAAAGCGGTTGTAGCAGATGCAATACAGACGACAGCGTTCCTGTGCTCTAACTATGCTTTCGAATCCTACTATTCAAAGGGTGTGGGTGAATGACTGAGATTTGGGGCTTGTTGGTTTAAAATAATTTTACATCCCGAAGATGTTCAGCAACAGGCTTGCTCTTAATCATTTAAAATTAATCAAAACTGGACCCAAAAAAGACATTGCTACGTTGAAAGTCCATTAAAAGCTTTACTAAATGGGAAGATAATTCCCAGATGGGGGTGAGGGGTGATTTCCAAGGTTTCTTCCAAGTTTCAGTCAAGGATTTTTTTTAATGTCCCAGTGAATGACGGGCAGAAGTGCGATTGAGACTAGAAGCGGTTTTGAGCGGTGGTCTCAGCAGAAAGGGTGTGAAAGGGCAGAGCTGCTGCCTCTGACTCCTGCTCCGTCCCTGAGCAGGACGGTGGCTGCTCCGAGAGGGAGGAGCTGGGGACCGGGTCTGAGGAAACTCGTCTCCTGCATGCAAGTCAACGCAGCGTACAAAGCACACGTTGACCATCCCCTGCATCCGGGCTGGAGGGAGGAGGAGGCAGCCCTGTGCAGGGAAGGGTGGGTGCGAACAGCAGGAAGGATGGGGAAATAGGGAGGGCCTGTGTCATTAGTTTATCTTGGGCACCGAACCTCAACACTGGCTACGTCCGGTTTATCACGATTTGTGTAAAACTGCTTTATGACCCGGAAAGTGTAAGGGACTCTTCTGACTCGGCGTTGGTTCCTTTCTGAACAACTCGCTCACTTGTGGTCTGTGGAAATGAGCCGCGGCTGCTGGGCAGGAGGTGCAGCTCATTCCCAGGGCTTGGCGCCTTCCCGGGGCGGACACACAGGTGCCC
>NW_012150174.1:1125526-1173675 GCF_000956105.1 Propithecus coquereli
GAAATCCTGGGAACTTTGAGGAGGAAATAGAAGAAAACAGAGAGCTTCAGTTATAGAGTCTGCTCAACTTATAGCTCTGAATATCACTTAACTTCTTGGAGTTTCCATGTTCTGAACAGTAAAATTAAGGTAAGGCCACCTATATCAAAGGGATTTGTGAGCATTGAATGAGATAAAATATAGGAAAGTATGTTGTGAAGTTTAATAAAACTGTACAAATGCACGAGGCCTTTGAGAAAAGGCACGGAGACAAAGCCAGTGGGTTTCGGGAGGATTTCCTGCCAAGTACACGTGCGATGATTAAAGTCCAGAGGTCAGAGTGGGTGACAAGCTGACCAGGAGTATGAAGACAATTGATTTGTTTACAAGAAGGAGGACATAGGACTAGGAACATAATACATGTGAAACACAACTGCTGAGGCAGGACTTCCAATGACAAGTCCAGACGTGTGGGAATTCTGTATGTCGAGGGTTGGGCTTCACGGTCAAAGAGAAACGTGACGCCTGCAAACACGGAAAACTTGCAGTTATTCACCCCGGTGAAGAAACGCCGGAAGGGAGACAGCAGTGATCTCGAGGGCTGTGGGGGACGGAGCCTGTTCTGAGCTTCACTGTGGACCTCATCATGGGAAAGGGGCTGTCGTGATTTGATAGTTGTTTACTGCCCTGGGCGGGTGTGGAACAAGTAATAGCTTATTTAACTGTCACAAAACGTCCTGCAAAAAGTCATTCTTCAGCGCAAGAAACTAAAGTTCAAGAAAGCATAGCCATCGCCCAGGATCACGTGGCTTAGAAGTGGCAGAGCCAGTATGTAACCTGGGGTATGATGTGATCTTTAAAAATAAATTGTGAAGGTCAAAATAGAACAAAGAGTGAGTTTTGGAGGGGAAAAGCCAGCCACACTTCAAAGATAATTCAGAAAAGGTGTAATATGGCCATGAGTTACAGCCTTGGTTTAACGGGTGTGTCTACTGTGTCTGAGTTTTAAAAGGGTGAGAACGACACTGGGGTTTATTTCCTGGCAGTGAGCAACCTGTGTTTCCCAGGCTTTGCGAAAGGGCCTCTGGCTGGCGGATTTCATCTATCTGGGTTCAGAAGCTTACAAGGAAGCCACTGACCTTGAGTGTCTTACACTGGGAACTGAAGGGCATGGTCTCCCCTGGGCCACAGGGACCCTGCATAGACAGGCTGCTTCCAACTGGATCCAACCCAAGAGGGCCCACTCTCCCTGGCCTGCTCACACCTGTTGCCGGGTGTGGCACACTCTGAAGGCTGAAAACCAAAGTTGATTCACAGTCTCAACCAGGAGGACCACTAAGAAGCAGGGAGAGATTTGCTTGTTTTAAGAAAATAGATTTGAAAACAGGAGATAAATAATACTAACAACAATAGTAATAATGCAAGCAACTAAAATTATTGAATGCCTGCTATGCATTAAGTGATTATATACAGTATCTAAACTGTTATTATTTAACCTGGAGACAATCTTCTCAGACAAGCCTTCTCATCCAGTCTGTACATGCATGAGGACCCTGGACTCGGACAATTTGAGCCATTTGCCCAAGGTCCAACAGTTAGTGTCTTTGAACCCTGGCTTGTTTCTTTCCAAAGCCAATGCTTTTTCACGATGCCATGCCAACTTTCTTTCCCGAATTAAGAGAAGACTAGAAAGAGAGTGTGTGTGAGAGGAGATACCACTGGGCAGTATTTCTGCAGGTGAAGCTTCGTTGCTGTTCAGATCCTTAAATCTGTCTCAGGGCTTGAAGGACCCTTGAAGGGGCTTCCGTGCATGGCAGCCACTTGGACATCCATCCCCGCCCAAGCTGAAAGTCGATAGTGTGAGAGAACTCTCCAACTCAAGGGAGCCCTTGCCATGTTTAAACAGCACTGACTCTTAGAAAGTCCTGCATTTTACTGAGTCACCTTCAGTCTCCCTGTTACTCTCACCTGTGAGTAGCTTCTCTGTCCCACGGAGAGAACATGGATCTGTCACACCTCAGTTCCCATCAACAGGGAAGTTTGGTTAATGGAGGTGTTGACCCTTGTCCCCTCTTCAGTGTTGTGAGCAGGACCATGAGATACAGAAGCAGCTTAACTGGGGTTTGAATTGCAGTTCCTCCACTTACTGGCTGTGTGACCTTGGACAAGCTACTTAAGCTCTCTGTTCAGTTTCCTCATCAGCAAAATGGGGATAACAAAATTTGCTCTGCAGGGCTGTTGTAAGCATTAAATATTACATAAAGTATTACATAAAGCAACTGACAAATAGTAAAAGATAAATAGTAACTAATATTGACTTAAGAACACAGCTTTGAAGTCAGAGAAACTTAACATCCAATTTAGCCTTGTGACACATACCAGTCATGTGACTTTGGACAAGTGATATGATTTCCCTAAGACTCCATTTCTCCATCTGTAAAGTAAATGTTATAACAGCACCTACAGTGCCTGGCCCCGGGGCTGTGATCTAGACACATTAGCTTCAATAATAATGTTATTATATTGCTAACGATAATGATATACTTAGATTCCACATAGGTGTTCCTGTGATTCAAAATCTTTGTCTCAGCCAGTGTAGACGATTTAACTCACTGTATGAAATTAGGCATCTAGTAGGATGACCAAGTGAATCAGCACTGAGCTGAAAACAGCAGCATTGTGGCATTGTTGCTAAAGGGCTCTGCTAAATGTCGTGGCCCAATGTTCCCTCCCAGGTTCTTTAATGGACCCACGAAGAAGAAACTGAATCACTAAGTGCCCATTTTATGTATCCCACCACTTCTGCCCTAAAGCATCATCTTTCAGTTTCATAGTTGGTAGTGAAAGAGAGAGAGAGAGAGAGAGAGAGAGAGAGAGAGAGGTGGGAGGGAGCGAAAAGAAGAGGAGGAAGGAAAGAAGGAAGGAAGGGAGGGAGGAAGGGAACTGGATTAGGAAGAATTTGCCCAAGATATACAGTTTGGTTATTCTTTTAAAAATTCAGATTGATAAGTGACAACTTAGAGTTGTGGTAGCACTAATTACCTCTTACATAATATAATACTCTACAGTTTACAAAGTGATTTGATAGTACTTGAACTGATAGGATTCTCCCAGGAATAGTGAGCAAAAAGAGACTATTGCTCCCATTTTAGCTAGGATCCTGAAGTTCAGAGAGGTTAAATAGTTTTCCCAGATCACACAGCTTTGAAGAGGCGAGATGGAACTACAACCCCGCCTCCTGCATCTATCTGATCCAGTACGTTTCCCACCCGCCCACTGAAGCGCATTCCCAGTGCAGTCTCTTCCACAGCACTGAGTCTGCACGAGGTAGTCTCTCACTGGGATCTGGACATCCAAGTCTGGAGTCCAGCCTCTCCCAGGCTGATGCAGCAGGGCTCTCCATTCTGTCCCATCCGCATAAATTCCAGACTGTCCCCCATTTCAGTCCTGACCCACGACTTGTCTCTGATAACGCAGCCATCTCAGGGACTGGCCCAGAGAGTAGTGCCAGGTGGTGTGATGGAGATTGTGACCCAGGTGACAAATGTGGCTGAGTGACGGGCAAGCCTATATTTGGTGTCCCACCTTCAATGACCCTTGCCAGTACCAGGCAACGCTGATAAACAAATGGCC
The DNA here is from genome assembly GCF_000956105.1 of Propithecus coquereli. Lineage (NCBI taxonomy): Eukaryota > Metazoa > Chordata > Mammalia > Primates > Indriidae > Propithecus > Propithecus coquereli. Next base: position 1,129,139 of record NW_012150174.1, read on the forward strand.
CATCCCTTGGTACCTTGCCAGGGTAAACTCACATTCCAGGCCTGGCTAGGGGAGTGTTGAGACATAGGAATTCCAAAGCCATGCTGGAGGCTGAAAAGGTTATATATGTAAGCCAAGAACTAGATGGGATTTCAAATCATAGTTACTAATTATTAGCACATTGGTGCTATTTGAATAACCTGAAATGAAGTGAGTAACAGTGCTTTGTCTTTGAATAACTTCCCAATGCTACTTTAAATTCCATCATATGTCCATGACCTTCCTGTGCAGGAGACAATATTATCAACATTTTTCACCCAAGTTCAAGTTCACTAGAATCCATGTCTTTAGATTCGGGATGCTTTAAAACACCCTCTGCTTTTTGGCCAAAGAAATCAAAGACATCTTCTGTGTTCAGCCTCGGCAGTTACATTCCCATCTTCAGAAATGGAACTGAGTATCTGTTAATAGAATGCTTACAGATTTCTATTTTGGGTTTTAAGTCCTGATGATGTATGTATGTCAGATATTTATGATCACTTAAATACAACCTGTGCTAGGATACATTTGCCTTTGAAGAAGGTATTATCTGTAATCTTCTTCTCATTTTAAAAAGGATGGCTAGGCATTGCTGAATATAAAAATATGTGTCTGTGTGTGTGTGTGTGTGTATATATATATTTCCATCCCCCAAGAAGTATATCTCCCTCCCACTAACTTGCAGGACATGCCAATGAAATCTCCACTGAAGATCTGAAATGAGAAATTTGACCTAGTGTTGTTTTCATTGAAAATTTCTACATCATTAATTTTACATGCGTCATTGTCATGTTCCTTGATGAAACATATTAAATTTCTCCTCTATTTTATATCATGTTGAAACTCAGGATCAACATGAATATGAGCAAAATTATGTGATCCTACTCTTTTCTAGAAAATGTATTATCTTTAATGAAAGAAGAATGGATCTTAGGAAAAGAGGATAGCTAAGAAAATACCCATAAATATTTGCTTTTTTATGCTATACCTTCATTCTAAATGAGGGGGTCAGGCAATCTTAAAAATCTATTCCGGGCTGGGCACAGTGGCTCACACGTATAATCCTAGCACTCTGGGAGGCCGAGGTGGGAGGATTGCTTAAGGTCAGGAGTTCGAGATCAGCCTGAGCAAGAGCGAGACTCCATCTCTACTAAAAATAGAAAAATAAGCTGAGTGTGGTGGCGTGCACCTGTAATCCCAGCTACTGGGGAGGCTGAGGCAGGAAGATTGCTTGAGCCCAGGAGTTTAAGGTTGCTGTGAGCTAGGCTGATGCCACAGCACTCTAGCCCAGGTGACAGAGCGAGACTCTGTCTCAAAAAAAAAAAATCTATTCCAAACCTGAAAGTCTATAGTTTAAATGGAGTCCAAAATAAACAATTTGGGCTCTTTCAGGGGATATTAAGGCCTCTATGCCTTTCTGCTTGCTCTTTTTTTCTGCGTGAATGTCTTTTCCCTTTCTCTCTATCTGGTGAACTCCTATTAACCCTTCAAAACCTTGTTTGAATGTGATCTCTGCTGTGACCGTCCAACAACTCACTGCTTTCACCCCCAGCCTAAATGTGGCTGGCCATTCCCTCATTTGGTTTCCATAGCACTTCTCACAAGACTCTTCTCTGGTACAAAGTATTCTGATTTCTGCCCAACTTCCTCACTAGAATATGGGGCTCTCAATGCCAGGGGACACCAATTACTCATTTTTATAAGTTTTCCTCCCTTAATCCTTCACTGAGTACCTAGTGCAGTGCTTGACACATGATGGGTTAGGTAGTAAATGCATGGTGAATGAGTGAGTGAATGAATGAATGAATGAATGGATATGGGCTTGATTCCAAGCCTTTCAACTCAAAATCCATTATACTAAACAACCTGAACTATAGAAATAGAAACACTGTTTCCTTTTTAAAAGCTATTTTCTATAATTTCACTGAATAAATGTAAGAGCCAGCTTCTATGAGAGGAAGGATAGGATGTTCCTAGCTAACCTCAAGTTTCTCTAAGTGGGAAGAGGTCTTTGGGGGAGTATTTAGATAGGAATGTTCCCTTCAGTCCTAGTATCAGGCTCGATGGTCTGTTTGCTATTTACTTTCTGTTTCTTAGCAAAAAACTGTCTTTGTTATGAGACTGTGAGAGACGATCCGGACCAGTTGACCCAGGAGGGCTTAGTGTTAATCTCCAACTATTATAAGAAGGTGACTGGCTTCCCAGAAGGGAAAGAGAAGGTCAGAAGCAGCCACTCAGAATGGACTGATAGTGTTTAGTGTCAATGACAAGATGACACACTGGGCTTCTTAGAAACCAAAGGATCCCCGTGGAAATTCAGCTCCCCTGGACAGCTGGCCGGATTCTAGAAATTTCATTGCATGTCCATGGCTTATTTCAGTTCTGCTCTGGGGGAAACTGAAAACTTAGATTCATCCTTAAAGACACACACAGACACAGAAAGAATATTATGTTTTAAATCCTCTTTTCTGAGTAATAGCTCTGACGCATAATCGCCTAGTGAGGAGACAATGACAGCACGAGGGCTGCAGCCATCAGCAGCTCCTTGCGACAGAATGTCTCCGGGGTGCAGGACACACCAGCACCATGGTCTGGCTCCTGCAAGCACTGGGAACTTAGTCAAGCACCTTCCTGCACATCGTGTCATTTGGTTCTCTAAACGTGCAGTTCCCCAAGCCTTGGGCTGTGGACTGGTACCCATCCATGGCCTGTTAGGGACCCGGCTGCCCACCCCTGTCCCCCTGCAGTCTGTGGAGAAATTGTCTTCCATGAAACTTAGGAATGCAGGGGTGCGCACAGCAGGAGGTGAGCCGCGGGACAGCGAGCATATTTACAGCCTCTCCCCATCGCTGCATCACCGCCTGAGCTCCACCAACCCCCCCACTCCCCTACCCTCATCCGTGGAAAAATTGTCTTCCATGAAACTGGTCTCTGCTCCCAAAAAGGTTGGGGACCGCTGCACTAAACAACACAGTAAAGCAGCAAAGAAAGATGGCTCCCTTCATCGTATAGGTGGGAAAACAGATGTAAGGAGAAGCTGTGTGGTTTATCCTGGTACACACAGCAAGCCGAGGGTAACTCTGGGAGCAGAAGGCAGGTTTCCAGCCTACTGACGTGGCATAGTGCTGATATATCTTACTGCCTGGGTGATGGTGCTCTTAAAAAGGAATTCATCGATATGAGAAATAAATCTAAATGGGAGATCTTATATATATATTTCTATCAGCGAGATAAGCTAAGACTTTGCTACCCAAGGGGTAGTCTGCTGCCAGCAGCATCAACATTACCTGGAGGCTGTTAGAACTGCAGAATTTCCTGCCTCTCCCCAATCTACAAACCAGAATCTGCATTCTAGCAAGGTCCAAGGTGATTGAGAAGCACTGAGCCAGACATGAAGAGATACCATTTTCCTAGGTGACTGTCACTTCCAATGGAATAATTTTTTTAAACTTTAGATGGAAAAATAATAATATTCAATATTTGTATATAATTTTATGTACACAAAATTAGCCTATTCATTCCAAAAACCCTGTGAGATGACATAGGGGCAGATGCTCTTGAAATTTAAAAGAAGAGGAAACTGAGGCCCAAAGTGGTAAGTGATTACTCAAAACCATCTGAGTGTCTGAGCTTATTCAGTGACTAGCACGCGGTAGCTATCTGATGGATGAATGAATGAATGAACCACCAAACAATGGTCTTCAGACCATTGCACTATTAGGGACTGGTTCACTCCTGGGGCCATCTAAATTTAGGGTATTTGCTTATATCCTGTTAGGCTTGACTTTGACCAGAGAGTCTTCAAGATGCCAAACTGGGGCGGAGGCGCAAAATGTGGAGCCTGCGACAAGACCGTCTACCACGCGGAAGAAATCCAGTGCAACGGAAGGAGTTTCCACAAGACCTGTTTCCACTGCAGTGAGTTGGGTGACCACCGCGGGGCCCCTCACAGGCAGAGGGCATCGCAAAGTTCCCAGTTAACCGCAGATGCTGTCAGGCAGTGGTTCTCACTGTGCGGTCCCGGGGTCGGCAACATCACCATCACCTGGGAACTTGTTAGAAGTAGAACTCTTGGGCCCACCTAAGACACAAGGGTGCTCCCCCCAGCTCAGAGGCCATCCATCTCCCTGCAGCTCAAAGTCAGGACAAGCTGGCCTGCCACCGCTCTCGGTGGGGAAACCTTGACCCAGTGGTGACATGGACAACATGTGACTTGGCAGAGAAAGGAAGCCAGTGTTTATCTGGAGCCAGGGTGGGGTTGGCCCTCTGTGTTGTCCCCGCTGGCCAGCTGTCACTGAAGCCAGCTGTGACTGGTCTCGCCTGAGAAAGAACCCATGTCAGGCAGGGGGCAACACGTGCCAGCTCTGTAAGAGTCGGAAAGGCAAGCGTTTCAGGGCCTGGGCACCAGCAACTTCACAGAGGGAATCTTGACCATCACTGCCAGACACAGATTCCCAAACCTCAAAACTAGGGGGAACTCTGAGCCCCTGCGGTGCCCCTGAGAGTCTGGCTCTGCCTGACTCATGTGACTTTGAAGAAGTCGTTCTCACCTCCAAGCCCAGGTCACATGCGTCTGCAGCAGGGCCGAGCACCTTCGGTCTCCCGGGCCGGTGTTCTTCGCGTGACTGCATTCTGCAGTCTCCCGGCAGCCAGCCCTGTTTGGGGGGAAATCGGCCATGGCTGTGAAATGGCTGCTTACCCTCTCTGCTTCCCTCCAGTAGGTCTGGCTTCAGGGCTGGCTTTGCCGGGTATTTGGGAGGCCCCCTCCCATCTAGTCCCCCACTCACACCCCACCACACCCCCATACCTCAGCCCAGTGGCCGCAAGGCACCCACGTAGCTGCAAACTGTTTCAAACAGAACTCCATCTGTTAGGACAGGGAAATTCTCCATCCTTACGCTGCCAAACAGTAACGTTTTATCAGCTGTAGGAGTTTCCATTACCCCTTAGCTCCCACAGCAAACATAATTATCGTCGGAGAACAGGTGAACCACTGCTCTGAGTGATTGGGTTGATGGACTTAACTAATGCTTTGGGTTTTAATGACAGGTAATTGTTTTTAAGTCATCTCATACATCCCTCGGATTCACCACTGTTATTACAATTATCCAGAATTCATTGCTTGAGAGAGTTCATTCCATAACCCTCTCGCTTTTGTCCAAATATAGCCAGTGCTGGCCGGGCGCGGTGGCTCACGCCTGTAATCCTAACACTCTGGGAGGCCGAGGTGGGCTGATCATTTGAGCTCAAGAGTTCGAGACCAGCCTGAGCAGGAGCGAGATCCCCGTCTCTACTAAAGATAGAAAGAAATTAGCTGGACAATTAAAATATACATATAGAAAAAAAAAATTAGCCAGGCATGGTGGCGCGTGCCTATAGTCCCAGCTACTCAGGAGGCTGAGGCAGGAGGATTGCTTGAGCCCAGGAGTTTGAGGTTGCTGTGAGCTAAGCTGACGGCACTCTAGCCTGGGCAACAGAGTGAGACTCTGTCTCAAAAATAAATAAATAAAACAAAAATAGCCAGTGTTCTTTAAAAAAGAAAAAGTGGGAGTGAGGAATATTGGAAAGAACACTGGAATTGGAGTAGAAAGGAACTAGAGTTTGAGTCTGGGTTCTGCCATGTATTAACTGTGTGACCTTGGAAAGGTCATTTCACCATTGTGAGCCTCAATTTCCCCATCTACAAAATAGAGATGGTTATATGTACCACACATGTTGTTACAAGGAAGAAACTAGGGTTCTTGCTCTGGAAATCCAGCCTTCTAGGTCTTTATGTTAGGTAACATGCAGGAACCGGGGGTCAGATCTGTCCCCGTCACTACCTCCCCTGCCTCCAGAACTGGACTAAAATTAGCCTCAGCGAATATCATGGTGCCCTTCAAAGGCCATGAAAAGTACAGAAATTGCTCAATCCTAATTCTTATATGATGAAGAAAAAAATAAGCTCCTCTCCTGCCTCAGCCTCCCCCTCCTCGCCCCCACAGATACACACACACACACACACACACACACACACACACACACACACTTCCCTGATGTCACCTGGGGTGAGACGTTCAGGGACCTGGTTTATAGCAGGTCTGAGACCACACGCGTGGTTCCAGTGTTGGTCTCTGCCCCTGGCTAGCTGGGTCCCATCGAACCCAATTTCCTCATCCGTGAAGTCAGGACTGTCTTGGAGTGTACAATTCAGGGCAGATGCTCTGGTCAGGAATCAAAGTTGTAATCTTGGCTTGAGGGCCCCTTGTGCTGGGTCTCTGGCACCGAGCATGGCATTATGGGTGTAGGGAAGGGGAGAAAGTTCTCAACACCAAGGCCCTGACCCTTCCTTTCCCTGGCAGTGGCCTGCAGGAAGGCCCTCGACAGCACGACAGTCGCGGCACACGAGTCAGAGATCTACTGTAAGACCTGCTACGGACGTAGGTACGGCCCCAAGGGCATCGGGTATGGACAAGGCGCCGGCTGTCTCAGCACGGACACGGGCGAGCACCTCGGCCTCCAGTTCCAACAGTGAGTTACCGCCCCACTCCCCTCCCTGTTAGAGCCTCCAATTATCAGGACAGTTCACTCTGTTCCCATAGCAACGTTCCTGGAAGTGAGAGAATGGACTCTATTGTTGACTTGCCAACAATGGGAATACGGAGTCTCACCAAGTCTGAACAATGTGTCATCTCTCCAAAGACTCTCTTTAAATTATCTGCCTTTCTAAAGGGCAATTACTTTTACACCATGGCTCTTGGTCTACATGTCAAGAGAAAACCCAGAATGTACAGATGTTCCATTGTTTGACCTTTGCGAAATCACATGGAGTCTCTTTTTTCCCCCTTTGAGAGTTTCTGTGTAAATCACACAAATATGGCAGGGAAGCAATGGCCATTCTCTGCGTGCTTGTCATGAAAAGATTTCTTCCCTTAGGTTGTAAGATGACTAATGTCCGCATGGCTGGGGGAGCGTGTCTGCAGGGATGGGCTGAGCTTCGGAATAAACAATCAATTACGATTGTTCTGGGGGGCTCCTTGGCTGCCTGTGGCCAATACAGTGCCAGAGTGCCCCCAGCGTTATCCTAGGGAGTTGGGACATCACACTGGCCACCTCCAGCCACCGGTCTGCTCCCCTTGGTCCACTTTCTCAGTGATCACACTGACCTCAGCCCAGACCTGAGGACAGTCTGATGGCCCCTGGCCTGCAGCTACTGTCTGGCCAGCTGGCATCCCGGGGTCAGCTCTGCAGTGGAACTGGCCAAAAAGTCCCAGATTAACTGAGGAAGTGTCCCACGGAGGGCCTGCCCCAGAGAGCACTTAGATGTCTGAGGAGTCATCCCTGTAAAAGAGAGTAACCCATGGGAGAGCCCGGAAAAGTGGGGGAATGTGTGGTTAGTCATCTTAAATAGAGAATTTCTCTTCTTTCATTTTTCTCATTACTCAATCTCAGCTGGAGACTCTTCTCAAAGAAGAAAACATGGTACCAACAGCATTCTCTGCCCCATAGTAACTGAATTTTGCTTTTCAACATTAGGGCTTCCTTGTGATGCTGCACACAGAGTAACGAGAGTCTGAAGACCTGGGGTCTCATCCCAGCCCCACCACTTACCTGAGCCTCCTGGCCCCGGGCAGTCACCCCTCTGATCCTCTCTGTCCGGCTAGCTCCACTACTTTACAGGGCTGTGACAGCTCAAGTGACATAATGCACAAAGAAACACCAAAAGATACAAGCACACGAGGGGCTATTACTGTGCCTCTGTTTTGGACATTGTTCCCCTGGAACAGGTGACCTTCAGATGCAGGATGACAGCTTGAATTGTGGCGAGGAAAGCATCAGTCCATTGGACTGTGGTTTGTCAGGAACTGGTTAGGACCAACTGTCAAGATCCCATCTTGCCCTGTAATTTTCACAACTCACTTCAGAAAGGAAAACCATGGCCTTCAAGATAGCACAGAAAAACATAAACAAGCACAGCAGCAATAACAACACAACAAGGACAACACAAGCTGACATACTCAGAACACTTGCTGAGCACTTTACAGCAGAAAGGAAAAATTTAAACCATTTTAGCTAACATTCATAGCTCTTCCTACATGCTGGGCGGGCACTGTTCTACGTGCTTTACACACGTTATCTCATTGAACCCTCTCGACAACGCTATGAGAAAGGCTCCAGGGTTATCCCCATTTTCCAGTTGAGGAGTCTGAGACACAGAGACTTGAAGTAACTTGCTCAAGGTCACACAGTTTGTACTGTTTGCCAAGGGAGATCTACGTTTCATTCGTTTGCCTATTTCTACCAGGTCCCCAAAGCAGACACGCTCAGCCACCACCAGCAACCCTTCCAAGTTCACTGCGAAGTTCGGAGAGTCGGAGAAGTGCCCTCGATGTGGAAAGTCAGTCTACGCTGCTGAGAAGGTCATGGGAGGTGGCAAGGTAAGGCCTTCTGTGTGAGCCGAAGGGGATTTGCTCATCTACACCAGACCAGCTGGGAGGAATGGGAGAGACGGAGGGAACCATGGGCAGGTGGGTGCAGACCTCTCATTCTCCTTAGCTCCCAGAGCCGCTTTGGAAACCACACATGCTCACCCACTCTCCCAGGCTGGGACCGTCACCCTGCAGGCCCTTGGAAAGCTAGAACTGGTGCAGTTAGATGCAATAAGCATTAGCCTACTAGGTGGGTGGCACCGAGCTAAAAGCTCCAGGGATACAAAGGTCCACACACCCCCTGCCCCCAAGTGTTCACAATCCTTCCAAAAAGGTGTCAGCCCCGGGACCCCTCACCACTGCCTAATTTAGCCTGCTGTAGGCACCACATCTGATGGATGTAGGGAACTGCTCACAGCAGGAAGAAGTATCCTCACTCACAAGTGCTGCTGCTCAGGGAAGGTATCAGATGTCTGAGACAATCAGGCATTCTTGCTCTGCAAGTTCCGGTTTCCGGCCCAAAGTCACGGTGTTCACCAAAGGAGCTGCACCTGAGGAAAGAGAAAAATCCTGTTTACACTAAATGAGGGGAGAAAGAGCCGTAGAGAGTGTCTGGCTTCAAACGCAAGGGCAATCTCCACCCAAGACCAGCCATTTGAAGACCTAAGAGAACCTCTAGGTTGAGACAAGAACACCACTTGAGCCCAGGAGTTAAAGGCCAGCCAGGGCAACATAGCAAGACGCCATCTCAAAGTTTAAAGAAAGAGTGAATCCCCTGGATAATTGCCTTATTTCTTTACTTTTGTCCTTCCTCAACTTTATATTCAATATAAACATTACCCACTGCTCCAAGCCCAAGTTCTTCTCTGACCAGTTTGTTCCTTGGATCTTTTTGGCCTGGGCAAGTCCATTCCCGTTTAGTCTATTCTGAAGGAATACATACACAAATCACCATGATAAATCCATTTACAGGGTTCTGAGAATTGCTAGCCAAAGCCATAGCACCTCGTTTTCTCCAAACTCCTGGGAAAATTATTCTGGGGGCCCATCAGGTCAGTGAATGGCTGAGACGGTGCCACTCCTTTGCACACTGCTGGTCAGGACTTGAAATGGAAACAGAATGTGCTGTCCACCTCACTAAATATGCAACTCTCCTGTGCCCCCAGCCTTGGCACAAGACCTGTTTCCGCTGTGCCATCTGTGGGAAGAGTCTGGAGTCCACGAACGTCACTGACAAAGATGGGGAACTTTATTGCAAAGGTAAGTGATTCCAGAGACTTTCTTGCGATTTGTTTTCCCAAAAAAGGCTCCTGGGAGGTGAAGTTGCGTCCACACCTAGAGGCCTGCCTGTGGCTGCCGGGAGGCATGGCTGCTCAGCCCGGGCAGGGTTTGCATCCTCAGGATGGGGAGAAAAACCACCTAGGGGATAGCAATCTCCTGCCCATCCCAGCTCTGGTCCTCTCCACTGGAGCACCTGGCAGGGACCAGATGCTTGCAGATGCTCAGTGGTTCAGGGGGGCTGGGTGCCTGGGGGAGAGAGGAAAAGGAGGAAACAGTGTTGCCTCTGGCCTTGGAAGAGGCCTCAGGCCTGGACAAACAGCATCATAGTTCCTTCCAAAAATCCAAATGCGTTCTGTCTGCCTGTCCACCTGTGTGGCAGATAAGGGTGACTGGACAGGATGAACACTTGAGTTTTCACTACACATTTATCTCCTTCCTCCCTCCCCCCTCCCGACAGTTCTGTTTCTGATGCATATCACTTATTGATCACAGGGACAGATATGCTTTTCCTCCTGGTCCTCACAGCTCTGCCCCTCACTGCCTCCATAATCCCTTGGTCTTGTGGAGAGATGGTAGAGTCTTAGCTCCTCCCTGACACCATGAAGGGAAGAGACGCACTAGGCCAGGCCATGTGTCCTCAAGCCCAGAGCCTCCCCTAGGCCTGGTCTGTTGCTTAGCAGAGCTTCATCATTTAATGATGGTGCCTCAAGATCTCCAAATGCATATGTTGGAATGGAGCAGGGGAGCAATGGAGAGGGGTTAAGAGGAGGGCTTTGTTACTCAAGACTAGGTTGCCAGAGCTTTTCCTATGATGAGACAGGATGGGAACTAGCCCACTATCTGACACATGGTTGCCATCTCTGGGCAGTAGAAGACACAGAAGGTCCTCAGCATTCATAGGCCATAATACCCTAAAATGTTGCTGCAGTCAGCAGGGAGATCAACATGTAAACAAATGATTGCACTTCAAAGTGAAAAGAGCTTTAGTAGAGGAACATTCATAAAGCAGTTGCCTGCAAAACGGAAAGTAATCAGGTTGCAGTGATGAGAAAGGTGCCTTAGAAGACATGCTTCCGCTGGGGCTTGCAGGGTGAATGTGGGGCATTCAGGAACAGGGAGCCCTGATCACAAAGACACCTAAGCTGGGACATCATGGCTCATTCCAAGAGCTGCAAGTGGTTCTGTGTGCTGGGAGCGTAGGAGGGAGGCGGGAGGCAGCAGGGGACGAGGCTAGGCAGGCAACGCAGAGCCAGAGTACGCTGAGTAAATGGGAAAACGTCTGTGAACAAACATAGTAAAGTGCGAAGAATCCACTGATTTTATAAGTGGATCTAGGATAAGTACAGTTCAATTGATTTAAAAGTTAACTTACATGCATAAATTTATCAAAAGGTGCATCTAATAGGTAAAAGGATTGTGCCCAGACAGAACATCCTGAAATAATGGTGCTAACCAATGTATTCTCTCTCCCCTCATCCCCTTCTCATCCACAGTTTGCTATGCCAAAAATTTTGGCCCCACAGGGATTGGGTTTGGAGGCCTTACACATCAAGTGGAAAAGAAAGAGTGAAAAGGTACATACACCACCTCTCAGATTTTTCACCAATCTGAAGCAGTTGCCAAGTAATCCTACCCAGATGGAAACCGTTCCCCATACAGCTTCTCATTTGTAGTTGGACAGTGTTTCTCTTCAGAAGTGATAATAGTCTTTTCCTAAAGTTAGAAGAGACCTTTGGACAAAACTTACGTAAAATGTAATCTGTAACAAATGCTTTATTATTTACAATACGTGGGGTGGGAGAGGCAATAAATACATGTTTTAGTGGTATCTTGTATTGTCTCTGCATCTTTTCTTTCGGATAAAGGGAAATTTTCAAAAAACATAGAGCTAGTTCAAAAAACTAGTTGCAGAGAATGTAATGAGTTTGGATGTCAGCTGGGAAAGGAGTGAGAAGGAAGAAACCACGGGCAAAGGAAGGCAGTCTTTCAGAAGCTGTCGCTGGGTGTTTCCTAGTTATTGCTAACGGAGAAGAAAACAGTAAGTTCGGGAGGAAATAGAGAACATGATAGCAAATTCTAAAAGGAAAATCAAAACTAATAAAATTGCTGAAGAGTCGATCCTTTTGTCCTATCATGAGCTTTGTAATGTTACACATTTCGTGAAAACTCAGAAATGACAACAAAGCATGGCATTTGCTTCTGCATTATAAACAAGATGAGGATGATCTTCTTTTATTCTAGGACAACTCCCTGGAATTTAGCAATTTTCTTAAGACTTCTACGTCAAATTGCCAGCCTCATAAATGAAACGCAGCCAATTAGAAATGTCTTTCTCTGCTTCTTCAGCAAGTTTTCAGCAGCTCCAGCGCTGGTATCGTCTTAGGCTTCTACTTTTAACAACCACAGCATTTCTCCCACCACCAAGCAATTCTAAATTATTTGGAGTAAATGAAAGCAAATGAAAATCTATCGATAAAAACTATGAAACACTAGGCTAAACCACAGGTTTTTCTATGCTCCAAGTCCCAAAAAAGGCTTTCTTTAAAATGAGCATTTATTCAGGACTGCTTATGTGCTGTCTTGGACAAGGCTCTGCATGAACCTTGAAAGCAACATACTACCTTGGCCCTCCGTTAGGGACTTCCAGGCTTGCCAAGACGTAAGACACACACGTGAAATGACGAAGGGCAATGCAACTTCTCTTCTGCTGTATTTCACAGTTCCTGGTCCCATGGCCCATCCATCCGGGAAGACTGAAGCTAAAAAGTTCGGTCATCCTCAGCCTCGCCCTCTTCCTCACACTTTTGTCTCACTCCTCAGGACTCCTTGATCCCAAACCCCTCCATTCCCACTGTTTGGTATGTATGGTTGTCTGCTAGGGCTGCCATGGAAAAGTACCGCAGACGAGGCGTGGCTTAAACAACTGAGATTTATTGTCTCAGTACTGGAGGCCGAAGTCTTTGAGATCAAGGTGTTGGCAGGGTTGGTTTCTCCTGAGGCCTCCCTCCTTGGCTTATAGATTGCCATCTTCTTGTGTCTTCACGTGGTCTTCTCTCTTTTTGTGTCTTGTGTCCTCATCTCCTCGTCTTAGAAGGACACCAGTCATATTGCATTAGGGACCACCTGAATAACCTCATTTTAACTTAATTACCTCTTCAAAGGCTTTCTGCCAATGTAGTTACATTCTCAGGATCGAGGGAGTAGGACTTCAACATAAGAATTTTGGGGAGATACAATTCAACCCGTAACAGTGTATCATGTAAGGACTTTCACAAACTGGCCTCCGCCTTACCCTTTCAGCTTAGCTTTAGATAATCTCTTCCACGCAAGTTCCAGCAACACTCAAAAGACTCAAAGCTTTCCAAATATGCCTCACCCCATCATGTCTTTGTTAATGCTGTTCCTTCTGCCTGGAATTCCTGGAGGATGGAATCCCCTCCATTTTTACCCCCTTAGCCTGGTGAACTCTTACTGATTAAGGCACAGGCTGAATGCCATCTCTTCTGCAAATCATTCCTGAACTACCTGAGTGGAATTAATCTACCTCTGTGCTCCCATAGCCAGTATGTAATTAACATCGCACTCTCATTGCACTGAAATTTTGAATTCCCATTTGCCTCCTTGTTAGAATGTGACATGCTTACATTCGCAGTGCTCCACAAATAGTAGGCACTTAATAAACATTTGCTGAGTGAATGAAGTGGAAGTGTAGGCCAGATTAAATGCAAATTCTGCTAGAATTTAAAATAAGGGATTATTACATACTGGAGGGAAGGAGCTTAGAAAGGAAAAAACAAAACAAAGGAGGAACCTTATTGTGGTTCAGGGATAGTGGAGTTTTTGCCTCCTGAGCACACTGTTCTACTACACTTCTCACACTCCCCTGCTGTTGCCTGGGACCTGTGACTGACTTTGGCCAGTGGAGTCCTGGCTTCCGTGGCCTCTCGGGAGAGCCTCCATTCTCTCCGCATCTCTGGGTGCAGAAGGTCCTAGGAAGTGGTGGAGCCACTAGTTGGAAAGGAGCTTGGGTCCCTCATGGAAGGACACCTCTTAACAGCTAAATGGACCATGGCACAAGGAATAAATAATACTGTGTTAAGCCACTGGGATTGGGGGGATATTTATTATCACATTAACTCCCTTGACTAATACACACCTGAAATATCAAATGTGCTACATCCAAGTTATTCCACTTCTTACAGCTTCAGTGTCATCCTGTCCTTTTAAGCCCCAGGGGGCATCATCAAGATTTTGCCTAGTATTTGTAAAAGTGATTCAAATTTGTTGTCTCCAATGTGACTATGCAGATCTTTGAAGAAAGGAATCAAGTTACAGCAAGATAGCATGATAGTCACATTCCCCTGGCCCTGACAAACACAACTGGGTTTGCCTTGGCTTTAAAATAAAACAGAAACTAAACCTTGCTATTATGCCCCAAGCTACTGCCTCCTCCCTTCTCCTCTCAGAGCCAAGCTGCATGACTAGATTCCTGTTAGTCCTTGGTCTTCTAGCATCTGTCTCCCGAGTCCCATCTTGGACCCTACTCTCTACCCAAAACCACCACTAATAACCACGGCAGGAAATAACCTGTTAACCACAAACTCTTCGGTCTTTCCTCAGTTGTCCTCAGCCCCTCCTTAGCTCCTGACAACTGACTGCTTCCCCTCTGAAATGAATTCTCCATGGATTCTATGACACTGTACTCTCTTGGTTAGCCTCCTACCCAATCTCCTTTAAGTTACTTCCTCCTTCTTCTCCAGCTTCCTAAATCCATATTCTGTAAGGTCATGTTGCTCCTTTCTCTTTCTCACACTTTTTCTGTTTGTTTGCATTAGTCGCCATCGTTGGTCTCTTTTTAAAAAAACCTTTCACACAGATGTGTACCTGAGGGAAAAGACAAACTAGAAGGGAGGGGGTAAGATTCCTTAAGCAAACAGTACTGTGTATAGGTAAGAACAAACTGGGGAATCTGACAAAAATTAGAATTTGAAAACTCACTCCCCCAGAGACTGATTTGAAAGATCTGAGATGGAGAATTTGAATTTTTAATAAGTGAGCCCTGGACCCCTACCTTGCCCCTGTGACTGGGATCTAAATGGCCTATGGACCACAATCTGGACCACAATACCTACTTGGTAGGGGTTGGTGAGAAGGGAGAGGGGAGAGAGGATATAGACTAAAAAGTCCTTTTGTCCCTCAGTTGAGAATCAGAGGCTTCGAACACAATTCTGATCACATCATGGGTTGCTTAAAAACCCTTTAATTGGGTTTTTTAATTAGGTCAAAAATTAATTCAAGTATTTACTGAATGAATACTGTGTCAGGTAATATTTTAGGTGACTGGGATTCTAGAGTGGCAACCCCACTTATTTAACAGTATCTGTGTGATCTTGGAGGAGGTACAAACTTCTTTTGGCTTTGGTCTCCTTATCTGCGAGGTTTTATAGAAGAAAGAACAGATCCTTAAGGAACTGAAAGGTCAATACGATTAGAGTACTAAGTGTGGTCTAGCAAGACAGTAGTAAACAAAACAGGGTTGTGTCATTTAGGGCCCTGTAGGTCATGATTAGAATTTTAGCTTTTACCCCAAAAGCAATGGGAACCCATTGAAGGTTTTTCAGCAGGAAGGTGCCATGCCCAAGAACGTATGTATACTATACTAAGAGTTAAAGCTGAATTAGCATTTCCTCCAGAACACCAGTGTACACTGAGGGCACTAAGTAAAAATAATAAACTTTAAGAATTTCTATGTTCTTTCTAAGTAAGATGGAAAACTAAATTAGATCTTGCTTATTGCTGTTAACAGTAATCTCAACTCATTCTAGAAATTATGAACTAGTTGCTCTATGGCCTATGTACATCTTTTCTCAATTTAAGATTCTAGAAGTATTGTGAGAAAGTAAGTCTCAACTACAAAAAAAAATTTTATTAAGTGTGAAAGCAAAACAGGTACATCTATTTAAATATCTTTACATATTTATAGATATAATAAAGACAAATAACTTAGCAAAAATTACAAGTTTAAAGAATAGTACTATTTTGAAATAGCCAATAACATATCTGAAAATACTCCATTTTATCCATAATTAGTGAATATTATCTCTAAAAAAACGATAACTTGCATTTTCCTGTGAAAAATATAAATTTTTTTTTTTTTTTTTTAGATGTCTGCCAAAGTTGTACAGGAACAGTCCATCTTTCTAAATCTAAAAAAGTGTAATGCCTTTATTGAGAACTTCTGTTTTTACCAAATGGCTTTAAAAACCACCAGTGTTTTCCTTTGGGCTTAGGTGACTCTAAATCTTCACTTTCAGACCACAGGGCATCAACATAAACAAAAATAAATCAGATTGAGAGTTTTGGGTTACTTTTCTTCATACTGAGCGAAGAACTTTCTCTTTGGCTGGGTGGAAGACCATGGTGTACTGTGATGTCCAATCTACTACAGAGGGCTTCACCAAGCCAAAGCAGCCACACTGAAAGAAATCTGCCAGGTTCTGCGTGAATCCAAGGCTGCCAAGAAAAAAAGAGAACACGTCTTACTACATTTCCTGGGTAGTTCTTGACAAACCTCATTCAAACCATACACATTTGTTGAGAATCTATAATATACAATGTTCTTTGAAGATCCTGTAGAAATTCAGAGGTAAGTAAGACAGTTACCGGGCTCACGGGACCTTGAAACTAAAGTGTAATCACTTTTCTGGACCTGAATCCCTATTTTGAGATTCCCTGGAATCCGCCTAGCAAATCAATTCCTTTTTTCTTCACTTTATTTTGTGTCCCCCACTCACTGGATTGGTCACTGACATCAATAAATTTCTTTCCTGTAACTCTCACTGCCCTAATTCAGACTTTGATTATCTTAAAGGCCACAAAAGTCAGAATACCAGGAATCAACAAGATGTATTTTGCCCCTTGACCTTCTAAGTAGCTCTCTAAATGATATCCCTGTCTCAATTTTTCTAACTCATCTTACATATTGCAGACTATCTTGTCCTCCAAAACCCTGATCTGTGCATAGCCCCTCACCTCCCAGTCAACCCCTTTAAGGATGCTCCTCTGCCCAGAGCTCAAATCCAAATTCCTCATCTTTGTATCAACACTCTATGCAATGTGCCACTCAAGTTCTAGCTCTCCAAACTCATCTTTATAAACCTCCTGCTCCAGCTACTCTGGCTCTATTTTTCCCACGATCTTAACTGTCTGGGTCTGGAACCCATGCGAGGGGAACCTCCACCCCTAGCTCAGGTAACCCTCTTATCCATTTAAGTCTTACCAGTTCTCAAGGCCCAGGTCAATCAATGTCCATGTTCCCACTGGAGCTTTCCTGACTACAACTGTCTTCAGCATCATTTTTTCTCCATTAAATTCCTGCAGTACTACTATCTATTCCACTTATGAGGAATGCTAATTTTTATACACATTCCTTATCTTTTAAGTGTCTAGCCCAATCCCTGACACATCAAAACACATCTGTGCAAGGGGCACAGTGCTGCTGTTTGGGTGACTGTGATCTGCATAGGGGTGATGGTGCTGCTGCCAGTAAAGGACCAAGTACTCAGAAGCCGCTTCCTCAGTATAGGGCTGACTATGCAGAACTGATGGGGTGGTAGTGGGTAGGCATTCTGGGAATTCATAGGGCCTGGCTCAAGAGGTACAGTAGTCCCCCCTCATCCGAGGTTTCGGTTTCAGTTACCTGTGGTCAACTGTGGTCTGAAAATATTACATGAAAAATTCCAGAAATAAATAATTTATAAGTTTTAAAACTACATGCCATTCTGAGAAGCATGATGAAATCTCGAGCCACCCAGCTCTATCTGCCCAGGACATGAATCACCCCTTTGTCCAGTATATCTCCACTGCCTATGCTACCCACCTGTTAGCCATTTCGGTTATCAGACTAAAAAACATAGCAAATATAGGGTTTAGTACTATCTACTGCTTCATCTGCTAGGGGTCTTGATATACATCCCCCGTGGATAAGGGGGGACTACTATAGTGAGTCAAAGTAACTTAGGGGAGGACAAACAAACGAAATCTTTAGTTTGGGCAGGATTTTGGAAGGTAGATTCAAAGTGACTCTAAGGTTTTATCTTTAGTTCCTCTAGTTTATGCTGCCATTACTGAGCCAACGTGCTCCAGCTCTCTCACCTGTCCCTCTACTCGGACTCTTCTCCAGGGCTTCGAATGCCCTTCCTCCCTTCTCTATTGTACCCTGCCCCACATCTCTCAAGGTTGAGCTTCAAATTCCACCTCCACCACAAGGCTTCCAGGCTTTAGTGGGATAATTACTTATTCTTCTTGTTGAACCACTGAGAAAAGGACTTTATTATCACTGCCAGTATGAAACGATTATCACAAGCTTTACACTGCTCACCACTCCCCACTGCTTTAGCCGTCTCTTCCCAATTAAGTCAATTTCTCTCCTCTCTAAATACACATTGTAGTCATATTCCAGTCTCTGATTCCCTTGTCTAACAACCTAACAGTTTCATCTTGTACCGAGAGTATGCTTTAAAATAGACTGCTCGTGAGATATGCAGTAAGCATGCAAATCCCTAGAGGGCTCTAGGTCACCTCTGCAGCACTCCCAGCCTCCAAGATCCTGATATAGGTGGCAGGGAGATAAGCTTCAAAGCCTGATCTTTCATATCACAAGATGACAGCCTTCCTACAAACGCTCTCATTTTCAACTGAGGACAGGTTTTATACAACCAGTGCTCCAGGGAGAACAACACATCCCAAACCTGAAAAATGGGCTTCCCCCTGACACAGGTGGGCACATTAAACACAGGGCTAAAAGAATCACTTACTGGTGATAAAAAGCCAGGTTGAAAATCTGGGCAAAGCACACAATCTAATGCTTTCCACAGAGAGCCTTGTGGCTGACTTTCCCAGCCACGTGCTTAATTATCTCACATTGACTCCGCGCCAGCAACATGCAACCTTGTGACCATGTGGCTTGAGTGGAGAGATGCCCCAACTTGGCAAAACTTCAAAGTTATTTACTACTTCTGCTGAGTCCAGTCAACTAAATCCCAAATTCTTATCACCTTGGGACTCATGACCTTACTGTTCACCCCATCGCTGAGGCTTCTAAGAAAGAGGGGTTTGACTCTACCAGAGAGCAAGTTAGAGAACAGCAGTGTGGCCATGGCGGTGGCACAAGGTTGGGAAACCAGTGGCTAAGATTCTTCCACAGGACTCGGGGGCTAGAACGGGTCTCACTTACTTGTATGGTGTCTTCCTGAGGGACAACGTCTGTTTCATGTGCCTGCTCTGCTTCAGTAAGCTGATTCTCTCATGGGAGGTCAAGCCCAGAAAAGCAATCTGAAAAAGATGGTGGGAAGGTACGTGAAAAAGACCACAGAGTGGCTCCATCTCAGGACATAGGCAAACATATAGTACTCCCCCAAAGACAATACCCTCTGGCCTCTAACTAAGGACCATGGTGAGGGCAGAGATTCAGTAGCCGTAAACTATACTCTCCTATGTAAATCTAGGAGATGGGCAGTTTGTATCTTTTTCGTTGTCTAATTTTTACTCAAAAAAGCACTGTGCATTGACTAAGAGTTATGAAATAATTGTTTTATTAATTCAAGTCATGGCTTATGGGTCATGTTTAGATGCTCAACACATTCAACATGCAACTTTTAGAGGAATAAAACAATCTAAGGTCAGTACCACTGCAATTACCTCAACCTGTGTGTTCTTAGTATCTCTTTGAAAGGGCCAAAGAAAAAGTTAATAACTAGAAGCAAAGAACATTTAAATCCATAAATTTGGGGAAGAGTAAGAATTAAGGTGACTTAAAAATCCCCATACCATCAAAATCCCCAACTATTCACAGTTACCTCATTTAATCCTCAAAACAACTCAAACATCAAGTCCCTTATCTGTAAAATGGGCCTTATCACACCATCCATCATCTTATTATTTTAAGGATTTGAGAAAATATATTTAAAACACCAAATGCAGAGGCTTAGAGAGGTGAAGTAACGGGTCCAAGCCCACACAGAAGAGCTGGGGCTGATACCTCGGTCAGTGTGAGAATACACCATGCTTCTGACCAGCAGTCTGTCTACTCAGTTTGACTTGTTATAGTCAAAGCCATGACTAACCAGAGCACTCAGGAAACGTAAGTTTTCAAAGTACTGGATTGTTTTGTTCATTAAGAAACAATTTTGTTCTAAATTCTCGTTTTTGATTATTATCTGAAACTTTGAGTCCATTTTTCTGCCTTTTTATAATTAGAAACTATAGAAAAATATATTAACCTTTCTTTAAAAAATTAAGGATATTATAGTCTCAAATACTTGTTCTTGTTCTAAGAGTTCTGAAAAAAGAGAATTAGAATTGACGTCTCAAATCTTGGGTTCTAATTTTTCCTCCATCTCTTACCAGGCCTACGGTTATAAGCAGGGCACTCGACATCTCTTAGGTTTAGTTTTCTCATCCATAAAATAGAGACACTACTTTGGCATGGTCTATACCCCAAATGCTTGTCAGGAAATAGATGGGGAAGAGCTTAGAAAAATAAATAAAGCACAAATAAATAATATAGTAAGTATTATAAATGATATTAATCATCACTGATGCTAATATCCATTCTTGCTACCTAAGTCTGTTGCTGTCAGAGAGATAGATTAGGATGAATGTTCAGAAATCTCAGTTTAGTCAATATTATTAACTTAATTCCTTTCCTTAACATTTTTTTTCTTTTTCCCTCCTTCCCTCCTTCTCTTTTTCTTATTGTTATCATTATTATTTTGAAACTGGTTACTTCCCCTTAAAAGTGGGATACACTTTGTTTGGTTGAGTAATGCTCTAATCATCTGTGGTCTTGCAGTAATTGACTCAGACCGATCACCGGCTGCTGCCCATTCCATGTGGGCAGGACACAGCAACAATGAGAATTAGGTTAGGCTCAGAGGAGAAGGAACGTGGCAGGGAAGGGACAGAAACTTCAGAGACAGCTGAAGGTGACTATTGCCCTGGAGTTTGAACTTTCTAATGGCCATGGCCTTCTCTGAAAACATAATTACCATGTCCGCTGGTTAGTAATTTATCTTTCATTTCTTTCCACTCCCATCCACTTAAGCACTGTATAGTAACAAGGGTAACAAATAGGATTGGAAAAACTTAGGGAAAATAATCATCTCACATTTGCATAACAATTTATAGTTTACATCATTCTTGCACACACCATATAATTTAATTGTATGATAGAAAAACCCCTTAAATGGAAATGTCAGAGGACCTAAGTTTCCAGTTCTGATTATGCCACACCCTGGGTAACCTTGAACAATTCAATTCACCTCTCTATACCTCTATCTGCAAAATAAAGAGTTCAGATTAGATAACTCCTAGGTCTGGCTCTAACAATTATTTAATATTATGCTAACCTTTAAACCATCTTGTGAGAGTACACCGGGATTATTATCCTCATTTTATAGGCAAGGAAACTGAAATTCAGGAGTGGTCAAATGACATGCCTAGACCCACAGAGTAAGTGACAGAGGTGAAAAGAATCTACATCTTCTGATTATTAATTCAAGTCTTTCTACCTCACTACAGGTTATTGGAGATTTTACTCAAAGGCATTATAAGAAGAGAAATAAAATACCTGAAAGAGCTGATTTAATAATAAAAATGTTGACCACGAGAAATGGAAAGCTGCTAGCATGAAGATATACAAAACCCAAGGGGAACAGGCCACAATCTGAGTGAGGTAAGTCCATAGTCCATCTTCTTTGAATGTTGTG
The DNA here is from genome assembly GCF_000956105.1 of Propithecus coquereli. Taxonomy (NCBI): domain Eukaryota; kingdom Metazoa; phylum Chordata; class Mammalia; order Primates; family Indriidae; genus Propithecus; species Propithecus coquereli. The sequence continues at coordinate 1,150,614 of NW_012150174.1, forward strand.
GCACAATGATTTGACCAATCTGTGAAATCAGAAAAAAGGAGAACTCATTAAAAAAGGCAACAAACTCGTGATTATTCTCCAAGAAGATGAAATCACTGTAGTTCTATTTAGGGAGAAGAGAAAGCAAGACATGATGGCACAGGTCAGAATTCAACTTTAGTATCTTAACTTACAAATGCCAGCTCAACTACCGAACATGAGAAAATGGTGCCTCAATGTTCATTAAGGCTGTAATAACACTACATCAGTAGTTGACAGTGAAGGAATAAAAGTGAAAAAGGTCCACAAAACCTTTACTGACATCAGTACATGCAGCATAAAATGCACCAGCCAGAAGTTAACTGTTCAAGGACTTGACAATTGAGAATGATTATATCTAATATATTAAATATTTGTCCTAGTAAAGTCTCTATCTTATCCATGTTATAGCAAGGTATGGGTCTGTCACAGGACTGAATATAAATTCTTATTAAGGGTTCAGATGAACAGACCATTGCTGTGGGTACAAGATATTCTATTAATATAAACACCTAGACACCATCAGAACACAACATAACAGCATGCAGGAAGCTGGGCATGAATGTAGTTCTGCATTGGCACCATAACTAATCCTGCAGAGGAAGAAAGGTCAGGTAAAGGAACTTCACGAGACAGATACCCCCAGGAAAAGAGTACAGAGCAAGATTCAGGTGGTCACAACTGTTTCTCCCCCAGGAACATATAGGCCAATTAAAAGAGAGGACTTCACTACAGCCTTCATATCGCCCCCTAACCCATGCAGCTAAGAGCAGCAGTAAAAGGAAATATGGGTAGGCAGCAGCAGAAACAAGGGAACGGATCTTCAAGAGTATGTAAATCCAATGACTTTTACAGACACCAAGACTGTGCATAAAGGGTAAATTATTTTTGAAATGAGAATTCTGTAGATTTGCACCTTGAGGTTTCATAAATGCCTCTGACACTCTGAGAAGTAATTTTAGACATGCTCCCAAAGCAGCTCTGAAGAGCTCCTGGGAGAGCAAGAAAATGAGTCCATGACTTTACTGTCAACTGTCCGTCCATTTAAATCCTAAAAATCTATTTTTTTTCCCTCTTTGAGTCTCATTTGATTCCCAACCATCTTTCAAGAATACATGCCAGAAGCATTCTAAGAGCAATCATTATAAAGCAACAATCAAGGTAACAAGTTAAGGCAAATTACACTCTCTTTAGAGCTTCTCATTAGAACAGCAAAGAAAGACGCATCCCATGCAGCTGATATCACAAAAAAGAATATAATTTCCAACAGCAGGTGGAGAAAACAGCTTTTGAGTGGGAAAGAATATCTATTTTCTTTCTTTCAGCTTATGGATTTATACTGCTCCCTTCTGGGAATTCTTTTGATAACACAACATGACCACACAGTAAAGTTTTCAGAGTACCGATTTCAGTTTCAATATCAGAGATATGACTCCAAATTGTCATGCACATTATTTTATGCAATATTAACACTTTAATTTATGCTGATACATTCTTATCAGGTGGCCAATGGCTAATGATAGGGAACTTGCGTAGCCCCAGTCAATCATTTTCATCTTTAGATAGCTCTGACAAAGTTCTTTCTAATACTGATCTAAAATCTTTCTTCCTGTAACTTGTAGGATGTTGACACTTTCTGAGTCACTTACTATCCACCTTGAAAACAGACCTCACAAAAGATGAAATGGATGGAGGCTATACAGAAGTAGCAGCTGTTGGATCACATGAGAAGGAGGGTATACAGCAGGGCCCTAGCAATAGAAGTGTTAATGGTAAACAAAGGAGGCGGGATGAGAGTGATGCCTCATTAGAGAAATGGAACACAAGTTCATGTTTCCTGTCTGCAAAATAATGATAAATGACACGATGCCCTCACTCAATATAAAGAAATATTGCCAGAATATAAATAGAATAAAAGTAACAAAATATGCTCAGCTAGTTTATACAGTTGTAAGTGAATATAAGGTGACACTATTCCTAAAAAACAAAACATAATATAAAAATTGGTTCAGAACCAGAGAAAAGAGACAAAAACCAGGGAAGAATCAATGTGTGTAACAAAAAACTAACTTGGAAAGACTGTGATGGAAAATCGCTTCTGTCCTTATCAGTACAGTCTTATGCTGGACACAGACACCAAACAAAGGTGACTATTTTTAGTGAGGAGAGAGGAGAGGAGAAACAAGAACGGTATAAAGTTGGCTCCTCTTCCCTAGGATCCAGTCCAAGAAACAAGTTGGTCCATGGGCCAACCTAGAAGGTTTTCCAGGAATATGCTTTATTGTCAGGCCTTAAAAAGGCAACTTTCGCAACACAAAGAAGCACTGTCAAAAAATCTTTTATTTCTTACACCACAAGACATAATCTAAGAGGTTTTAAAAGTCTAATGTTCAGCGTTACTGGTGGCCTTTGATAAGAACTGAGCTTAGGGATCACAACCTTCTCACCATTAGACCTATTTAATATGGTGAAGGTACATTTAGTTATGAAAGCATTCCCTAGTGAGGAGAGACACCCAAGGGGTCATGTGGGAAAGGTTCTAATGAGGTAACTAAAACCCTCGCCATGCCATGCAGGGCAAAAAATAACCTATTACACATAAATACCAACAATCTCTAGAAATGAAACCTCAAAGAAGACAAAAGTTGCAATACTGGATGTTTCTAGGTAGGGAAATTGGGAGGCTGGGAGACCACTGTCGGAAAATTATCTTTCAAAAACTAAATAAAATTTAAACTAAAGAAAGCCAGAGAGAGAGAGAGAGAGAGAGAATATGAATGTGTGTGTATTGGGGCTTGAGAGGCTAAGGAAAAAAAACTTTCTCAATGTCTTCCTGAATTACTCCAGATTTCAGCTCGAGCAACAAACTAGAGCTCTACTGGTAAAGCCTAAAACTTGAACACGAATGTAACAGGAGGGTAGACAGAAACACATTCAAAGTGAAGCCTCTGCTTCTAGAGCCAAATTCTCCCAAAGCCTTCAACATAAATAAATAACAAACAATTAACCAAAAGTCCAAATAAATAAACTACAAGCATTACAGGTAAATAAACAAACTATAAGCGCTATAGGTTTTTCCAGTTAGGTAACCATTCCAAGGTCTGAAAAGCAGTCATGTAATTCTTAAGAGCTAACTCAAATCTTTCTTGCTTTAATTTAAACCCTGTCCTTCCTAGTCAATCACGTCGGAACAGCTGGCTGTCATTCCCTACGTAAGACCCCTAGAGATTCTTTTAAACTGCTACTGAAAGTTATTGTCCTTTTTCAGCCCGGAATAAGCGATCTAACATTCTCTTTCAAGTTATTTTTCCCAACCTTTCAATTGCTAGTTTTCCAATCAGTTTTCAGTTTCAACTTGATACTTACCAAATGGCATGTGCTTTCAGAGCTTTGTTCCTTAGTTTCTGTAACCACCACTCCCCAACCTCTCTGCCAATGATTTTTTTTTTTCTGTTTTATTTACCTATCACCTCCTACTTTGTACTTGAGCAGCTGACTTTTCCTCTTCACTGGGGGACAAACCTGCGCTTGCCTTAAATGAATTTCTATTTTTGACCACTTCTCAAATTTATCGAGGTTCTCTTCCAAAGCTCTGAGAACTAACCTCATCTAGCATTGCTTGCAGCTTCCCAATGCTGAGAGAGTTTTAGAGGCATCCACTTAGTTTTTATTAGGGGTACAGTTTATAGTCACCTGGCCCCAATGTGATACACAAAGGTTTACAAGGAAAGAGTCAAGTGTGTGGGCTGGAAGAAAAATTTATACTTACAGATGAAAGATCCATATATAATCCAGTCACATACCACGGAAAGGAAAAACAAGAAGAATATGTAATAGTGATGGTTGCCAAAACCTAAATCAAAAAGAAAATAAATATACTTAATATTTTCTTTTCTTATAATGATTTTTCAGATAAGACCTCCTTAACCACCTTCCTGTTAAAAGCTTTTGGTAAAACAAAAATAATGCCGGTGCTTTGCTTTTAAACACCATTAAACCAAATCAACAGTTCTGATATGTCATAGTCAATTGTCCGTGTTAACTGAACTAGTATTTATTCATTACTTACTTAAAAGATACTTTTTTTTTTTAATAGAAGAAAGTTAACTAAGCAAACACAGCTCCAAGCTGGCCTATCCTGTGCTGGCAAGAAGGGAGCAGACAGGATTTGGGATGAATCCAACCCTGTTTCTTTCTTCCTTCCATGTGTCCTGTTTATAAAAGTACAACCTCTGAAAATCAAGGATTGACTTGATCAGAGGAACAGAGAAAATGAATCCGAGGAGTAGCAGTATATGTTGCAGGAGATCGGACGTAGCGAAGAGGGACAACCTGCAGCCTGTGAAATGTCTACAGAAGGGAAGAAAGGGGGAAGGGCCAGGCAGCCAAGCTCCTCTCTTGCATGTGCTTCCTTCTAGATGCTGGAGATGGGAGAGTTTCAACGCAAATGACACAAATGCTCAAGGTCCCACCTTCTCCTGAAGCAGCAAAGCCCAATACAAGGAGCAATACCCATTGGAATCAGGAGACCTAGGTTTACAGATTACTAGTTGTGTCATGCAATACGGAGACAGGCCTCTTCTGTCTACATTACAGGCCTGTGGCACCCAAACAGGATGATAGGTGTGAAAACACTCCATTAAATGCACTGTGATAAAGATGTATGGGCTCACTGCTATTGGAATATTCAAAAACTGAAAATGGAGCCCTTGGATGCCCTTCCACTTTTTCTAGGAGTCACACATATAATTAAACATATGCTTAACTTCACAGTGGTAACTGAAAAATTACATCTCTCACCTACACACCGTCCAGTCCACAGGCAGTGTTGATCATACCGAGCCACACAGGAGTTGCACACATGGCAGTGGAGTGACCGTAACGGCTTCCTTATCTAAGTGGGCAATTAAGAGAGGCCTAAGCAAAAACCAGTGTCTCAAAGTGGTAACAAATCATAAGCAAAATTTTAACCCTAGGTCATAAAGACATGAGCACAAACCATCCTAAATAGACCATCGATTCATACAGGCTCTGGAGTGCCTTATTAATATTTATTTCCATATGTCTACCTTGATTAGGCCACCACGAAGGGCGATGTGAATTTCAGAGGCTATTTACACTGGCCAAGGGGAAATGAGGCAGTACTATAGAGCAAAATGAGCACGGAACTAAGAAAAAGGAAACCCGAGCTCCATTTCTAGCTCCACCAGTAATTTGGGTTAATTTACTTTCTCCCTTGATTCCTCAATTGCAAAATAAGAGGTTTCACTAAGTGGTTTCCAGAGCCATTATGAATTATGAGCCTCTGACTTGAAGATAGTTCTAATATATGCTTTGCGACAGGAAAAGCAAGCAAAACACACTATGGATAATTCACAGAGAGATGTAACCACAGGCAATTCCAAGAGATTATAAACATCATTCCTCCATATGTTCAAGACAGAAAACTGTTCTGACAATAACATAAAATTAGAACCGGGTAAAAACAAAGGTGTATAAATATACCATGATGATTTGACAAATGCTTACATGAGCAATATTACTGAGAATAATGCTTTTACTATGGAAAAAAATTATACAGAAAAGACTCACGAGACATGATGTACAAAACGTTCTGAAGTCCAGACAGCCAGTTTCTGCAAGGGTGATGATATTCTGAAAGACACGAAGTTTGACCTTACAACTGCATTCTATTGCAGAATGTATTATGCATTACGAACCATTCTCACTGCTCTCGCTCCAAACTGAAGAAGCTAGAAAAGCAGTTTGGAATACTTGCCACCAAATCATTCTGTGCTTGAAATAATGTAACTCTTGAAGCCTGCATTTTCAACCAATAGCCAATAAATTAAAACTCATAAAAATTACACCTCCCCACCACTCCTGTCTACCACCTCCTCTCCGTTAATGGCAATCATCTCCCAGTTATAATCTGCTAGAGAGAAATAAGTATGCACATATACATACCCATTAAAGAAGAAACAAAACCCACCAGTATACATCCAAACTGAAGGTTACAAGCACCAAGGCCTGAATCTTACAGGAACACTGGCTTTAGGTAACAAAGACAACACTCTCCCCAACTTCTGAACATTCACAAGCAATGAAAAACACGCCATGTCATCTGGCAACTCCACATTTGAGGAAGAGAAGGGGCATCTCCTCAGTTAATTAGGAGAAGGACTCCATGTTCCATCCCCTGCACCACCACCACCTGACCCTGGCCAAGTCCCTGCCTAGTCCATGTATTAAGTAGGGAAATTTAAGCTAAATGACCATTATCTAAATGTTGTTATAAGAAAGTAGGAGATCATATCCCTATCAGGAATCACATCTGAAAAAGTCTTGATGGGGTATAACTTTAATAGAAAATAAAAATATTTTTTAAAACTTTTACACACATAAATGAAAAAAGTGTAACAGTAGAGAAATCTCATTTTTGCTGATTTAATTATCCCACATGTCATGCAGCTATGACAAAAACCAACATGGCTGTGACTTTCTGAAGTTTACATACACCCCTATTAAAAATATCAGTACAAAGAAAGCTCACCACTTTCTTATCTTCTTCAGAAGCCTTAGTGAAGCCTGGATCAGTTGCCCAAGTCTTGTAGAAAAAGTAGAGAAAGGCTATTATGCTGAAAATGAAAGCAAAATAGAAAGGGCTTCCTGCTAAATGTTAAAGCCAAGTTAAGGAATATATCAAAGTTCCATTAAGAAGAGCATAATTACTATGTAAGCCAATTTCATCTTTGGTGCCTAAGAACCTCTCTTCTCTGCATTCCGTCCCTACCTTTCCTTACATATGCACATCCCCACTCCCAAACCTGTTCCCATCCTATGTTCTAACCCTACAGGAATTTGCTCCTAGTTGGCTAATAATTAATACTTCCTCATTAGTTGAAACTCATGTTAAATATTGATAGAACAGTCACAACTTATGAGGAACATTCTGAAGAAGGAAAAATATTCAAGACCAAATAAATTAACCTCTAATGGTTTAATTGTGGCTCTCCTGTGAGCATCTAGAAAAATATTCTGATTATTTTAACAAAATCATTCAAAGAAACAAACCACTTGGTTCAGAGATCCCAAGTAAAAATATTTCCCTATATATTAGATAAATGCTTGCAAAAATTTCCTTCTGGCAAGTTCAGTAACTAATCCTTGTAACTGTATTAGGCTGAACGAATTTAAAAACAAACAGAAGAAATTGTTCTTGCAAAATGATTACAAATCACATACTGTTTGGCAAAGTCAGATATTATAGATAAATTAAGATAAAAAGTGTTCCAAGGATAAACATTACTTGCTTTGAAATGTTTTCAAAGTGGTAGAAATTCTTTGTATAAAAAGTAAAACTTTCCTCCAGGGAAAGATAAATGAAAGTGCAGTAATAAATCAATAAACGAGTAGTAAACCAAATGTCCTTGCCTAATTGAAATCATTGTTGACACAGTAACTGTATCCACCTTCCAAGGGGTTGCCAAGCTATCTTGTGTCAAACTTCAGAGTGGGAAAGGTGGCCATAAAATAGACTCTAAACCCTTGCTATTCAAAGTGCAGCCCATAGAACTACAGCAACAGCTTCACCTGGGAGCTTGTTAGAAAAGAACAACTTCAGGCCCCACCCTAGATTTGCAGAACCAGACTCTGAATTTTAACAAGATCCCCAGGGGCTTCACACACACATTAAAATTTGAGAAGCACCACTCTAACCGACAAAGACCAGCACAACCACATCTGGTTTAGACAGGTAGAACAAATCTTGTTGGCTTAATTTGTCACGGTTTATCTACAGGTGGGCCCAGCTTTAAGAAAGAAGGGATGGGGGCCAGGGAAGTTGTGTGAAATTGAATTTTAATAAAGTTTATGCACAATGAATTAAGAACAAACACTAATAAATGGTATACAGGGCAAGATCTTTTGTTAAAGAAACATACCCTATTTTTTCCATAAAATCCTGGTCAACTTATATGACATGTTCTCAAAAACACTTTCACTTGAATCATACAATGACCCTGCACATTGAGCTGACTGAATTTTGGGCTGCTCTTCTGAATAACTTATAAAACAAATCCCAGGAGAACCACTGGATTCCCCACTCTCCAGGTGAATTGCACTCTACCCCCTCACACAGAAACACATTCCTTGCCTCTGAGCCCTTATCTGTGTGGTTCACTAACCTCAAATGTTCTCCATGTTCTATCATTTGCCTTTTTTTTTTTTTTTTTTTTTGAGACAGAGTCTCACTCTGCTGCCCTGGGTAGAGTGAAATGGCATTGTTATAGCTCACTGCAGCCTCAAATTCCTGGACTCAAGCAACCTCCTGCCTCAGCCTCCTGAGTAGCTAGGACTACAGGTGTGCACCACAACACCGGCTAATTTTTCTATTTTTAGTAGAGATGGGGTCTCACTCTCGCTCAGGCCAGTCTCGAACTCCTGAGCTCAAGCGATCTACCCACCTCAGCCTCCCAGAGTGCTAGGACTACAGGCGTGAGCCATCATGCCCAGCCTCATTTACTTTGAAAACCACACTTTTCAGATGTCCAAGTCCTAAATGCCTTCAAGACCTAGCTTATAGTCTCCTTCCCCTTGTAAGTCTTTTCTGATTCCCTAGTGAAAAGGATTCTCCCCTCTTCCCTGAACTTAAAAATGCTTTTTCTATAGCACTTAGACTTTGGACTATAGTTATTTATAGACACATCAGCCTCTCCAGTAAGCAATGACCCTTTTGCAGTTAAAAAGTATCACAACATGGAGCTAAAATTTGCCTTTCTATAACTTTGACCAAATGGTTTTCATTTGTTATACAGATATCCTTTAGATATACTCTACATAAACTATTCCCTCACTTGTTTAATACCTGATTATTGAGTGACCATTCTATGCAGTGCATTGGCTTCCCAATGATAGACTTCCGAACACCTAAAGTTGGAAGGCAGTGATCATACCTCCAGTATAAATAGCAACACTGTTCCTTATACGACAGTTTCCTAGTCATGTTTCTCTGTGCTCCTATTTATCATAATCTCTTTTAAAAGAATAGAATTCAAAACAGAGCAAACACCAGGACAGAGAACAGTGAGTTTGATGTTGTCCTTTGCTTGCACACACAAATCCCTGTAATACAATTTCAGAATATACTGGCTTCCTTGACAGTCACTATCACACTGGGCATTATGTCACAGCTCCTGGTTTCGTTTCACTTGACCAGAAGCTGTATTATATGTTATCATAACATGCACTTGTACAGCTGATTCCCTGAAACCAAGTATAGGACTTCACATATATTTATCCCTCTTAAACTTAACTCAGTTAGTTACAGCCAACATCACAAATCTAACATTCAGTTCACCATGGCTTTTCTGTGTTTTAATTTTACCTTCAAACTCATCAGTAAGGTCCAATTCTCTCACTCAATCTCCCCTCATAAAAGCCAAACACATTACTTGCTGAACATATAAAAGGCACCAAAAGAAACTGATTATCTGAGAAGCCTAGAGTTGGCCCTTAAAATTAGTTTCAACATGCAGCCTTCCACATAGACTTTATTTGTAAAAGTGATTAATAGTAAAATATTAGGTATTATCATAAAATGCCAGTCCCGCAATGGGGACTGTGGCCAGCACTTTATAGTCATCCTTGCAGCCAGGCCATGGGCTTGGTAACCATTACCCCCAATTTACAGAAAAAATTAAGTCTTGGTGAAATTAAATAACATGTCCAATGGTACACAATTAGTAAGAAAGAGGGCTCAAACTCAAAATCATTCCGTCTGATTCCAAAGACCTTTTCCATTGTGCCCCAGAACGTCTTTCCATAGTAGACCAGTATCCGTGGCAGCAGAAGCCCCCATTCAATCCAGACTTGGCAACCTGAGACAAGACTAGCCTAAATGCTTAGGATTGGTCTTTACAGGGCAGCACCTCAGTTCAACCACAGGGCAGTTCCAACAGCATTTAACATTTAGCTTAAAAAACATTAATCTGATGGTGAAGTATGCCACCTACTGACTCATAGGCCCTTACAAGTAACAGGCTCATATGGGTACCTAGATCAAATGGCTTTAGTTTACATAAGCAAGTAAAATATTCAATCTTGTCAATTCCAACATCTTAAGAGTCTGTCTAGCCATGGAAATCAGTTCTTCTGATGTAACAGCATCTTCACAAATACTGGACAGTTTCTATTAATAGTTAAACTCAACTGAATATTATCTTCTATAATTGAGGTTTTCAAACTACAGTAGAGTTACATTTTTGTTAATTTTGATTTTGCAAATTTGAAGTAATTCAATATAAAAATTTGTGCAAATGTGAAATAATAAGTTGCTCAAATTAAAAAAAAGTTATCAAAAACACAATTTTTAAAATTGCCACATGAGTTGGTAAACAAAAATATCAACCATCTCTCCTCAGTTTCATGTCAATTACCCTAGAATTTATTAGCCTTGGGTCTTCTGCAAGTGACATTGGTATATGCTGTGCTGTTATTTGATATACTCATGGTCACTTACAAAATATTTTTATATCATATAATAATATCACCCAAGTCTTCATTAAATGGTGGTAATAAGGCTAGTGCTTAAGAAGCTGCTACCAAATCAGTAATTATGAGACAAAGAATAGATGTAATAAAATCTTTTTTAAAAAGCCAAATGGCATCCATGGTATGTTATGCCATTCATTTTTAAAAATCTGAAAAATATTAGAGAAAATACTTAGAAATAAAAAGCAGCATTAAAGCAAAGACATGCTATAATGGATATAGATTGTATGCACTCTGAGAACTCATATGTCCATCTCACTTCACATTTATTCCTATGAAAAAATTATTCTCGAACTGAGTTTGTGCATCTGTCCTATAAACATTCTGTTCTTTCTTTTTAGAAATACTACTACCAGAAGGAGAAATAACATAGAAGTTAAAGGAATACGCTAAAAGGTACATTTCTATCTACAACATTCCTTCTTCCCCTACCTTGTAAGCAAAGCAAGGCTATGATGCCTTCCTGGCGTCCTTGGAAGGGGAGAAGGGAGTCTAGAAAGAGGCGGGAAAAGATTGAAAATGCCTTCTACTTAATTGGAGTTACAAATGGCTATAGCTCAAGAAATAACCACCTTTCCCCACTTCTAGGTGACTGGACTCGGCCAACTTAGGACAACACACCCCTGAGCTGGACTTGGACCTGGGCTCTGATCCTCAAGTGATAAACCTACTCCTTACATGAGTTTTCTTAAACCACAGGCTGCCATTCATTAGTAGGTCATGAAAGAATTAAGTGGGATGTGACTAAAAATTTTTTTTTTTTAAAGAAAACAGGATGAAATAACAAAATAGGGTAAAGCACATGTTAGGAGTATTATTTTCTGAAACTTTTGTTTCACTTACATTCTGGGTGGTAAAGTAAATTTATTTTTAATGTGGATTGAGAATCACTCCCTTAGATAATACCAGTGCCACTTACCATTACTAAGGAAGCCACATTTTTGCTGATATACCTCCCATACAGGCCATGCTGGCACCCAGAGGATTTATTAATCGACTCTAACTGCTGACCAAGTTAAGAGAACTATCTGACCTTGAAGAAATCTCAAGGCAATCCAACAAATCATTATAGGTCCAAGTTAAACAATAATTCATTCTACTGTTCCCCTCCTACGAGTAATAAATGCTAGACACCTACTGTTTCCATAGTGTGTTCTGAGATTACTTCCAGAATCGAGCAGATTTTCAACATTAAACAACTTCCACTGGAATCATTAAATAAATGCAAATATAAGTTGCATTCCTTGGATCTTTTCCAATATTTAAATTCCTAACAATGGCATTACTATTTTTTAAAGGGAAAATGAGATGTACATCTAAATTTGAACTTAAAGGATATCAGGAAAGAATAAGATGAACCAAGTCATAAATATCCAAAAAATGGAACTTAGCAGAAAGACTGCTGGTAAGTATACAAGATTCTTATATCCAACCAAGAATCTAAAAGAAAAAGGATAAACACAAGGCATTAGTGAAACAAAGTATTAGTATGACTCATTTTAATTTTAGTTCTAAATTTCCCTAAATAAAGATAGTAATAATAACAATAGCAGCAGCAGCAATATCTTTCACTTACTGAGTGCTTACTATGTGTCGTTTTCCATGTGGTAATGGAATCGTGCACCATCATCACCCCATTTTACACATGAGAAAACTAAAGCATGATGACTTCCAAGAAGTATATGTTCTAGTTCTTCTAACCAACTTATACATTATTTCATTCACAATAACCTAATATATATTTTCAATGAATCTTTTGTATTTCTACTGAGACATATATTTGTGTTTCTTTCTTATATATCATATTCTTAAATACTCCAAAATGCAAAAATTTAGACATCTTCACATTTCATAAGCTTTCTTCCAAACGCTGGTAGTATATTTATGAAACATACAGATGCACACAACCTTAAGCATTTTCATTCTGCAACCACCTTGAGAAGCAGATACTTTAGATGAAACGATACATAAGCTAAAAGTGATACCAGTCATCAGAACACTAACAATTTCCTTTGAGTAACAAGCAACTTGAAGTCTACATACAACTTACTCAAAATGTTTAATATTGTAGTTTGGAAAAAAAAAAATCTGTCTTTCACACTAAATACTCAATATAGTCACCCTATGCATGAATATAGCTTACCTGGATATATTTTTAAATTTATACCAAGAAAAAAAACAATGGTTAATGGTAGGTATGAAGGGTTAAAAAAAAAAAGCTACCAGGATCATAACCATAATTATGATAAGATCATATATGAGAAGAGCTAAAGATCCCAAACCTCAGACACTCAGCATGATGCCAAAATAGGCCAAATGAAGCCCATGTAACTTCCAGGTTATGGCCTGAGATTCTGCAGCAAAAAATACATTTGGCCTAATTAGGTAGTGCAGTGAACTACCTATTTTGTAAGAGCCTACTGTTAATACTACTACTACTACTTATCTACTTCTGATAAGTGTCACATAACAGCCTGGATCTATAAGCAACTGCCCCTGTATAATAATAGAAGTTTGCAGCTGCTTACCTCTATGAAATTGGGACTGCTCCTATCGAGCAGTAAGAGAAAAATAAAAGCAGTATGGTATAGTTACCACATGCATTTGACCCGTATTTAAATTGTGTCCATATGCCAAGCATAGTACATTAAGCCCTCAACTCACTGTCATCAAGTTTTTGTATGTTTTTTTAATAATACAGGTTTCAACTAAAACAAACAAATAACAACAAAAAAAATCTGAAATGCTCCTATCCTGGGTGAGTAGATGTTGCCATCCCTTGATTCCTCTCTGAAAAAAAGAGTAATCATTATGATTCCTAGTGATTTGGCTTCAAATTTATTTAGATACTCAATCCAATTAGTAGAAAATGAATGAATATCTCTAAGTGACAAATTTTCTAAATAATGGACAAACTTAGGCATTTTGCTGTTTTTCAGAAATTTGAGCTTTTACTTTACATTTAAATTCTAATTCATTTCCAACCAATTGTCCTGTTCTTGAGTGACACAGTAGTAAGATTCCTCTAATACTTTGTTTTCTCTTATGACAAAAGCAGTGCATGCTTATTACAGAAAATGCTGGCAAGCAACAGAAGGACTCATAATCACACCCTGCAGACAGAAACACTGTACTTCCTTTTAGATTCTTTTCTATGGATCATCATTATTACATTTTTCTTTCACTCAGTAAATGAAAATGTTTAACAGCAGAAACAAGGTTCCTGCTTGTATGGGCCTTACATTGCAGGAAAGTGATTAAGTGTTACAAAGAAAAAACAGGGTGATGGAGCAGAGTCAGTAAGGGACGGCCTCACTAAGGTGATGACATCTGAACTTAGGCCTGAATGACATCTCCAGCTACGCAAAGTTATGGTGTCAGAACACTTCAAAGCCATGAGGAAAAAAAGCCAGAAGACAGAAGAAGCCGGAGTGCAGTGAGGGTAAGGGGAGAGCTGAAGTCAGTGGGGAGGGAATGGAATCCCCTAATGGAGTTTGGACTTTATTCTAAGCACAAGAAAAAGCTACTAGAGGGCCTTCAGCAGGGACAAAAGACAGACACTGATCTGACTTTCTAAAAGACCATCTTGATTGCTAAGTAGGGGTGAACTATAGGAGGTAAGAGTTGAAGTCAGGAGACCAGTGAGAAGGCTTGGTTTGGGGTGCCTGTTGTGGAGACGGAGAGAAGCAGAGCAAGGAGCACTTCGTAACGGGCTGGATGTGGGAGGTGAGGAGAGGATGATAGGAATCCACAGATGACACCCCTATTCATGTGAGGAACTGGATGCCATTTTACTGAGAAAGGGAAGAGAGATGGAGAAGAGATGGGGGTGTGATATGATTACTGAGTACTATGTATCAGCCACTGTTTGTAAGCATTTACATGTATTAACATGATCAGGCATTATCACAATAATTATCCTCATTTTACAGAAGAAGAAATTGAGGCACAGAGAAGTAAACCAACTTGTTCAAGGTCAGACTGTTGTATGGTAAACTTGACTTGAATCCAGGCAGCCTGACTCTTAACCATTAACTATATATAATCATATATAAGTATTTTCCTAAAAATAAAGCCATACCAATATTTACCATTTTATAATTTCCCACAATTTTATTAGGTTGCTTTAACTAAAAATCACTGACAGCAAAAATAACTAGCTTAAAACGAATTCAGATTATAAAAGGAAGAAAATATAAAATTTCTGAAAAAATGAGCAAAAATGCTTGCTTTAAGATACAAAATGATTACAAACATCTCCCCATTATTCACCAAAACTAACAATTCAAAAAGTGACCCAGGATATTTATTTTCCACCAATTGTCAATTCAATCAAATTACTGGGTTGGATAATTTGCTTTCAACCAAATCATATGCTACCAAAGTCCTTTTATAGGGTTCCCACAAACCCTTGGAATGTTTTTATGTGGTAAGTAACATTTACAGTTCGATAAAAATCTGTGATTCCAGCTAACTGACAACAGAAATAAACAATTAAATTGGAAATACAATAACCCACCTTGCAAAGACTAACTAACATACATACCTTGGAAACAAAGATGTCAGGAAAAACAATGTTATTAGAAGACATCCTTTTAAAAGCCAAGAATCTGAATTGAAGTCCAATATGTATCCAACAGCCCACATGGTAATCAAAGAAAGCATCAGCAGCAGGAAGAGCTATTAAGAGATATAGAATTTGAGAATGTTATGGATTTTACCTAAGTATCTAATAATAATTAGTTCAACATAAGAACTACTTCCTAAGTATGTAATAACACTTAATACAACAACAGAACAGAGTTTTTCTTCAAAACTGCTGATTGATAAATTTGAAGTTTGAGAAATTATACATCTTGGAAACAATCTACATTTTATAAAATATTGCTTAAATATACTTTGTTTTGCTTTTCTTCCCTACAAGAAATGGTGGTCTTTTAGAAAAGTGCTAATAAAAGCTGAAATTTAAAAAAATAATTTCTTGTGAACAGCATTCTATTAATAAGTCAGAAGGCATAAAGCAAGCTAAAGGGACTACACAAAAATCAATACACCCAAGACTCAATGAGGGGAGCATGAGAGCTCCAACCTGGGCACCAGATGGTGCCATCCCCTAATAAAGAAGATTAGACAGAATAAGTCTGCAGAAAAGTCAAGTTTTGCTTGGGAATGAAGAATTTTAAATGCCTAGATAACCAGAAGGCAATATAAAAAAAAGTAAGTCTACCATTTTTGACGACTTGAGATTTATCAGTCTACGGGCGGTAAAATCATCAGTGAACAACATCCCAAAGACTGTGCGAGTAAAAAGGTGCAGAATCTTAGCCAAAACAAACATTAAGGGGAAAAAAGCTAAGTCTCCAAAGGTAACCAAGAAAAAACTGACCAGAAAGGCAGGAAGAGAATCTGGACAAAGAAAGGTTTCAGAGAAACCAGGGAAGAAATTTTCAAGAAGGGAAAAGTTCTTAGTGTCAAATGTCAAACGGAGATCAAAGACTGAAATATGTTTTTAGGATGCTAATGACTCAGGTTTATTTTGGCAAAGTTGAAAGAATGAAACTTCTACGAACCATGTCTGACTGTCTATACTGATGCCAGCGTCCACGGTTGCGCAGTGCAGTCCCTTAACTACAAGATACCAGACCTTGGAAGCAAGTAGGGTTTTTGCAACAGCAAAGAGGAAGAACGTATTTTGCCCCATCTTCTTCCATTTTTACATCTCTAAGCCATATCTGGGAGAGGATAATTTCAAAAGACATCACATCTTTTTTTTTTCTTTATTTCCTCCTAATTTAGTCCTCAGAAACATCAAATCTTTAAAATGTTTCTAATTTCAATTGGCATGATGACACAAAATGAGCAAGTTTAGATTTTTTAAAAATTTAGACTCTAAAAGCAACAAAATCTCAGAACTAAAGAGATAATATGAACTGAAGAGATAAATATGGACCTCAAAATTCCAAATCCCAGATACAACACTCTTACAGATGAGCCAGATACAGACGTTGTATTCATTTTGAGGACATTCTGTGTGTAAGGTACTGTTCTGGGTACTTGGGACACATCAATGAGTTTCAGTTATTTCTCTCATTTAAATTCTAGCCAGGGAAGATAGACAAATAAATTTATTAAGCGAATTTTATAGTATATTAAAAAGCTAGATCACACACAGCCTTGTAGGCCATAGTAATGACTTTGCTTTTATTCTGGGAGAAATGGGGAGACATCATAGGAATTTGAGCAGATGAGTGATATGACCTGAGTTACAGCTGAAAAGATTCACCTGCTGGACCAATATGACATTGGTGAAATGATGAGAAGGGCTCAGATTCTAGATATGAACTGAAGGCAGAACTAGCCAATATGTCTTTCTAATGGACTGGATATGCGGTATGACAGAGAAAAGCAAAGTTGACTGGAAAGCTAGAGTAGCCACCACTGAGAAGGGGATAACTTAGTTGGGGTGGGGAGATCAGCAGATGCCTACTGGACGCTGAACTGGATGAGTCAGGTAGGTAACTGGATATACGAGTCTGGAAAGTTCTGGACTAGAGAGACAAATTTGGGAGTTGTCAACATTGTAGATGGCATTTAGGGAAGGAATAGATAGAAAAGGGGTTCAAGAACAAAATCCCGAGGCACCCTACCAATAAGAGGTGAGGGAGAAGTGGAGGAGCTGGCAAAGGAGACTGAGGAGTGACCATTACTTCTTTCTCTCCTCCTCCACATACATAATGCAAAATAGGTGTAGCATTCACGATGGTCCTCTACACAGAAATCTCGTGTGTTAATTTAGAATCACTCTGAAAGTATAGTTACTAATTATTATTAGATAAGATAATGGCATTATATTTGAAAACATCAGAAATAGTTGATTCAACCCATTATCCCATTTTAACAATTTGACTTATATTCACTACTATGACTTAGATTTTGTTAACTATTCATGAGAATAAGCTGAACTTTTTGACTTTTTCTATTATTCAGTTCACGTTAAAGTTTAGAAGAATGTCACTCAGAACTGCTAAGTCAAAAAAAATAAATAAATAAAATTTGGGTTTCATCTCTCAAAATTCCAGATTTTTTATTTTATAAAGTGACATCATATGCCTGAAGTCTGCAACATTTTCGTTTTTATAGTCCTTAGGATTCTAATAAAAAATTTTGCATGTTATTATTATCCTTTTGAGAAAAAAATTTAATAAGGAATAAGCTCTTTAACAAAAGCTTCTATAAAATTCCTTGCAAAAAGGTGTTCTTCCTTCTGCTTCTCTAAGAATCTAAGCTATTTGCATTTCAATTCATTCATTAAATAAATGTAGAGGTACACCATAATATTCACAAAGTAACCTGTAGTTTTAGAGCCATCTAGCTGAGGACCAACAATAAAAAGCCAACAAAAGTGCCAAATTTCCAACTTTGGGTCATGGGATGCAAGGGAAAGATACAATCAGCAGATGCAATACGGCAAAAAGCCACTCTCTGGTTTACTCTGATGCCCTAAAAAACAAAAACAAATGAACAAAAAATTTCTTATATCCCATAGAATAGGCCCCATATGAAAATACCTCACATTTCTGCAGCCACCTCCAAAGTCTCAACTTTTGGTTAGCTCTCATTTTGGCTTCTGTTTTTAGCATGTGAATAATGAGCTGATTTTTGTTTTGTAGAGCCATATCAAGAGGTGTTTCTCCCTTTAAAAAAAAGGGGGGGGCAAAGTTTAATAACATTTTTGATATACTATGGTGCTAAATATTTTTTTAAAACTCACCAGAAACATACTCAACACATTTATTCCAAGAGTAGCCAGCTATTATTGTCTATGAGGTCTGTCTGGAAAGTATCCAGCCATTTCATATTATATTTTTCATATTACATGGCTAGATACATTCCAGACAAATAAATATATTAAAAAACCAAAAACAAATATATAGCTTATCTTTGTGTTAATTTATCAATCTTCAAATTGAAGATATAATAAGCTAAGAGAGATAAATACCTGGTCATACCTTAACATTTCGGATATCCAGGCTAGAACCAGCTTCCAAAAGTTTATCAACTGCATTAACATTTCCTGCTACAACTGCCCAGTGAAGTGGAGTGTTTTGGTGTATTTTATCAACCACATTGAGAGAAGGATTAAACTTTAAAAGAAATCCAGTTGGTTCTGGCCTGTCTCAAAACAATAAAATACCAAGGGTCATTAACAGAGATGATGATTTTAGGAGTAAATGCAAATAATGAATCTTTTAAGATTAACCAATCAGTAAGTATTCTGAACTGAGGAAACTCTTTGTGCCAAATTCTATTCTAGGTACTAATAGGAGATAGCTCCCCACCTCCAAAAAAGACACCTATAAAGTGACAGCCTGCTATCTAGATAATATCATATAACATCAATACAGTGGAATACTGCTTTCATTTTTCAAATTTTTACTGTCATGCTATTTTTCTATTAGTTAACAGTTTTTAAAATTGTGGATTTAACTTTGGCTAATATTAAATGCTATGTTATTTATCCAATTAAAGATTAAATGTATGTTATGTTTGAGGAGAAACCAAGAGCTAACTTCATACTCTCCATCTAATCAATTGTTAAATAAAGCAAGTATAATGTCCTAAAATATTTGTATATCTTAGAAAGTTATGGACTAGAAGACAGAATTCAGTCAAATATTTTTACTTTATCATCAATACCTTCCCTTCCTTCATGACTACAAATGATTTTTAATAAAATAATATTCTATTTTAATTATAGAATAATTAGGTTCTTTAGAGATTATACCTGACTTCAGAGTTATCAATGAAAAAGAGAAAATGCTTTTTAGCAAAATTCTACCCCAGCCCTAACACGCCATGAACAAAAAGGAAATGGCATTAAAGTTAACTCAGTTCCTAGAAGAGAAGTCCTAAGTAAAAGCAGAATCAGAGATTTAATACAACATAGAAATAAACTGATAAAGGAAAACTGTAGCATGTATTTGCATAGAGGAATAACAGAAGATGGACTACATAGTGGTCATGAATCACATGTGTTTATAAAAATGAATACACAGATAAACTTAAATATGTTAAGTGCCCGATCTGAATATATGAACAGACTCTTTTCATAAATCAGTTACAATTAATATTTTCAGAGCAGTTAACAATGATATCAGAGAATCTCAAAATTTATTGTTTTCCAAAAGGCAGATTTATCACCTAAATTTCAAATTATGAGAACATTTAAGCTTGTAGTCATTTTTTTAAAATGCAAAATAAATATAAGCCACAGTAACAGGTATTTGCTAAGGAATCTCTCCCTGTTCTGTAAGGAAATTTTTTCTTGTTAGTAGCTTTCAAACTTTTTACCAAAATTATCAGAGAAGAGGAAATGTATTTCAATGGTGCTTTTCCAACTATAACTACCTTAAAATTCCATATTAGAGTCACAGGGTAGAAAATTTTATTTTCTTCAGAATGTACTATCATCTCACATAGACTGAGATACTTAAAATTATATACACAGGAAAGAAATTGTTGAAACCAAGAATCAGACTGAGGCAATTTAATGGAACTCACTCACCCGATTACTTTGTAAGCTGATAACATGAGCGGTGTCTGCCCATTTACATCTGTCATATTCACACTCTAGTCAAAAAGAAGAAATCAATTCACACAACTGTAAATACACTCAAAATTCTGTTTCTTCTCAATAGAAATATCTCTTTAATATATTCAGCACTACCATTGTGTCTACATGAAGGATTCAAATATCATTTCAATAAAAGAAAGTTCTGCTTCACTTCCAATAGGGTAAAAAAAATCCATGGATTTCAACAAAATATGTTTAAAGGGAAAAATCTGAATGTATCATGTAAAGCGTTGTATGATGTGAATAGACGACAGCTAAGGGAAAGAGTAAGATATTGATAGCCACTATCAAATACAAGAGACGGTAAAGACCTTAAAAGTCATCTAGTTTAGACCTTAGTTGACACATTAATTCACACTATTATTTCTTATACAAAGTCACCCAGTCTCTACTCAAACACTTCCAGTAAAAATGACCTCTCTATCTTCTGAGGCAACTTGTACTTTTGGCTTTATCATATTAAGTTTCGAATAGTAAAACACAAAAAATTCTTTTCTACTTTCTGGAAGAGAGAAAAAAAGGAAATCATATCTCCATGAGGATATGCTCCTTTTAATAAAACAGGTCCAGGTTTAATGCGTACAATAATGGTTCCAACCAAGCCAAATAAAAAGAGAAGATTCTTATGGACCTTGGAGGAACAGAACTTGGAAAGAAGCCCAAAGAGAAGTGGAAAGGACTCCTCCTCATATATCTTTCCAAAATGAAATCCAAGAGGTTATAATTATTCTGCTTTAACTAGCTAAGTCTCAGAGAAAGTGCTTATTTAAAGAGAACACAATCATTCCTACACCATTTCTGCAAACATGTTTTCATGCCTGTTCCAGGCAAGTCTGCTAATACACAAACTGCTTTACTACTAGAAAGCCTATTTCAGGCAAGTATAGCTGACAGTGAAACTCCCACTGCTAATACCCTGTAATTTAACCTGTGCCTCTCCAAGGCAAGTCATTTTTCATGGAATTACTTTCGAGAACAATAAGAAGCATATATTCAAATTGGCCTCCCAATCGGGCACAAATAATGAAAGCAAATGATGGGTTAATTTAGTGATCTGACTACCACTTTTATATTCAATCTGAAGAAAATACAGGCTTTGAAGTCATGTTTTTTAAAAACTCTGCAAATTACTGGGTTCATAAGAAAAACTATTACAGGCTTACAAGTTTTAGAAACATCAATTATATACTACTGAGCTAAATGACCTGTCCTTTTCCCTCCAATGAAGCTGAAAAAGCAATATTCAATAGCTAGACTTACTGAGGCTATTAATATTTGAATACCTGGATATCCATTAACTTTTACTTTAAAAATGAGGACAAATTACTAATAATCTTCCCAATCTCTTCAAATTATAATACATATTTTAAAACATACCTGTCCTTTTGAGATGAGATATGCTATAATAGGCATGTGTTGAAATAATACTGCCAGGTGGATACTGCTGAATCCCTCCCCATCGATGAGAGTGGGGTCTGCACCATGCTGGAGTAATAATATGACCATAGGTAAATGTCCTTGTCTATAGATAGAAGACAAAAAATTACTCTGTAGCATACAGAAAAAGAAAAAAAAAATCAGGGAGAAACTGATACCCCTAAGACATGAGGGATTTGGGCTATATAAAAAACACATCCTAACAGTAAGATTTTTGAAACATTGAAGACTATCCAAACATCTTTTACTTAGATGCTCCAAACTTAGAACTACATGGACAGTCATTCTGGAGTGCAAGTGATAAACTTGATAACTTCACAGTCTACCTTAAACCTTATTTTGTTGCTACCATGTGTTATTTTATATGACATGCTAACAATGAAGACTTTAAAACCACTTAGACTTCACTGTTGCTATTTTAAAAACAAAATATAATCATGAGTCAGATATACAAGTATAATATCCACAAACTATGGGTATGCCATGATATTATTAAAAACTATATATTCTTATACTTGAATACGGTACATTTTTCATGTAAAGCAGTGTACCTCAGCAGCTTAAAGAGGTTGAGTTACCCCTAGATTCTTCAAATCTCTTGGCTATGGAGAAAGGATTCAACTTTTTGCCTTACATGGGCAATTACTAACTTCAGTTTCAGATTCATGTCAACTCCACCAACCACAGAAAGTAGAGTTTAAATAAAAGAAGAAGCTGTTAAATATTAGTATCAAGATTTATTAACTTCAGCTTCAGATGGCCAATACACATCAAAGAGGACAGTGACCAAAGAATAGAATTGTTCTAGGTTGACATACTCAAAATTTCTTGTTAATCCTGAAACAACTTTCAAAAGAGTTGACTCATTTGACCCTAAAAGACAAAGAGATATACTTTACATTTACTTGAGAGAAAAATCCACCTCTTTGAAATAAAATTACTACTATGTTTCCAAACAGGCATCTGTCACAGGACTGAACTGATTAAGTTTACAGTTCACTGAGCTACTGCTTTTATTCATGTGACCAAATATAAAAGATATTTATTCTAATTATAAAAAAGAAAGTGTAATATACATACTTGAGTTTGATAATCAAAATGTAGCCCTAAATTAAACACCAAAAACATCCTTTCTGAAAACTCTTTAAAGCTGTAATTTATTTTTAAATGAAGGGTTCGGAAAAATAAAAAGAAAGAAAGCGCTTTGAATTGTCTGAAACTGTGATTTCTAATATGGTGACCACTAGCTACATGTCGCTATTTAATTTCAGTGTTTAAAGAAACCTTACCGGACAGCCCAGTGAAGAGGAGTTGAATTTAAATCTCCACCCAACTGATCTACAACAGCACCTTTTGAAATATAAAACCTGTTAAAAGCAGACATAAATGAAAATAAGATTTGAGATTTAAAACACGAATTTA
>NW_012150174.1:1173725-1175960 GCF_000956105.1 Propithecus coquereli
GTATCAGGCATATCCCTGGTGAAACATTCTTAGCATATAGGTAATTACTCCTGCTGTAATTAGCATTTCATTATAACATACATACCAAACACATGACAACTACTCTCTGCATAGTCTTACTACCACAGCACTCTTGAAACAGTCTATATGCAAAAGGTTTAGGATCAGACGGACATTCTTAGAAAACTTGGAAGTGGATAGCTAAAATTCTGTCACTTTCAACAATTCAAAACTAGAATTAGTATTTGGAAATGAATTCTAAAAGTAAGTACTAAAAAGTCAATTTAAAATCCTTTCAGAAAAGTTAGACATTTTGAGTGTTTTGCTCTCTACATTGGGGGCATGTGATACATTATATAAGGTAAATATAAGGTAATGAGATTGATTTTCTTCTATGGTGTACAGAAGTTAGTCTCAGTATTTCAAAGGTGTGCATCATACATCATATTATCTAGTTTATTTACACAGAAAAGGAGTTTGCCTATGAGTATAATTTGTGTTAGAATATTTTAAACTTCAACAAATTTTCATTTCCTTAAACCTTGAGGATTTTAAATATATAACCCTATAATACAAAATACATACACATTCACATACGCATGTACATTTTACATGCTAAGGTATAGAACAAAAAAAAGTGGGTAGGCAGTAGTGTTTTATAACGGAAATATTTTATACAATCCAATATATGGCCACTTAAAACTGTATTCCATAATTAGTTTAAAAAAAAAGGATTCACTGATGTGTGTAGCAGAAACTTTCAGGACTTCATTTATAACAGAGGATTATAGATGGTTCAATATTCATACTTGCACTTGAAGAAAAAGACAAATGAAGGAGAGGTCTAAAATTATAAATACACAATTAATACACATATATTCCACCTTACTTTACAAGATCCAGCCTGTTGTTAATAGCAGCCCAATGAAGAAGTGACACATTTTCTTTGTCTGGTTGTCTGACATCATATCCTGCTTCTACCAGCTCTTTACATCGTTCAAAAATCCCGTATCTCAAATAAGAAAAAAAAGGCATAATTGATATTGTTAAAATAATTTCAAACATCAAAATTTCTTCCTTTTACCATGTTCTGTCTTTATCCAAACTGTCTTTCAGCCAATAAATGCAATAATTAACAAAAAAGATACGCACAAAGAGGACAGAATGTAAAGCCAAACAACAAAAGTAAACCTGGTTTACTTAATGATCAGATTAATCTATTTGGAATTGAACTTGATCTTCTTAAATAAACTTTAACAGTCGCATTGTCCTCCTTCAATAGTTTTATCTGATCCTCCACCACACGCCAAAAACGCATGGTGCTGATTCTTCACTACAACCTTACCCCTAAATCAAACCAAGCCCTTGCAATAACCTCACAATAAGGCAGAAAGACTAAAAGGAAACTTAGAATGGGATAAAGTCAACAACAAAATATAGACAATTATGTACATAGGTACAGCAGAAGAAACGATTAGCCCTTCCTGAAGAAGACGAAACTAAGATATATTTTATATAGGCTGACAGAAGGAAGGGAGGGCATTTCAGGCAGAGGAAATAGCATGTATAAAAATCAGAGATGTGACACAGCACGGATGTTCAGAGAAATAAAAACAATTTAGCATTGCTGAAGCATAAGGCATAAGAGAGGCAATGGTGAGAGATGAGGCTAGAAGCAGTAGGTAAAGACCACATGAGCCTTCTATGCCATGCTATGAATTTAGATTTTACCTATGGTTCAGTGGGAAACCAACAAGGGCTTTTAAAGAGGAAGCACTCAGACTTTGAGTTCTAAGAAAGATCACATTAGTGATAGTATGGAAGCTGCTTAGAACAGGGTGAGGACAGACTGAGACTAGTTTAGAGGCTACTGTAATAAATACAGGTGAGAGGCAATGAGAGCCTAAAGAGAGGCAATTGGAATGGAAAAGGAAGGATGAACTTGAGAGATATTTAACCAATTGACTGTTAAGAGTGAGAAATACCTCTTTTTAATGCTATAATAATTTTTAAAAATCACTCACTAGTAATGTTTCTTTCCAAAAGAAACTACGAAGTCCCAACAAACTATTTAGCACCCTCTTTAACACTTATTTCTATTTAGAAAGACCTGAAAGTTTTAATAGGCCCTCAAGGGTCAAAAATCAAACCAAATGGCAGAATTGTCTGCTTCTCACACTGTTAAATTAGAATAATTTCTGCTTTACCATAATGTATATATGTGTGTGTGTGTGT
>NW_012150174.1:1176650-1178880 GCF_000956105.1 Propithecus coquereli
TAATTAATCACCAAACATCTTTGCTTCTAACAGAAATTATATGAAGTTAGTATGGTAATATTAGTTCCTTTCATGCTAATTTGAGGGGCATGATTTATATATGACAGGCAATCTGATAGGCAGATTTATGTTTGATTACTAAGAAAATGGATTACTGCTTAATGTAGTTTGATGGAGAAAATATTTCAAAATCTGTTCAATGGCAAGAGCGAGGGTAGATGTTAATCAATGAGATCCATAAGGGTGAAAATGTTGGAAATAATTGACTTAAGGTGAATACCCAGATATGGAGATCTTAAGGGGAAACCTTCAAAACGTACTTCTATTTTCAGTGCAAGCAAAAGAACCCACTATATGTTTCAAGTGGTCAGAGAACATATTTCCACCTTACCTTACTTTCTTCCAGCACACCGAGCACAAGCACATAGAAAGTACTCAAAAAAAGAAATAACTGTTTGATAGTATCTACAAATGTGTGAGCTGATATTTTTCATCCTATCTACATACTTAGTCTGTAGTGTATTTTAAAAGACTCAGATTCGTGTTTCAAATTAAGAGACTAGCTTTAGTGTCGTTTTAAATCATTCATTCATTCAACAAACATTTATTGGGCACCTTATATTAATATAAGGCAGGAAGTGTGCCAAAGCACTGGGTCTACAAAGATGAAAGCATGCTTTTGCTAACAAGCTGCCCACAATCTAATGGGAGAGCCTGGTACATAAACAGGTAAGGTATACTACCCTAAGTACTCTGATGCTAGTATGACAAACCTACATAGTGCTGGTGTTAATGAGCTACCATTATGAAGTGAGGAAGGTAAGCATACAGAGCTCCGTGAACTGCACATATGTTATTATTAATTCAACACAGCATAAGGATAAAATAAAGCATTTGGAAGACTTACTGAGTAGCTTTTACAATGTCACAGTTACTAGAGTCCTCTATAAGAGGAAGAGCTTCTCTCGCCTTGGCAAGTTCTTTGTTTTCATGCACACAGTTGCCATATCGACCAAATCCTGGAGGGTGGGGGCCATGGCTGTGATTCCTGCACTGAAGAGTAAGAGCAATTTGACAAAGCGTATAAGAGAATTAATGTCACATTCAATTACATAATGAAGCATTTGTTACTATCAACAATATCTATATTAATAAGTTAGAACTTTTTTGGAGTCTTAGAAGTATATCCTAGAGACGATTTTCTTTATCTTAATTCTGTTCACTAGGAAAGATGCTTAGTATTAGAAAAATCCAAATTACATATTTTGTCATAAAACAAAGGTCATCTGAAAAGGCGCAAATGGACCTTTTGTAGTGGGTAAAGGATAATAGCTATTGACACGGTAGGAAGGTCACCAAGCCCCTGTTTTGTTGGGTTGTGGTGGACATAGCCTAAAGATACCCCTCCAGTGAATCAAGTTCTTGTATAATCCCTTCCCTTTGAGTATGGGCAGAACCTGTGACTTGCTTTTAGCCAATGGAATATCGCAAAGGTGATGAGACAATCACTCCCATGATTATATTACGTTATATAAGACTGTCTTAGACAAGTGGAGCAAGAGATTCTTCTGCTTGCCTTGAAAAAGTAAGACGCCATTACATGAGAGGGTCTGTGAGAGGGCCACCTGGCAAGAAACTGTGGGCAGCCTCTAGGAGTGAAAGCAGTTCCTGGCTGATAGCCAGCAAGAAAATTGAGACCTTGATCATACAATTGCAAATTCTGCCAATAACCACATGAGCGGGAAAGAGGGTCCTGAGCTCCAGAATGGAATACAGTTCAGTCTTTGTGTCAACCTTGTGAGACCTTAAACAGAGGATCCAACTAAGCCATGCCTGGACTCCTGACAAACAGAAACTATGAGATAATAAATAGGTGTTACAATGGTGGCAGCTAGCTCAGTTGGTTAGAAGATGGTGCTAATAAACAGGTGTTGTTTTAAACCACTAAATGTGGGGTAATTTGTTACACAGTTAATAGAAAACTAATACAGAGTGACAGCAGGGTTTGATGAGGGTGAAAAGAACTACTGCTAAGACAGTCTCATCGGCTTATTCAAATGTTACATTCAGATGATTCATTAGCAGTAGCAGCAAATGGCAAGCTAAAAAATTTCTCTTTAAACAAAGTATTATCTCAGATTTTCTATGTGAACTGATAAGAGTGTTTCTAATCTCAAACACTGAGCTTAGACCTTAGCAGAAACCCAATAGGGGACTCTCCAACATTATT
>NW_012150174.1:1179854-1182549 GCF_000956105.1 Propithecus coquereli
GTCAAGAAATAAAACTTTGCCAGCACCCTAGAAGACTGCCCTGACAAGTGCTACGCTCTATCACATTCTCACACTAAAGGAACAGTTTCCGGACTTCAGTAATACCATCTTTTGCTTTCCTTTACAATTTTATCCCTTATGTATCAACCCTAAAAAGTACAGTCCAGGTTTACATTTTTAAACCTTTATATAAATGGAATCATATTCTATGTATTCTCTATACTTTCTTTTGCTTAACATTAGAGTTATAAGCTTCATCCATATTGCTGTAAAAGGTACAATAGGTTCATATTCATTGCTGTATCATGTTCCAATATATTAACACACCACAATTAATTTATCTATTTTACTGTCTGGATATGTGGATTGTTCCCAGTTTGGGGCTATTATAAGAAATATTGCTATGAGCATTCTTATACATGTCTCTGGATATATAGGCAAACAATTCTCAAGAGCATATATCTAGAAGTGAAATTGCCGGCTTTTAAGATATGTTTATCTCATCTTCAAAACAGTTGTACCAATTAAATTTCTGTTACTCTAATCCTCACCAACACTTGGTATCACATTCTGTAATTTTTGCCAAGCTGATGAATGTGTAAACATACTCTATAGTGGTTCTAATTCGTATTTCCCTATAATTACTAATGAAGTTACATATTTTTTTCATGTTTATTGGCCATTTAGAGTTCTTCTTTTGTAAAGTCCATGTTTAAGCAATTTTTCCACTTTTGTTTTACTGGATTTTTGTCTTTTTCTTCCTGAATGGTAGACCTTATACATTCTAGATACTCTTTGTTAGCTAAATGTTGATTATAAAACGCAGCAGGCCCTTCTACGTTCATGCATGATAAAATAACAAGGATTGGACTTAACCTCTTGCTGTCTATTAAAAAAAAAAAAACAACCATAGAAAATCGGACAAAATATATGAAATAAACTATATCTAGACTCTGGACAATAGGAAAAAATAAGACTGTGATCACCAAAAAAAGAGAAAAAAACAAGCTGAGCCCCACCATCATCCTAGTCGTTTTGGAATTGTGGGCACTGAGAAGGAAATACTTTGTTTTAGTACCCAGCAGCCTTGCTAAATTGAGGGGACAGAAATTTGAGATTGGAGAGGCTGAGGTGGCTAAGTTGGAGGCAGATTTCGAGAGAAGTGAGCCAAGCAGATAAAAAGGGCTCTAAAATTCTGCACAGGAGGCCCTTTGAGTCTTTGCTGAATACTAGACCAGTCAAGTACTCCACAAGGCTAGGCAAAAAATTGATTGGGGATTTGTAAGCTGAACAATTACCAGAGCTTACATGCATCAGGAAGATGTCCAAATTCTGACCAGCCAAAGCAGAGAGTCTTTGATGATCCCTTGGTTTATTCAGTGGTGACATCAGAGGTCTACACCTTAGTAGTAGGGCTGAACAACCACACCTAGAGTAAAGGCCACCCCAGAACCACTTGAGATAAGCTTTAAAACCACACTTCAAAGTACTCAAACTGAGCAGCATTAACTTTGCAGCCAGCCAAAACAATACTCGATGTTCTTTAAGAAAGACAACAAATACCACACACTCGACAACATGTATTTACAAAGTCTACCATCAAATCAAAACTTGCTAAACATACCAAAGTAATAAAAATGTGACCCATAACCGAAGAAAAGAATCAGACCCTGAAATGACAAAGATGACAGAATTAGCAGAAAAAAACATTAAAACAGCCAATATAACTATGTACAAGTATTTAAAGGGAAACATGAACAAAACTGAAGATATGATAAAAGATTAGGTTACATCTAGAAACAAAAAACAATCTCTGAAATAAAAATTACACCAGATGAGATTAATAGCAGATTACATAGTATAGAAGACCACTGAGTTTGAAGATACAATAATGAAAAGTATCCAAAATGAAGCACAGAAAGAAAAAAACTAACTGTGCAATTGGAGTTCAAGAAGAGAAGGAAGAATTTTTAAAAAATATTTGAATAGCCAAAAATCTTCCAAATTTGGTAAAAATTATGAACCCACAGCAACTAGAAGCTCAATAAATCCCAAGCAGGACAAACCCCAAAATCCTACACCAAGAAATACCATAATCAAATCACTAAATACTAATGATAAAGAGACAATCTTAAAAACAGGCTGAAGAAAAAAAGACATATTATGTTTAAAAAAGCAGAGATAAGAAAAAACTCAGATTTCTCATCAGAAACAATGCAAGCCAGAAGATAACAGCATTTTTAGTTTTCAGTTTTAAAGTGCCAAAAGAAAAAAAATAAAAACTTGGAAGAACCAACAAAAATATTTTCAAAGATGGAGGTGAAATAAAAACTTTTTTTTTCAGACAAACAAAAGCTAAGAAAATTGCCAGCAGACCTACGCTACAAGAAATGATAAAGGAAGTTCTTCCGGCTAAAGGAAAACACCAGATGGAAATCTGGATCAAAACAAAGGAATAAAGAGTGCCAGAACTATGTGGGTAAATATGTGTGTAAACATAAAAGACACTTTTTCATTGTTTAAATGTCTTGACAATAGAAGCGAAATAGAAGTACATTGTTGTAAGAGATACTATAACAGTATTTTATGCTATAATAGTATTTGAAGATAGACTGTAGTAAGTTAAAAGTGCATAAGCAAAAGTCCAAGAGCAACCTCTAAATAAATAAAACAGAGGTATTAGTAATAAGCCTAC
>NW_012150174.1:1182972-1184168 GCF_000956105.1 Propithecus coquereli
AAGTTACAGTATTCAACTTTAATAAAACATATTATATTGCTTTCTCTAAAGAAATGTCCATATGGTAGAGATATTTATAAGACATCACTAAACTATTTTCCAGAGTGGCTGTACCACCTTGCATTGTCAGTAACAACGTACGGAAGTTCCAAATACTCTGCATCCTCACTGGCACATGGTTATCATCAGTCTAACAGGTGTATAAGGGCATCTCATCATGGTCTTAATTTGCATATCCCTAATGGCTAATGAAGTTGAGCATCTTTTCATGTGTTTATATGCTATTTGTGTATCTTTTTGCTGAAGGGTCTGCTCAAGTCTTCTGCCTATTTTTTAACTGGGCTATTTGTTTTCTTATTGTTAAGTTTTGAGAGTTCTTTACATCATATATTCTAGATACAAGTCCTTTGTCAGATATGTGTAATATGTGATTTGCGAGATATTTACCTTCACATTTCTTAAAAGTCTCTTTCACAGAGCAGAAGTTTTAAATTTTGAATAAGTCCAACTTATCAGTTTGTTCTTTTATGGATTGTACTTCTGGTGTCACTTCTAAGAACTACTCTCTTGGGATCACTATTCCTCACATAGTTCTCCCTCAGAATTTCTGGTGCCTGTGCTGCCATGAGATCCCTTTCCTGTTCCTGGAGCCTGAACTAGATGGCTTCTCATGGAGCTCTCCCTATCTGCACTGATGCTTACTTCCAGGGCTCAAGTCCAGGCTGGGGGCAAACCAGAGGGAAAAGAGGTACTGACTGGTTCAGTGGTTTTTGAATTCCGGTGTTTTTCTTTTCCACTCTACCTGCTCTTTTGAATAGCTAAGTTCTGATTTATCCAGTAAATAATCAACCACATACACACAGTCACACGCAGCTAAAAATAAACACGTAGGTAGTTAGATTAGAATGTAAATAAGAACATTACTTTAGGATTCTTTTCATGGTATCACAGTAATTATAATCATATTCAACTAGAAGGAGACAAAGGTCTGAGGAAGAGTTGAACTATACTCAAGAATTTCTAGAATGTCAATAAGTAACAGATGTTAACAAAAAGTACAGCTAAGATTGACAGAGAAACCAGTCTATTTTTTTTATAAAAGTCTCGCTCTGTTGCCCAGGCAAGAGTGCAGTGGCCCCATCATAGTTCACTGCAGCCTTGAACTCCTGAGCTCAAGTACTACAGGCATGCACCAT
>NW_012150174.1:1184522-1211584 GCF_000956105.1 Propithecus coquereli
ATATCCTTCCTTATTATGTTTATGTTATACTTTAACATATATATTATACTGAATACACACATACAATTTCTTTGTAATTTTCTTCTTATATTTATTTAACAAAGAATGGTTTCATATTATACACATTATTCTTCAACTTGCTTTTCTCACCTAACAATATATATCATGTACAGCCCTGTAGGTCAGTAATAGTTGAATATTATTCCATTATATAGATTTAGCATAATTTATTCAACCATTTCCCTATTGTTAGAGGCGTAGGTTGATTTCAGCCTTTCAATTCTATAAACAATCCTACAATTAATACCCTGTACATTCTAGTTCTACAGGATTGATTCCCCAAAGGAGGATTCTTGGGTCAAAAAATAAAAATATTTTAAATATAAATAGATACTGACCAAATACCATCCCCAATTCAGTCCCAACAGCACAGTATATAAGTATTCTTTTTCCCTACAAACCTTCCCAGAACTGGATATTATCAATCTTTTTACAATCTGGCCAATCTGATGGCTAAAAAATGGCATCCTATTTTTCATTTGCACCCCTCTAGCTGCTAAAGTGTTTTGTTTTTGTTATTATGTATATTGGCTCTCCAGCATCTTCTTTTTTGTGGACTGCCTTTTCATAGTCTACCTGTTTTTCTAGTGAATTATGTATATCTGTTCCTATTTGTATGTTAGGAAGATTAACTCTTTGTCTATATACAGATTTTTCATAATAGAAAATTGACTCATTCTACAAATACAAATTTATTGCTTCTTACAATGTCTTAAGGGGTTAAGGACATCAGCTTCATTTTTCATGTATAAAGTTGAGGAGGATTACACATTTCAAAGTAAAGAAGATCCACAATTTAGAGCATTTATTTATGCAGCAATTAATTACTGTATATTTATGGTATTCAAAGCATTATGCTAGCAGCACAGAAGACATGGATATCTATCCTACAGGAGCTTAAGTCTAATAGGGGAAATACAACAGAGACAATCAAAGTAAAATGATAATAGAAGGCAATATATGATTCTATATGATTAAATGGCAATAAGAGACTAGAGAACAGTAGGTTCTTCTGTTCATGTCATCAATTTTTACCTAAATCCAGATCAAAGTAAAACCTAAAATGACTATACAAATTCAAAGCCTATGTTTGAAGTCAACAGTCTCCAAATTGAGGAGAGTACGCTTAAGGCCACATATGCAGTAATGCACTGGGTAATGGGAGAAAATTTTAATGTTTCTATTATAAAGTCTTTTATCTTTAATAAAAAAGGAAAAATAAAATTTACGAATTTGAGTTGTTTAAGCTTTACTAATTTTTAACACTGGCAATCTCACTGATCTGTATGTCAAGCAGGCCACTCCGACTCCACTTACAAGGCACCTGAGGGCAAAGTAAAGGTTCAACAACCAGAGGGGATGACAGTGGGACCTTCAGCATATTACCGTATACATCAGGTTAAATAATTTTCAGATTACATTATCGAATTTTAACTAAATTACCTCTCCCAAAATGAGCAAGTAGCTTAAACTATTTCTACAAAGAAGCCATGAATTGGGGTAATAATCAGCATAAGCAAACAAGAAAATGGCAGAGCTGACAATTCTACTCATAGCAGCTCTTCATCAGTCACACGAGAAGTATAAACAAAGACAATCTAATCCAATTTGACAAGTCAGCCCCCCTCCAAAAAAATTCAAAATTATCAAAAAGGCTAATTTGAGGTAGATTTAGACCCACTATCTTTAATTCAAATCTTGCCATGAGTATATATTGAGCTATTAATTAACAAATATAATTTAGAAATACACTGTCAATTCTTATAACATGACCCATGTTACAACCCATGAGAATATGAATTTGGCAACCAGCTCCTGTCTCTCTGTTCAAACGGAGGGGAGCTGGAATGTTTACTGTTTGTGAAGTTGAAGGATCATCAAGAAAAGGAGGGTAAAGACATACAGAGAAGCAGAAAAGCAACTCTCAGTCTCAAATGTAGGGAAGAAGAAACTGAGTCCCGGCTTCTGCAGTATTCTCTCAGCCTAATCTCTCCTGATTGCACTAATGAAACAGGTGTCAACTAACCAGATTCCTAGTATTTTCATGTCGGCTGTATGATGGTGGCTAATCATCTACCCTATTTTTGGCCCTAGTTTCTACATTTGTAAAATGAAAGGGGCAGATCAATATACCTACAAAGTTCCTTTTAACTCTCACATTGTATGGTGCTAAGAGGAGCTATTACAATAGTCACTACTGACTTGTGCACTGGTTAAAATTTCACTGAGTGAACAACCATTTATGGATATGGAAGCTTAACTGCTACATGGTTGTGTGTAACATTAAGGTAACAGAACAGACTAAGCAAATTCTCGTGATGCCAGCAAAGTCACAAGAGTCTTCATATTAATCATTCATTCAGGGATATGGCAATGAACAAAATATGAGCTCCTTGGTTTTGAAGGAGCTCATATTCTAGTTAGGAATATTCTCTTCCCCATCCTCTGAGCACAGTAAAACAGACTACTCCTCAAGCCTTGGATTCAAGAATAGGTGGACTCCAGGTGACAGTAATCAATCAATGAGGATCACCATCACAACTGGACCACCTGAATGGCAATGAAAAAGCACTGTTTCAGGAGCCCTGAGACCTGGGCTCTGCCTCTAACTTGATGTAGATCTTTGGAAAATAAGTTATTATTTCTGAGTCTCAATTTCATGGGAAAAGTAAAAGGGTTAGTTAGACTAGATCAATGATTCCCAAACCTTCCTAATGTCATGGCCCTTTTTGAAAATGTTACCAAACTAAGGCCTCTCTACTTAGAGACATACACGACTGCACATACAAAACTAACTTTTGGATATAATTTCAATATGTTCACGAATGCCCTGAAGTTTACCCTATATACCAGTTTAGGAATCTCTGAACTAGGTAATTCACTGAAAAGCCTTCCAGTGCCAAGTATTCCATGATTCCATTCCATTTTACCTCCTCTAGTCCTCCTAGAATTCCAGTCTACAACTGACTCAAGATACCAGGATAACATGTTCTTTGTTGTTGTTGTCGTTGCTGTAATTAAAATACACAAGCAAAAAAAAAAAAAAAGAGGGAAAAAGGGGATGCAACATGTAACTCTCCTCCACAGGGGGGAAAAATATAACAAGATATTATGAAAATTATCTCAGAGACATATGGATACATGTGTGGTGATTTTTACATCAGAGCCCCAGAATTTTTTGATTCTTCTCCATCAAGAGGCAGGGGTCTATGTCCCTTCCTCTTGACTGAGCTCTGTGACTCCTTCACTAATAACATATTGCAGAAGTGACACTGTGCCAGTTTGCAGGCCCAGAAACTGGCAGTTCCTCTTTCCGTTTCTTGAGATGTTTGCTCTGGAAACCCAGCCACCATGCTGTGCAAAGGCCTAGGTCACATGAAGGTGTCCCTATTGAAAGTCGGCATTGACTGCCAGATGTGAGTGAAGACACACCTAGATGACACCAGCTCTAGCAATCAAGTCATCCCCAGTTTAGGAGTCTTTCCAGCTGAAGCCCTAGAAGTGATAGAACAGAAACAAACCAACCCTCTAGCAGTCCATCCAAATTATTGACACAAAGAGTCCATGAGCATGACAATGGCTGCTTTATGCTCCTCTATTTTGGGGTAATTTATACCATAATAGATAACTGGGCATCTTTAAGCCTTCGGGGGGACCACATATTATTTCTCACACAGAGATATCATGAATCCAATTATTTTTCTAAATAGTATTGAAGTATTGCTGATGTTACAGTGGGCATTAACTTAAAAGAAAACCATAATCAAAACTCTGATGAGGGTCACTATCTTGACAGATTATCAAAAAAAAACGAAAGTAAGAGAAAAAGTATGAGAAAGAGAGAAAGAGAAAGAAAGAGAGAGTGTGCGTGTGAGAGATCTGACAGATAGCTATTAAAACTTCTCACATTAACGGAACCAGAGTTAAGTTTCCAAGTTCATTCATTGGACAAGTATTTACAGAGTACCCACCAGTAGTAGGCACTGTTCTAGATGCTAGGCACACAGCGGCGAACATAACAGATAAAAATCACTGCCCTTATAGTGCTTACATTCAGTGGAGGGGAAAGAAATAACAAATAGGACTAATAAGTATATTACATGGTATTAAACACTGAGGAGAAATGTAAAACAAGGATAGAAGCTAGGGAGTGTTGTCGATAGTGCTGATAATGGGAAGGGCTTGCAATTTTAAATATGGGGGTCACAGAATGCCACACTGAGGTGACACTTGTGTCAAGACTTTAAAGAGGTAGGAGAATAAGACAAGTGGGTACATGAGAAAAGAGCATTCCAGGCAGAGCGAATACTAAGTACAGAGGCCATGAGGCCAGTGTGGCTTAGGTTGACTGGGCAAGCAAGATAGTGTCAGAAGGAAACCGGAGACCAGATCATGTAGGCAAATTCTGGGACAAACTCATCAGCACTGAACTTGGAATCAAGAGAACCAAATTCAATTCAACCAGAACAGTAATGTTTTTGTCTATTTTGTTCAATAATTTTTCACCCACACCTAGAACGGTGTCTAACGACATTCAAAACACACTGCGGAATGAATGAATGAAGTCTTAGTCTTGGCTCTATCACTCAGCAGCTATTTATTTGACTTGTAGCAAGTTACTCCAACTTTTTGAGCTTCAGTTCTCATCTCTAAAATTAGAATAATCATTTCTCCCCACATCACAGGATCATAGAAGTATTTTGCAAACCGTAAAGCACCGTATATAGGTAAGGTCTTCACATTATTAGTGAAAAAGTTAACAACTTTTTTGATTATTATTCAAATATTAATGATTATTATTAACAACAATGATCTCTTTACCTTGCCTAATTTCTACCCAAATCATTCTCTCCCTCCACAAGTCAGGGGACGGGGGCAGGCTGTCTTCCCTTCAGCATAAGGTAGTGAACTTTAAGCACCTGAAGGCTTTAGTAAATAAGTGCCAGTAATTAAGACATGATAGTTACTCTCACCAACTTTTCTTTGAGGCTCTCAGAGAAAAGGAATGAGGCATAGTTTCCATGTGAAGATTCAACACCCTTTTGTAAAATCCACTAAAACTGCAAACCATTTTTTTCCTGTCAAAATGTGAGACTACCCAACAAGAACACCCTGACACTTCTCCAGATATCTTGTTCCTCACTAAACCTACACCAGGCTGCTGAAAGAAGGGAAAGGGGGAGCATGAGGAACTCTCAGGATTAGAGGTCAAATAATCTGTATCAAATCTCTTGAAAATCTACCACCTAACTCATTCTCCAGTTTTCTCATCTGTAAATGGGGATGGTATATTTTTCTTAAGGATGCTTCAATTATGAAATAAAATAATGCATATAAAAGCATCTGGCATATGCAAAGCACTCATTAAAATTGGCTGAATCTGAAAATTCATTTATTCAACAAATATTAAGTGAACGTCTACAGTATGCCAGTCAGGACTCTAGGCACTGGGAAAGGGCCATAAGCAAAAAGGACAAAAATCTTGTTCTCTTGGAGCCAACAACTACCTACAACTTCCCCTACTGGCCCGCGTCCGTTCTCTGGAACTACATCTGGATTTTATAATACCCCCTCCACAGAATATAGTCCTTCGGGATTTCGCGGGTGGCTATCACGGAGCTCCCTTTCCATGCCCTTTGCTCCATCCTAAGCAAGCAGCCTTAATTTTTTCAAGGAGTAAGCAAGAATGTGAGAACAAGAGCTAAAAACAGGGCTGGGTGGGGTGCAGGCGGGTGCCCAGGCGCCTGATCTGAGAAAGAAATCAATAGAACCGCTCAGACTCCAAGCCAAGGTCAAGCAGGGCCGGTCCGACTCAGGTGTATCACCTGACACCTCCCCCAGGAACGAACGCCCTTCCGTCCCCTCCACTCCCCAGGCCCCACAGCGGTCCCTGACGGGCTCGGGGTGCCGGGGGCCGGGGGTGCCGGCCCCAGGGGGCGCCCTATCCCCGGGACGGAGGCTGGAAACGCTGGCTAGGGCCCTCACCCCTCAATCCTCGCCTTTTCTTCCCGGTCGCCTCGGAGAGAATTCCCAGCATCATTCTCGGTGTTTCCAGGCTACCACTTCTCCCGGCCGCCCCCGGAAGCCCCTCACCGAGCTGCCTCACACGCACAACCACCCTCTCCCCACAGCCGCAGCCGCTCTCCGGGCCCCCCTGACAGCCCCCGCCCGGATGCACTCACCTGCGAGCCCAACCCCGGCTCCTCCATCTCCCCAGGCACCCGGGCGGTGGCTGGGACTCGGCGAAGTGTACAAGGCAGCCCCTCGCCAGCCCGCCTTGGGCCGCCTCTTCTCACACTTCCTGCTCGCGCTCGCGCCTCTGCCGCTGAGGTCCCCGCTCGCACCCTGCGCCGTCAATCGGCCTCGAGAGCCAATCCCCGCCCTCCCTCTGCTGGGGGCGGGACTTTCCTGCCGCCCTGAGGCCAGTTGTGAACAGGCCGGTGGAGGCTCCGCCCCCAGCCCATCCCGCCGTACGCTCCCTTGGCCCCTGCCCAAGTCTGTGCGCCCCTCCCCCTGGTGTCCACCTGCCCTAGACGTTCATACAGGTACAGGATCAGGCTGTTATTCCAACGTCAACCACCATCTACTGAGAGCAAATCTGGACTTGGCTACCTATTGGCTCTATGACTTTGTGAAAGTCTTTTACTTTACCTCAGTATCTTTATCTGTGAAATTTTATGGAAATGCCAGAAGGACTAAATGAGAAAAAGCATGTAAAGCCCCTCAACCAATGAATGCTTGGCATATACAAAGGAATCAATAGATGCTAGCTGTTAAAATATTTGCCACTCTCCATTTGTGTGATCTTGGGCAAGTCGCTTCCACCATCTGGGGTTCTGTTTCCTCATACAAAACAAAATATATGAATTCCACAGCCCAGGCTAGAGGGGGATTGGACAAGACCCCCACACACACCCTTTCGTGGACCGCACTGGAGGAGCTGGCATGTAAGCCCTGTCCAGTTTGAAGGTCTGCAAAGCAAAGGAAAATATGGTCCCTGCCCTTGGAGCACTGCAGTGGGGCAGCAGAGCCTTCCTACCTCAGCCCCCAGAAAATATTGAGCTTTTCTAGCCCAGTATTTAACACAGATCTTTATAATTATTCTTTGTCATGTGTCTCCTGCTAAGCTGAACCAGATTAATACCTTCAGAAGCTAATTTATGAAAGAGCTAAAAACACTGACTCTCCTATCCTATATATGTGTCTAGAAATCCAACAGTGATGAGAAAAATACTACTATGATACAATAAAATTGTAGATTTGTTATTATTAATATTACTTTAGTGTCTCTGCCTATTGGGCACACCAGCGCTGGGTCACCCCAAGAGTCCAAGCCCTTTGAGGGCAGGAACCATGTCGTATTCCTCTCTGAACTCCCAGTACCTGATATAGCACTGGGACATGGAAAGTGCTTGGTACAATGTTATTGGGTGGATGGATGGACGTACAGGTGTGTTGCCAACTTCTATGCTACAAGGAAGGACAAATTGAGTGACAAATAGAAGTGCAAG
This sequence comes from Propithecus coquereli, assembly GCF_000956105.1. NCBI lineage: Eukaryota > Metazoa > Chordata > Mammalia > Primates > Indriidae > Propithecus > Propithecus coquereli. The sequence continues at coordinate 1,192,094 of NW_012150174.1, forward strand.
CAATTTCCATCGAAAGCCAGAGGAAAAAGCAATTAACTCAGACAGGTTAGGATGGGGCATTGATTGGCAAGGCCTTCCAGAGGAGAGAAAATTGGGTGTAGCCATTATGCTTAACCAATCAGAGCTCTCTCTATTGAGGACTCGCTACGTGTTGGCACCTGTGTTAGTGTTTTACAGACATTATGTCTAATCCATGAGGTGGTTGTTATTTTCTCCATCTCCTGGAAGGAGAAACTGAGGTTCAGACTGATTCCATAGACCTCAAGTCACTTGGCTGGTAAGTGGTGGAGAGAGGATTCAAACCCAGGTCTTTTACTGAAAAGTACTTTGGCCAAAGTAGTTTGGTTCTTTCACTTTGAAAGACCGATTTAGAAGATGTTGTGGAACTTGAGGGAGGCTTGAAATCCGCTATTTCAATAGGTCTGCACTGATATCCTAACACATTGGAAGATTTTGAAGCAAATAAATGCTAACACCCTGCTCCTTAGCTAGGCTCCTAGTTCCCCTCCACTTATTTGTTTTATGCTTCCAGTGAGCTATGTTAGATTGGGGTAAGCATATCCATGTCTAATGGCTATATGAAAGCAAACCCAGTGATGTCTCTAAGTGCCATTACCTCTCACCTTTGAAAATGCCTTTGGCTTGTAGACAAATCCCAGTAGAATAGCCTGATGGTAGAAGCGTGCTCCTGCAGCCCAGCTCCAGCACGTGGTATGTGTGTACACTTGGGCAAGTTACTAACTCTCTTTGTCCTTCAGGTTCCTCCTCTGTAAAAATGAGATAGCAGTACAGTTCTTACTTTGCAGTGCTATAGAGAAAATGAAATGAACTAATGTATGTAAAATACTTAGAAGAGTGCCTGGTATATACTAGGCACTATATATGGGTTAGCTATTATCATTGTCATCATCCTACTCAGGAGTGGGTGTTGAGGAGAGCACTGGATGTACCAACTGGGGCTGTCATGCAAAAAGCCAAGGACAGAGATTCAGCAGACTTGGCTTCTAGCTCAACCTTTGCCTTCTTTTTCTGTGTGTATTAGTCTGGTAGAGCTGCCATAAGAAAGTACCTCGGACTCGGTGGCTTAAACAACAGAAATTTATCTCACAGTTCTGGAGGCTGGAAGTCTGAAATCAAGGTGTCAGCAGGGTTGGTTTCCTCTGAGGCCTCTCTGCTTGGCTTGTAGACGGCCGTCTTCTCCCTGTGTCTTCACATGGCCTCCGTCTTCGCATATACCTGTGTCCTAATTTCCTCTTCTTATAAGGACATCAGTTCTATTAGGGCCCACCCTAATGACCTCATTTTAACACTATTTCCTCTTTAAAGACTCTATCTCCAAATACTGTCACATTCTGAAGTACTGGGGGTTAGGACTTCAACATATGAATTTCAGGGGGAAAAACTTCAGACCATAACACCGTGTGACCCTGGGCAAATCACTTCCCCTCTCTATGACAGTTTCTTCTTTTGTAAAATGGGAGTGAGAGCAGAGGCTGGAAGCACTGACCTCCATGGTCCCTCTCAGCTTTGATGATGTAATTTCCCCTGCTGAGACCAAGCTCTATCTTCTGGTCCCCCCAACAATTTTAGATCTGTTTCAGGTGACATTATTTCCTTCCTTCTACAAACATATGTTGAGTTCCTGCTCTGTGCCAGGCACTGTTCAGCATGGGGAATTCAGCATTGAGCAAGATGGAGAAGCCTGTTTCCTGGCTTCCTGGGGCTTACTGTCCAGCAGCAAGAGACAGGCTTTAATCAAACAGGCTCACACACACTTACCTCTCATCGTCAGCCTTGTTGTTCCCAGGTAGATCCTCTTTCCTCCACTTGGCCACAGGCTACTGGTGCACATCCAACTTGTGTCCTCATCATGCTATGTACGAGGTCTGGCACATACATGCTGAAGCCTAAAAAGAAGTGTTGTTGAAACAAATGAACAAATAGACGAGTACAACTGAAAAAAATGGTTTATAAGACGACATCAAAAGCAGCTCAGCTCCATAAATCACTCTAAGATGTGCTGATTTCACAATGTTTAGCAATTCTTGGATTAAAAAAAATCCATATTGGATTTGCTAATCCCCACTGTCACAATATGGGTGGCAACTGACTGAACTTTTGATTCTGGCTTCATTTCTTCCATACCTCTGGAAAGGACAAGGGTGTTTTTTGAAGCAGGAGCATGTGGTTGTAATCATTTCAATGGTGATACCAAAATAATCCTTTGGAATGTCAAAAAACAAACAAAAAACCCCACACATCTGTCAGCAGAGGGCTTCTCCCAAACACCAGGTAGGAAATCCCAATCCTCTGCAGCCCCCAGCCAAAGGGCTGGGTGGGGTGAGTGCCCGCTGTCCTGGGCAGCCAGTGTTTGTTGAGCTGCTAACATGTGCCAGGTCCAGACCAAACATACAAGTAAACTGGTGGACAACAGAGCCTCTGCTCTTCTGGAGTTCAGTGTGAGGGCAGCAAATACTGATAGATATGGAGAAATAGATCAAAGGAAGTAGCAAGGATAGTGAGCACTAAAAAGGGAAAGTGCCCAGAATATAAACACAGGGACCCCCTTTAGCCTCGGGGGATAGGGCAGGGTAGAGAGTCTCTTCAGAAAGTCATAAAACCAGCTCAAAAGGACTGCCCCAACTTCTCCTATTCACAAAAGGGGAAACTGAGGCTCAAAAAGGGAAAATGATTTGACCAAAGCCCCCTGCAAAGGAGTGGTGAAGACAGGGCTAGGACGACTCCTCTGACCCCTCTATGGCTACCTCACCAGTTTCAGGGAGGCTCAGCTTTCTAACTAACTATAACCAAACTCAAAGAGGCTCAGGATTGCGGGGGTGGGAGCGGGGCAGGGATTGCTTAGCAGTCTTGCTCAATCTTTTGTCTTCTGCCCATGAAAAAGCTTCATCTATGAAAAGTTAAAAACTTCATTTTATATACAGATCACCAAGATCCATTCATGAGATGTTCTAAGAATCACAGTTACTGTGGGCTGGGTTTGGAGCTCATGGCATACATTTTATATCTGACTTGCCAGATTAACCGGATTCCTGCGGGTGGGTGGGTAGGTGTGTGAGAAAGAGAAAGAAGAGGGAGGGGCAGTGGGATCAGGTGAAGCAGGAAGTGTTCCTACTCCTCTTCAGTGGTTACTCTTTTGAGTCTTAGTCACCTCCTTGCAATGATACATTTAAATACCTATTCCTATGGAAAACTTTTCTGGATGTGTCCAAATTATGACAGTGACACTCAGAATTGGGCAATAAATCTACCTTGACTCTGATATAGATGTGGCAAGCCTCCCTTCTCTACCTTCTAGATCCATCTATCATAGCTATGCATTTATTTGTTTATATACCCATCTCCACCTAGTCTGTGTGCTCCTAGAATACACTTAAATATCACTTCCTTGGGAAGGCCTTCCTGGATTCCTAGACGAGGCTATGACCCCTGTTCAGTGCCCGCATAACACCCCGTGAGGCTCCTGTCACAGCACCCACGGAACATTATTGCTTAATTGCATTCACATTTAGAACATCTATCTTCTCTGCACACCGTAAGCAGTTCTGTGAGCACAGAACCTGGGCCTGTTTCAGACACAGATGCACCTGCAACGCATAGCACAGTACATGGCCCATGGGAGCCACTCAGTATTCAGTTGCTGAATGAGTCATTCATTTTTATTTACCTCGCTGGCACCTAGCACAATTCCTAACACAGGCTAAGTGCTCAAAAATGTTGACTTGCATTAAAGAATTCCGTTTCTGCCTCTATGCTGTTTGCAAAACACTTTTGCTTCCTCTTGGACTGAGATTTATAACTGCCTTATGAAGTAGGCAGAGCAGGGATTAGCATCCCACTTTATAGACATGGCTCAGGAAGCTTAAGCAGTTGCCGGAGAGCATCAGGCGAGAGAATGTCGGAGAGCGGAGGCCAGGAACATCCAGTGGCAAGGGCAGTGCTGTTTCCTTGTTGTGATCCTATCAATACCGTCACTGACAAGAATTAAGTTCAGAGCCCAGGAACTCACTACAGGTTCAGGGCCTTTCGAAACCGCATACATGTACTTTTTCAAAGACATTTTTAAAACTGACACCTACTTGGGGGAGTCAAGGTGGTTCATGGGTTTTAGAGGCTCACTTTCTGTGTCCTCCTAGGAAGAAACCTTACCACTTTAAGCCTCCATGCTCTCCTCTGTAAAATGGAAATAGTAATAGTACCCATTTCATAGAGGATTAAATAAAAGGATTAAAGAAAAGAATGTATATAATGTGGATGCAGTAGGTGCTTTATAATGTTGGCTGTTACTGGGTACAAAGGCAGCTGAGAAAAACTAAAATCTTAGGGAAAACTTGGCCTTGAGATTGATCATGAACCTTGCTCTGGAATATTCATAACTTTACAGGAAATATAATCACCAAGGTTCTACTGGCCAAAATTTATTTCTAGTTCCAACAGGTGAGATTTAATAAGAGTAATTATACTTCTCTTCCCATCACCAACCTGCCCTACACACTCAATTATTTGTATTAATGAGAAAAGCTGCATTCACTAGAATGTTCTGCGTTTACTAGAGAAGGAGGCATTGGTTAAATCTGTTGTTGCCTGCTGCTCCAATTACAGCAGTAGAGCGGTGTCTGTGGTAATTGGCCGAGCTAGCTGGCTGCGGTGCAAGTTGCTCAAGAATGTAGAAGGTGGCACCATCTGAGGCCAAGTTGGTTAACTATCATCTCAGTTTCTAAATGAATGATAATTCCTCATTGTGCTTTGGCTAGATGGCAAAACATGACAAAAATCTGAATTTTGCAAGCTGAAGGCACTGGAGTTATTCCCAAAGCCACTGAGTCCCTGAGGCATCTGATTTTTGGACATGTGGATTGTAAGCAAGGACAAATGGGATGACAGGAGAGGCAGAACACTGAACAAAATGGTAGAGTGAAATTCTGCCACTCCCTTGAACCCTCTATGGCTCCCTGTTGCCTGCTGCAGTCTCGACTCCTCTGAGGGCCTGGAGTTGAGCACTGAGACACCCTCAGGAACCAAGGCAGCCAGCCACTTTCAATATTCTCTCTCTCCCTCTGTGCCTCCGACACCTGTTCCGTTCTCTCTGTAGAATGGGGCCCTCTGCTCTCTCATGGTCCCTGCTTCCCTACAACTTCTGTTTGCACACAATCTGACAACAGCGCTGACTCTACCAGACTTTATAGGCCCAGCACCCACCACCTGCTTGCCACTGTCCATATGTTTCTTCGTGCAGATTCTTAGAAGACAGAATCCACCTGGCAGGTACTTACTCAATGGCTTAGATAGCCTTCACCCACTTATTTACCTTGACCAGTCAGCCATGAAGGAGTGGCTTATTTTTGCCCTGATCACCAAGGGCTTGAGCAAGGACTATAGATGGGCACAATTCACAGAGAAGAGGATCTGTGCTACCTGAAATTCCGTGAATTAGAGATTCATTTGCCCTTACAAGGAAACACATTCAGGAGGGTGTGTTAATTTCTTAGGACTGTCACAACAAAATGTCAAAATGGGTGGCTTAAAATAATAGAAATGCATTCTCACACAGTTCTAGAGGCTCAAAGTCCTAAATCAAGGTGTGGTAGGGCCATAGTCTCTCTGAGGGCTCTAGGAAGGGTCCTTCCTTGCCTTTTCCTCTCTTCTGGTGGTTGCCAGCACTCCTTGTCCTTCCTTGGCTTGTTGGCATGTCACTCTAATTCCTGCCTCAGTGGCAGCACTCTCCTTGTGTGTCTGTTTCTGTGTCCAAATTTCCTTCTTCTTATAAGGATAGTAGTCATTGGATTAGGGCCTACCCTAGTCCAGTATGAACTCATCTTAAATTGATTATTTCTACAAAACCCCTATTACCAAATACGGTCACAATCACAGGTGCCAGGGGTTAGGACTTCAACATATCTTTCTGGGAGACACAGTTCAACCCACAGAGGGCAAGGGAAGTAAGTAAGGAGAAATCATCTAATTCCAGCGTATCTCTCTGAGGGGTTGCAAGAAAAGAGCAGTTGCAGTCTCAGAGTGAGGAGATATGAGCTAGAAGTCATTCTAAGACTAGAGGCACTTCCTGGAGAAGCCAGGGTAGGGCGGTGTAATGAGGGACTTCGGACAGTAGGAGGCAGTGAAGGGACCCGGGTTCCTAGGGGGTTGGGAAATGAAAGCATCAGGAAATGAAAGACGACAGGCTTTACTTATTTCAGAACTTGATCGAGAACTCATTGAGTGAGGTCACGGGAATCCAGAGTCAACTTTCCGCAGCACCTAGGATAGTGTCTGGCACATAACAGGTACTCAGAAAGGGCGATAGGGCGGGGGGGGGGGGGATTGGATGTCACCTCTTCTACTGAACGTCCCTTGATCCCTGGGGTTGCAGTGACTGCTGTCCTCTACACCCCCACAGCATTCTGGCATGGCGCTTGTCTTGCTCTATTGTAACCACCAGTTTACTTGCCTGTCTCTGCCTCCAGCCTGTAACTCTGTGAGTTAAGGGTCCTTTCTGTGCATCACTGCGTCCCAGAGCCTGTACAGAACATACACCTAGTAGGCACTCAATAAATGTCATTGGGTAAAGGGTGAAAATTGTGAGGAACCCCATGCTAAAAACATGGCTGGGGAGGCACAGGGGAGAAAGAGCTGAAAGTTGGAGGTTAATTCAGGGCATAGTGGCTCCTAATTTCAGTTAGTCCTATGACTCATTTTCAAATTCCAAACCTGTCCTGCCGCCCTCAGGGTTGGTTCAGGAGCAGAAAGGTCATCTTTGCCGTGGGGAGCTGGGGGGAGCAAGGGTGAAGCCCATGACACAGGTGCTGACACCAGCCACATCAGGAATCCAGGGGTCTTGAGGCTGTGCAGGCTGCACATGGCCCCACCTGGAAGAGCTCTCAGGGCTGGCATGTCCCCAGGGTGAGGCAGATCAGGAAGGCGGATCAATACATGGTGTCTCTGGGTGACCTGAATACAGGGCACCAGAGGCCAGGCTCCAGCTGGGATCCCACTGGGCCACATCACAAACCCAGAGTGGGCTTCTTCCTGGCTCAGCTTCCTCCTCCACCAACCAGAGGTGACTGCAATACCTGGTGCAAGAGCTGTCAGGAGCCCAGCTTTACTCGGTTAATTACCAGCTACACGGCCTCTGGCAAGATAGTGAGCCTCTCTGGGTCTTAGTTTCCTCACTCGCAAAATGGAACTTTGCACTCAGTAGTTCCTCATATGCCACAGACAAGAAAGAACAGAGTCCTCAGATCCAAGGCCAAGTTAGTTTGATCCCAGTCCCAAAGGTCTATGGACGCTTATAGGAAATTGTCCTCATGATAAGGCACACATTGGACTCCTGCCACAGGAAGGAAGAAACAGCCCCATGTCATTCTGTTAGCACAGAGCCTGGGGTGAAGGACCCATGTGCCAGCAGAGGGAGACAGAAGGAAGCGCCTACAAGATGCCTCTCAGAGCGCAGGCACTCTGCCCTCTGGCCAGCCCCTCACCTCATGCCCCATCAGGGTCCTTTCTTTCTAAGCTGATTCACCTAGAGTCTGAGGCAGAATATTAAAATAGTAAAGATATTTTCAAACAAGCAGAGTTGTCTTAATTGGATAAAAATTGAATAGCTTTAAACCATAAGCATGAAACTAAAAACTCTGGAAAAATCTGAGGCATATTAAAATGCTTAAAGATACATAAACATGTGCAAAATGTCTCAATGGTATATCCACATTATCAACACATGGGGGTTTTTTTCCAACCAATGTGTCATTTTGACTTACTTTTTTTTTTTTTTTAATCAATTTACCCTCTGGAGTTGACCTAGAACCTTGGGAAGGATTCTAACTTCAGAAAATAAGATGGGCAGAAAGCAAGGAGTAATTCCATAGTCATAGGATCTTTAAAAATTCCCTACCCAATCTGCTCCCTGAGTCAGGGTTCTCTCACTCTCCCACATCCCTTAGGAGCTGTTGTCACTATCTCCTTGAATATCCACAGTATTCACGGGATACTCACTTTCTTCCATCACTTTGGTTTATCGAGCAGAACTCTGTTTCACTGTTATGTTTATAGTTGGTCTGGTGTCTATCTCATGGGGCCACAAAAATTCCAACAAATTCTCTCCTCCACTCCACAGCCCACAGACACTTGAATGAGTGACGGCACCCCTAAGTGTGTTGTCTTCCTGTTTAAACATGCCCAGTTCTTTCAACCATTCTTCAATTGATGTGGAGACAAGGTGGGGGGAACGCTGCTGTTCTGGGAGCCAGACAGAGCTGGCTTTGTCTCCTGAATGAACCTAGGTACCCTTGGCTAAATCACACAATCTGCAGTCCTGCTACTGTTTTGCAAAGCTGTTAAGGAGGCTAAATGACAGAATATGTGTAAAGCGTATGACATGGTGTCTGCCTCGGGGTGGATGTTTTGTATGATGGTAGGTGCCAATATTATTATGAGACCAGGGACAACTTATCTGCTATCCTTCTCCAACAGAATAATTCTACATAAGAAAGGAATGGGGTTGAGATATTTGGGAATGGAAAAAAAAATCTGGGGCTAATGTGGTCTGGCCAAGGGAGCCTGACAGAGAGGGGCTGGAAGCCAAAAAGAAAAGAGACAGGTCATAGGAGGCCAAAGATGATTCTATAAAGTGAGGATGAGAATGCAGCCGGCATTGTGAGGAACAAATTATATAGTGTACATGAAAGTGCTTTTAGAATAAATGCTCCCTGTGTTCCCAGAACTCCTGGTGCTTCACTACATTGTCTTATGGCAATTTGTCAATGTGTCTATTTCCCCGGAAGACTGTAAGTTCATTGTAATGGGAAAATGTCATTTTTGTCTGCCCAGCTCCCTCCTTCCATTGGGGAAGTGCTTCTCCCTCACCCCAAGTCCCAGTGGTTTAGGTGGGACTGTCAATTTCAGTACCCTGCGTGCTGTGGGACAGGACTGGGTCCATGAGCCAGGCCTGACAAGTCAAGGTACTTGATCCCTTTGTCCAGAGGGCTGGGGAGAGGCATGTGGCCAAAGTGGGGATGAAGTCCCTTCGTGTATTTTGATCTATGGATCCTGGAAAAGACAAGTTTCCTTCTTCTGAATTATGAATTCTAAGAATATGAGCTTGGAGCTATAATTTGTTCAACAAGTATTCATCAACAGCCTAAATATCAATCGGTGTTGGGAGGGCCCAGTCATGAGAATATGTACCTCTCTAGATATTTTAAACAGAGGGAATTTAACACAGGAAAGTGTTAAAGCAAAAAGGAACTTTCAATTAACCCAGAGCTTAGTAGCTGCTGGAAGAAGCTTCCATCCTAAGGAAGCTTCCTTCCTATCCTTGTTGCTGGGGTAACAAAAGAGTACAGGTGGTGTTGCCAGACCCAGAACCTGGGAGAAAGGGAGGCCTGGGCTGGTCCTTTGAGCATGTGGCTGGTGCTCTGCATGCTGGTTGGAGAGCTGCTTAGGCTCAGAGAAAGTAGCTCCGTTGACAGGTACTAGAAGTGCCCAAAACACCTGTTGCTCTCCATGTCTGCTGGAGTGTTGCTAACAGAAGTCTGAAGCAGGAAAAGAGCCTCTTCTCTCCTCTGTCTTCCAATTTCCCATCAATGCCTCGTTGGCAGAGCCTATCTGAAAGCCAACTGGCAAGAGAGTCTAGGGAATGTAGTACCAGGTCCAAGTCCCCTAAAATCCATAGCAGAGCAAAGGGAAGTAGAGATGGACCCTGAGAGCAATCAGACAAAAGGCCAGACCCATGTGTGATGTGCTAGGTCTTGTCCTAGGGACTGGAGGTACAGCAGTAAGCAAGACAGACAAAAACCCGGCTCTCCGGCAACTTCTAGAGGGGATGGGAAACAATAAAAAGCAACCTGTACACAGACAAGGTGCGAGCAAGGACACGAAACGTCACTTTTACGGTGCAGGTTCCCTAGAAGCTGAGCATGAGCTGAGGACAAATATGCAAGTGATTTCTTAAGGGAGTGCTCTCAGGAACACCTGCTAGGGGGTGAGGGAATGTGATGGTTAATTTTATGTCACCTTGGCTAGACTATGGTGACCAGCTGCTTGGTCAAACACTAGTCTAGATGTTGCTATAAAGGTTTTTGTAGATGTGTTTAGTCAACATTTAAAATCAGTTGACTTAAAGTAAAACATATTACTTTACATGGGTGGGCGGGCCTCGTTCAAACAGTTGAAGGTCTTAAGAGCAAAGACTGAGGTTTCCCAAAGAAGAACAAATTCTGCTTCCAGAGGGCAACGTATAAATTCCAGTCTTCGGATTCAAGACTGCAACATCAACTCTTACCTGAATATTCAGCCTCCAGCTCACTGACTTGCCCCGTGGCTTTTGGACTTGCCAGCCCTGACAATTGCATGAGCCAATTCCTTAAAATCAACCAATCTATTTATCTATCCATATGACTGTCTTTCCCATTGGTTCTCTGTCCCTGGAGAACCCTGACTAATGCAGGGAAGGGGAAGAAACAGAGCAAGGGTGTGCTTTCAGGCAGTCTAGTCTAGCTGGATGCCATCAGGAGCTCTGGCATGTAAACTGCCTCAGAGTTTGCCCTGCCTTGAGGCAAAGGAGGGGGTGAGCTTTGTCCATCAGCCAGTCCCTGGAGCAATCCTCCAGAGAAGGGTGTGGGTGCAGGTTGCACTCATAAATTTAACAGGAATTTATTTTCTCTATAATATTTTTTTAAAAGCCATGGTCTTTTAATTCCAGAAGGTCACAGAGACTCCTGGAAGGAATGACAGGAATGAAGTATGATTTCTTCATCACCCATTGACACATTATAATAGAAGGGATTTCTTTAATTAAAACACTAGCTTTGGGTCTTGAGGGCTGTGGGGCTTGGCTTAAGGATTTAAGAGTTCTAGTTTCAGGTTCCAGGTTGGTTAATTCATCATATAACCTCAAAAAAAAAAAAAAAAAAAAAGAGCTTGCCTTCTTTGAACTTTACCTCTTGGCTATACCAGAGAGCTAGCCAGGGCAATAACTCATTTTACTCAATCCAGTTCTTCCAGTTACACCCCCACATCCCTGACCTTCACTACCAGGTAAATGCAATTCTTCTGGAAGCTTCCCTGGTCTCTCCAGGAAGTCATGTACTTCCTTGTCTGTTCTCCCTTAGCATTCTGCTTGCCCCTTTATGATTACATTATTGCATTATCCCGTAATGCACTCTTTACTTTCTAGGTGACCAAGCATTTTGATTTTCCTGGGACTGAGGGGTTTCCTGGGACACTGGACTTTCAGTGCTAAAACCCAGGCAAGTTGGTCACACTACTTTTCTTTGTGCCCCATTGACAATGAGTTCCTGGAGATATGGGATCCCATCCCACTCAACTTGATGTTTGCTCTTGCACAGTTCTTACACAAAGCAGATGCTTAATTGTTTTTGGAGTTGTGGGGTCAAGAAATAATACCTTCTTTTCTCCGCCCAAGCTCAAAACCCACTAAGATAGACACACACAAAAGTCAGTGTAAGGATAGCCTTGCTGAAATAACAGGAAAATATCTAATCCCATAATTTTCTAATATCAGCTAAGAATCAATTCTATGAGCTCTCTCTCTGCTCTCTCTGCTGGCAGACAACCTCTGGGACTCTGTTTTCACAACATCTCAAAGGAGCCCAGCAGACAAAAAGGAAATGTAAATTTTTTTACAGTTGCTAGACCTATTGACTAAAACTGTCTTTTAGTATATGTTTCTACAACCTGGAGTAGTTCCTGAGAAGGTCCTGGATGACAGCATGGGGGACAATCTCCAGACATGGAACACAGCCCAAAATCATATCATGAGAGCAAGGTCACTTTATCCCTAAAGCAAAGGGACTGGATGGGGCAGTTTCACACAGCAGATTCCATTATCTGCTTGCAGTTAAGAAGAAGAGAAGGAGTGGCAATTCACAACAATTAACTGTTTTTCCCTTTGTCCCCATAAAAGCAGCAAGCCACTTGGCCTCGCTGCTGGCATCTCCCTTCTCTTTCTTTGGGACACCATGCCATCTCTCTCTCCCTTTCTTCCCCCCTTCTCTAAGATAGATAAAATAAACTTTTTTACTTTTATATCTTAATTTCTGCATGAGAAATCTTTCTCCACCCATGCTGTGAGCACCTACTAGGCTTTCCACCCTAACAGTCGGACATTTATATTAATAGATGAAAATACCAGCTTCATTAGTGATGAAAACTGATATTAGAGAAGGCACTTAGGTCTTCTAGTCGATGGGCTTCTAATACTTCACCCCCTTAATTAGAGACTTACCAAATCACAATTTCTGATGTTTCTGGACAACTTCAAGCATCTGAGTGTCTGAGTGTGTGGAATGGAGCAAAAGGGACACTGTCTACAGGTAGGCAGATCCCAAAGGGAAAACAAGAGGCTAATCTGTGTACTCGTCTCCCAAACTTCCTTATTAGATAAGTCACTTCTCTCTTTGGGATGAGGGAGGGAAAAGGGAAGGGGAAAGTAGGGAGTAGAGAGAAGTATTACTTCAATCTCCCTCCACAAGAAAATACTGAGCCAGGGGAAAGGAGAATTCCCAGAAGGACTGGTTGAATGAATGAACCAACAAATAAATACTGCTACCGCTGCTCATTCTTCACCTACCGTCTGATCATTGTCAAGAAGTCTAGAGCTATTGCAGGATAGAGGCTCCCCTCTATGCCCAGCTTCACCAGGCCCACTAGCAAGTGCAGAGAGGACGATGGACAATGGCACCAGCTGGTGACTACTTGCTGAGATACCCTCCATTGTTGATTTGACCACATGAGAATTTTCCTAAGCCTTTGCTCTGTGCCTACCTACCTGACATGGACTTCATCAGCTATACTTTCCTGGGACTTGCCAGAGCCACATTGAGAAAGCAGTCATCGTGGTATTCAGGACTTTGCATCTACTGAAATAAATCACCTAGTCTCAAAAACAGGATACTTGCCCACTTGTTAGATAAAATATTGCATTTGCTTAGGATGGAGGAGTTTGATCTTATTGGGGTGATAATGAAGGTTTGTGATGCTTCAGCTCAAGTGAGGTTCCTTTAGAGTTTCTGTTTATAAAGACAACAGTGATTCGAGGTTACATTAGGCCAGAGAAGATTTGACTCAACTAAAGGGCTACTGAAGTCCTGCTCATTCCCGGATGTTCTAGTGCTCCAACTCAACTTGAACCTTGCTTCCAAGGGTGATGGATAGGGCCTAATAAACAAAATAAACACACTCTAAATGGTACTTTTTTTTTTTGTACCTAACCAAGTATAAAGTGGCCAGGTTTTCAATTCCACCTAATAAAAGCCTGTTACAGATTAACTTGATTCAGCAAGTGGGTAAGGAAGGCTGCAGATGAGGCCCACAGTGGCTCTGATACAGCAAGTACTGTGTGTGTGTGTGTGTGTGTGTGTGTGTGTGTGTGTGTGTGTGTGGCGGGGGCGGGGGATGTCATGTCCTGAGAGGCGGCGTGGTGGTGGGAAGAGGCATGGCCCTAGGGTGCAAGTTTCTCCGCACGCACACAAATTCGTTACAGACCACCGAACTGAGGTCCTCTGACTCTCAGGCTGCTCCTCTGTGAAATGCGGAGGGGAAGAGTTCGGCTAAATACCTTCTAGAATCTCTTTCAGCCCAAATAGAGCACCAGCAATCACTTGCCATCAAGCATGTCGAGCCTGGTAAAATCTTCACTGAGGCTCTTTTGACGATGATTTCTCTGATAGCTCTATGTCTTCTGCATCTTCTTACAGCAGGTGTTTTCTCCTGAGTATGGCATGTGTAGAATATTAAAAAAGAAAAAGTGGCTCAGTGACTCAAAATTTAATATTTGCATTGCGATTATCTCTGACAGCCATCTTGTGAATCCTCAGACATTAACATTCCACACCCCTCCCACGTCGTATTTCATAGCCTCCCCAACACACATGCATCCACAAATAAGATTTCATTATTAAGAATTTCATTTCTCACAATGGATTTGCCTTTCTAACTCAGGCTCCAAAGGCAACAAGCTGAGATTACATGATTTATTGCTTCCAATCTGCTGGCCTTGGGCTGATATGCTTTTGCACTAATTTTATGGCACAACGAACTTCGGCTTCTTTACCAGCTTCTTTTCAGAGGAAGAAAATCTGCAGCCCTAACATCTTCAAAAGAAGCAAACAAAACAAGCAAACAAAAAACCTCCTGCAGGATGTGGAGGCGAAGCCTTTCTCTTGGAATGAAAGGCTCACATCCGTTCATGGTGCTGTTATCCTATCCATGGGCTATTGAAAATGGACCGAGGGAAACATCAGACAAACAACTGTACTGGTAGGAAATGGAGCAAACTGATTAATTTTTGATTAGTTTTCATGTAGAGTAAACATCTTTGTGTAGTAAACATCTACAATAAGCATCAGATTCTACTTAATGCATATCAACTCATAATAGAGGTTTTTCCTATTGGTAATGGAATATTTATGGAAATATATATTATTGCTTATATAATGTGTGTATGTGTGTATATTTGTGTTTTACAGAGCTCAGAAGGATTGTGAAAAGAGGGAACATTGATGCCTACTCAGTATATTAGTTTTCCTGTGGCTACTGTAACAAATTACCACAAAGTTGGTGGCAGAAAACAACAGAAATAGATTCTCTCACAGTTCTGCAGGCCAGAAGTCCACAATCAGTAGCACCAGGCGAAAATCAAGGTGTCAGCAGAGCTGCATGCCCTCCAAGGCTCTAGGGAAATATTTGTTCCTTATCTCTTCCAACTGCTGGTGGCTGCCAGCATTCCTTGGCTTATGGATACATCTCCACATCTCTCTCTGCTCCATCTTCACATCACCTTCTCCTTATGTGTGTGAAATCCTTCTCTGCCTCCCTCTTATAAGTACACATGTGATTGTACTTAGGGCTCACTCAGATAATCCAGAATAACCTCCCCACCTTGAAGTCCCTAACTTAAACCCATCTGCAAGGACTTGTCCTTTCTTTTGCCAAAAAAAGGTAATGTTCACAGATTCCAGGATTAGAACATGGAAATCTTTTGGAGGGCCATTTTTCACTCTACCACACTGAGCATTTACTCCATGCTGTTTGTGGACATTTTTCTGTATTCCTGTACCTCCTCCCACAAGCCTTCCATGAGGAACAAGCCTTCCTGGGCTGGGAATCAGAAAACCCAAGTCCTTTAATGACCAGCAGGCACACCATTATCCTCCTTTTCTGTGCCTGGGAAGATATTGCTAACTAACCACAGTGCTAGTTTTTGCTAAACCTCTGGGCTTGACCTCAGAATCCTTAATACAGTGTTTTAGGAAGTCATTGTGAATCGAAGCCCATTTGACACCCCTATTTTGAACTCTGTCTCCTCATCTGTAAAATAGGAATACTCCATGCACAGCTATCTCTTGGGGACAGTGTAAGGATCAAATGATACAACGGATGGGAAAACACTTTATGAATGCTAAAACAGATGACTAAAGAAGAAGTTATGTTCCCAACAGGCTCTCATGGGGAGACTGTCTGGGAGACCCCTGTCTAGGAAGGTAGAGGGCTGTCAGTGCAAGAAGATTGTGAAGGTCAGGTTCAGGGTAGTAAGCCTAGGTCTGAACCACAGATGGTCATTCTTCCTTTTATTCACCTAATAAAACAACACAGGCAAACACAGTCTAAGCATTCAGTAAGCATAACTGAAAAATATTTTTACTAAGTGTGTAAATTTTGCATTCGTGTCTTGCCTGGCTCACAATAGCTACCTGATATGTGTTGGCCTAAAATCAGGGCTATACACTTGCCAGGCACCCAGGCACCCTTAACTCTGTCATTCAAATTGTGTTGATTCCTCAAGGATTATTGGAAATGCAGACTTCCTCCAGGAGGTCTTCCCTGATATGACAGGAAGTGCTCTTCCCCAACTCTAATCCCCAGTGTCACTTTACACATGCATTTCACATGCATTTACAGGAACAGGGACAACTTAGGACAGGAAAAGGGACAACTTCATCCCTGTCTCCACAGATGTTTCATGGGCTCTTGCCAAAAAGGATCTAAGTGAATACTGTAAATCCTCCTCCAAGATTTCAAAGTGTCTCCTCTTTTCCTTCCTGCCTTTGAAACCAGAAGATGACCCCTCAACATTTTGGAGACCCCAGATGACTCTGTCTTGGCCTCTTTTACTGGGATCTGTTCTAGGCTTAGGTCTGCTACAGACCAGCTGTATGATCTTGACATGCTCTGAGACTCAGCTTCCTTCTCTAGAAAATGGGAAGTTGGTAGAACACCTGCCCTCCCTGCTTCTAAGGGCTGTTGGCAATGACTAAAAACACAGGCCTTGTTGCATGCAGACTGGTGGAAAACCCAACTCATTTGCATTCTAGCTGTGTGATCCTGGGAAAGTTGCTGAACCTCACTGAGCCACGCTAATACATACTTTCTAGGCACAGTACCTCACCTCTAATAATAGCTCAAGTTAACACGAATTGCTATTTTAAAGGAATTGCTATAGTTGAAAGAGATGATATGGTCAAATTGGAGGCACAGGCAGGACCAAGGGCACTGGGACAAGACACGAAGCCCAAGAACAGGCATGCATGAAATTCTAGGCAATTAGTCCAGGAAGGAGGGAATCTTGTGGCTGAAGTTCAAGATCAGGCAGGCTGTGTTGGAAAAATCACAACAATAACAATCAATACGCAGGACGGAATTATCCTGGGCATTTGTATACACCAACTTATTTAAACTCAGGCAGATTGTGTTGGAAAAATCACAATGATAGCAATCAATATACAAGATGGAACTATCCTGGGCATTTGTATACACCAACTTATTTAAATTCCTCAGCAGCCCTAGTGGTCAGGTATTCTTACCCTCCTTTTATAGATGTGAAAAAGAGGCTCAGAGAGGCCAAATGACTTACCCAAGGTCATGTGAAAGATCAGGGCTTCCAACCCAAGTCGGTCTGTTGTCATACTCTTGCTCTTAACTACAAGGTAAAAATGGCATACGTAAAGTTCCAGCACCACGCTGGACACAGGAGCAGGTGTTCAATACTTATTTCCCTGTCCCTGGTGGAAGAGCAATAGTGTGGCTGGTACCATGCTGGGGCAAAGCCACATTCTAACCCCAGGAGGAGAGCCTTGGAGAGGTGGATATTCCACAGGACAGTGGTAGTAGATGTGTTAAAGTATGATCCTTTGGTCATTTTTGAGCAAGAGGTGAAATACGAAGTGAAGCCTTTCCAGCTTATCTAGAATTGGCTAGTAAAACCTTGTTGAGAATAAAAACCCCCAGATGTCCCATATTCTCAGTTCAAAGCCAACCACTTACACTCCTGTGGGTTGATTGAGAAGGACCAGGCAAACAGAACCAGTATCAGCCCTTATCCTGCCATCACCAACCCCAAACGTGGACGAGATAAGAGGAGGCCTGGGAGTGAGGACAGGGTTGGCTGTGGAGAGTGCAGTATTTGAAAAGAGAGTTTATCTCCTTTGCTCATGTCCCCATGGGGATGTGAACAGGGCCCTTGACAGGATCCCCTCTCTGCAGCACAGGGAGGGAGACTCCATGCATTTGTTGGGAATGTATTTGGATGCAAATTACAAAAAAAAATATGACCTAAAGTGTTTTGAGTTGGTGCTTGCTGCATTGGTTCACATTGGGCATGCTCAACCACGCCATCAAGGACCCGGCCTCTTTCTTGCTCCACCATCCTTCGTATGTTGGTTTCCATCCTCTAGCTTGTGACTTCATGGTTGCAAAAAGGCTGTTTTGCACTTCCAGGTTTTCTCCTGTTTAAAGTAAGAAAAAGGGGGAAGGGGAAAGCTGTGGGGGTTTGGGCTTCTGCCCCTGCCCTACACACACTTTTTATGTTTCATTGGCCAGAACTGGGTCACTTGCTTATTCTTAAACCAATAAAAGGCCGAGGGGCATGACAATACTGTGAACTGCTTTGACCAATCAAGATTCATCCCTTGGGTGGACATATTTGAAACTCGGACTTAGGGGGGCAGGGGGGTGGGGGGGACAAGGGCAACATATGTAACCTAAACATCTGTACCCCCATAATATGCTGAAATAAAAAAAAAAAAGATTCATCCCTTGGGGCTGCAGTAAGGGCCTACGCTGCAGATGACATGGGATCTCTAGCCACGACCTGTGGAAATTGAAGAAAGGGAGGTGGAAGGGCAGGCAAAGGACAATATCTTCCCCACCTCGAGAGAATCAGTGGAAACGTTTAGTGCCTACAAAAAGGGGAGACTGACATCCCATTTCCTGATTGGACACTCACTAGGTCCTAGTTCTATTATGATTTGGAAAAGGGACACTGAGGAGAGCTGGGAAAGCCAGGCAGAAAGGGGCAGGAACCACTCCCTCAAATCCCAGACTGTTGAGAGATAAGGCAGAGGATTTCCACTGAGACCCAAGTGCTACAGGGACAGGGACCCCAAAGGATAGATGAGATTGGGGTGGTGGGCTTGTTGGGAACCATCACTGATGAAGCAAAGAACCAGCCAGCATCCAGGCGACGCAGTGTGAATTGAGACTGCATGGTCAAAAAAGTTACGTTACGTGGAGGAAGACACAATTTTAAAGGGCTCCACCCTGTGACTAACTTCTCTGTGTCTCACAGTCATGCCTTCACATGGTTTTCTCCTATGCCTTTCCATAATGGTTTTAACCACCATCTTGCCAACATAGTACCTTCGTACGAGGGAACAATTCTCTCCCTCTACTCCTCACCCTCCATTCCACTCTCCAGTGGTGTTTCTGGCCCCCACCTGATAGGAATCAAGAGTACAGGCAATGTGGTTATCAGGTACAAGGCAGAGGCCCCACAGTTGTAAGCACAAAGCCCAAGGTTAGCTCCTTCCCTGAACTAAAGCAGCAACTCCCTGGTGGGAGTCAGGCTGGAACATGTCCAGCTGTAATGCAAGGCAGACTGAAATAAATGTTGTAACAGAGTATAAGGCTACTTTAGAGATGAAGAAACTGAGGTTCATAAAAGTTAAATGACTTGCCTGAGGGTCCCACAGCCTATAAATGACAGAGCCATCCATCATGCCAGGAATTTTGGGGTCTCATCCTTGGCCCTCTCTGCCACACCATGCTGTATTGGGATACTGGTAACTTGGGGCATACTTTACTGGAGGTATGTAAATGGGGACCCATTTTCTGAGGATCTGGTAGCCATGTGCATCAAAAGTCTTAATAAAGTGGATAGCATTTAATGCAGCAATTCCACTACTAAAAATTTATCCTGAGGAAATAATCAAACAAGAACCTAAAAATGGAAACAAATGTAAAACAAAAAAGTCTAACAGGTCTTATGCAGAGACTAGGTAAAGATGATATATTCGTACAGCGGAATACTATGCAATCATTCGAAGTGATGATGTCAGTCTGTATTTATTGTTATGTCAATAAATAACACAATAAACAAAAAAGGTCATCTGTACCATTCAATTCCATCTTTTGTAAATAGATTATATTTGGGTGTGTGTGTATTTTTAAACACTGTGAACT
>NW_012150174.1:1215774-1233263 GCF_000956105.1 Propithecus coquereli
GCCTTACCCCCTGAGCTCTGCACCCCACCCCCAACCCCGTCAGCAGAAAAATTGTCTTCCATGTAACTTAGGAACCAGGCCACACAGCAGGAGGTGAGCGGCAGCGAGTAAGCAAAGCTCCATCTGCATTTACAGCCACTTCTCATCTCTCACATCATCCCCTGAGCTCCGCCTCCCTCACCACACCCCAGTCCCTGGAAAAATTGTCTTCCATGAAACCAGTCCCTGGTGCCAAAAAGGTTGGGCCCCGCTGGCTTCACCCACTAAATATTGGTCTCAATACTTTCAGATATTATATAGGTCTAGAAAAAGGAAAGATATAGTGATATATCTGGAAGGATGTAGTGAGATTATGGTTGAGTTTTACTCTCTTCTCTATACTTTCCTACACTTAAAAAAAAAAAGCATGTCTATTACTTTTATAGTGAGAAAATATCACAAAACCGTCACCATTTTTAAAGGGGAAAACAGAAAGAGAAACTTCAGGATTAAGGGAAGGATGTGCTGATGCTTCCAAGTTGCTCTGGGAAGGTCCTGTCTGTCTGCCCTGATGACTGGCACTGCTTGGACTGTTTTGTTGCACATCCTCATAGTAATAATGAGTTTGGCTCCTTGGTTCCGCCCCACCCTGAGGGTCAGGTGACATCAGCCCACAGACATCTCAGCACACTTAATTGTAATACTATGGGAAGAGGGTATGGGACTCAGGACTCAGGCAGGGTAATTCTCCAGGGAGGAGAGATGGACACTCCCAGGAGACAACACAAGCTGAGGGGCCATGGGTCAGCCAGATCACAATCAGGATGCAAAATGGAGAGGAACAATCCTGAGTTCTCAAATTACTATAATTTTATAGAGGTTGGAGCAAGGTGCCAAAGGTCTTTATTTTTTATAAGTATTATTTTCTTTCTGTAGGAACTTCAAAATCAGTGTTCATTCTTGACTTAATTATAGAAACATTTGTTGAAAACCAACTTTCAACTATATAACTAATTCTAAAATTTTAATAAAGTCATTCAAAGTCTTGAAGTCTTGTGTAAAGAAAAATATGGAAACAAAAATCAGTTCTTTTTTTTTTTTTAAGAGACAGCAGATCTCACTATGTTACCCAGGCTGGTTTTGAACTCCTGGGCTCAAGAGATCCTCTGGACTGAGTCTTCTAAGTTGCTGGGATTACAGGTGCAAGCCACTGTGCTTGGCCAAAAGTCAGTTCTTGTTCCAACATCTTTTCACAATACCCTTTGCTTCAGTGATAAAAAGGCTAGGACAATCTGATAAGAAAAAAAAAGAAAGAAAGAAAAGAAACAAAAACACTGGCCAGGGTTGAAATCCTAGCCTTGGAAATAGGATTACTAATTATTTGAGGGTGTTCTGGGGAGATGGAGTTAGTAGAGGCTCAAAGAGAAAAGGGGGAGGAAGGCTATGGGGCCATGTGGTACTTTGAAAATTCTAGAGGCAGCATTGGCTTTGTACAAGTTTGAATCCAGTTTTATCACTTACTGGAGTGTAATCTTAACCTTTCTGAGCTAGACTACAAATAACAAAAAAGACATACATTTTTGTTTACTTTTTATAAAAAATTTCAAAATATTAATTGGATATAAGTGTTTTTGTTACATGGATGAATAGCATAGTGATGAAATCAGGGCTTTTAGTGTGCCTGTCTCTGGAATAGTATACCTTGTACCCAATAGGTAAGTTTTTATCCCTCGCCTCCCTCTCACCCGCCCCTTCCCTGAGTTTCCAACATCCTTTACAGCACTTAATGATGGTGTATGCCCGTCATTTAGCTCCCACTTATTAGCGAGAACATGTGGTGTTTGTTTTTCCATTCCTAAGATACTTCACTAACTTTTGTTTACTTTTGTATTGCCAGGCACTGTGCTTGGTATACAGAAGGCATTCAATAAATGCATTGAATAAATGAACAAACTAAAAGCACCCAGCACATGTTAAATGTTTAATAAATATGAGATTCCTTTGCTTCCTTCTTCCCACTCCACTTCTAAAAGTTTTATTTTGAAATAATTATATACTCACAAGAAACTGCAAAAATAGCATAGAGGAGTCCCAGGGACCCATCACCCCACTACCTGCAATGGTGACATCTTACATACCTATAACGCATCACCGATGGATTGGCACAATACAGCTTCCCCAGTTTCTGCGCGCACTCACGTGTTTTGTACGTCTTTACGTATGCATAGGTTGGTATAACCACCACCACGACCAAGACACAGAACTGTCCATCACAGAAAAGCTGTCTAGTGCTGTCCCTCTTTAGTCACAGCTCTCTTCCCCTTCCCACAACCCTGGCAACCACTCATCTCTTCTCCACCCCCAAAATTTTGTCATTTTGAGAATGTTTTATAAATGGAATCTTATAGCGTCTAACTTTTTAAGACTGGCTTTTTTCGCTCAGCACAATACTCTTAAGATCCGTCCACATCGTTTCATATATCAGTAATTCAGTCCTTTTTGATTGCTGGGTACTATTCCATGGCATGGATATACCACCATTTACCTTTTACCCGTTAAAGGATGCTGAGGTTGTTTCCAGTTTTCGGTTATTACAAATAAAGCTGCTATGAACATTTCTGTACAGATTTCTGTGTGGATATTAGTTTTCACAGCTCTGGGATAAATGCTCAGGATTGTGATGCATGGGTCGCATAGTAAATATATATTTCTTTTTTTAAGAAATTGCCAGACAGACTTCCAGAGTGACTGTACCACTTTACATGCCCATCAAAACCACATGCAAGATCCAGTTTCTTACATTGGGCTGGGCGAGTTAAGACCTCAAAAGCACAGGCAAAAAAACAAAAAAGCACGGGCAACAAAGGCAAAAATTACACAAATGGATTATTAAGCTACATTCAAGATCGATTTTGAAGTCTTTCTTTATCCATAAAGAATGCATAAAGGAACACGCAAATGGAAAGTTTTGTGTGATGGAGAAACTGTTCTATAATGGATTAATACTTATCATCAAACGTTTAAACTGGCAGAAAGCTCCCCCCAAAGAGGAGGATTCCAAACAAGCAGTGAACACTAGTTTGGCTACCTAATCCATCTTTGAACAGAGATGAAAAGCTTCACTTGAATAAAACTAAACTTGGGCATGTACTATTGAGCTGGTACACTTACACTTATTGTTCCCTAAATATAGATTTTTATTATATAAAAAACAGGGAATATAAGAAAAAGGAAAGAAAGAAAAATCCCCTCCTGGGAATAACACTACCATTTTCTAAAGAACCTATGGATTAGCATGCTGGAATCATAAACTGGTTTGAACTACCTCTAGTGGTTTGAGCCCAAGGAAACCCACCTACAGGCCATTCTAATAAATGCTGAGCGAGCTCTGAGGCCACTGGGATTTCTCCAAGGAAATCCCCTTGGAGAAAAATAACATTTTCTATTTCCTTCAGTCTTTTGGTTAGTTTAAGTGTATTTAAGAGCAAAATTCATACAAATATGTGGAAGAAAGTTTCAGTGGGCTCTTACACTAACTTCAGAAGATTGATTTAAAATTGGAATGACATTAATTCCCAAGGTATTAATTAGACAGCTTGCAGGGCCCATCTTCTGCTAATCTCAATAATTCTCTAAATTTTACTTTACCTTTTTTGCATGCAAAGATGTTCCACTGACTAATTTGTCACACAAGGGATTTTTTTGACAGCAAACAAAGGCCTTAAAATATTTGAATGTCAAATTATGAATACAGGAATACTTCTACACATTTATTATTCACATTCAAATATTTATTGAGCACCTATAGCATGTAAGGTAAGATTATGGGACTAGGAATTCAATTAAAAATGTGTTGGGTGTTAAGGAGAAAAAAAAAAAGATCCAGTTTCTTAGCGTCTTTGCCAGCATTTGCTTTATTAGTACATTTTATTTTGGCCATTCTAGTAGGTGTATGGTGGCATCTCTTTAATTTGCATTTCCCTAAAAACTAGTGACATTGAATGTCATTTCATTTGCTTATTTTCCATTCATATATTTTTTTAGCGAAGCATCCAAATATATTGCTCATTTTCTAACTGGATGCTTTGATGAGTTTGGAGAGTTCTTTATTCTGAAAACAAGTCCTTTGTCAGATAGGTAATTGGCAAATATTTTCTCTCTGTTGGTACTTTTCAGTTCATCCTCTTAACTGAGTCTTGCAGAGAGCAAAATTTTTTAATCGTTATCAAGTTCAGTTAATTCATTTTTTCCTTTTTTGTTCCCTAAAGAACTAACATCTAAGAATTCTACTCTTAACTTTAGATCACAAACATTTTCTACCATGTTCTTTTTTCCTCTAAAGGTTTTATTGTTGTGCATTTTACATTCAGATCTATGATCTATTCTGAATGCATGTGCAAGGTGTGAGGGGTAGGTCAAGGTTCATTTTATTGGCTATTACTGTTCTGTCCATTTGTTTCTTCCAAGTGAGAGAACAACACCAGTTTCTACAGGAGTCAACGAAGTAAGAGAACACACAGGAGGTGAGATGCCTGTCCCGTCCCTTGCAGGAAATTAATTACCCTCCCATGTGTATCTAGAATGAGCTTGATGCTATGGAAACCAAACATTTCCCCAGTGAGTCTTTCTTTTGTAATCATATTGTGCAACCAAACACTGTTCATACTGGATCCTCGAGGAACCTCCTGCTGCCCCTTGCATCACAGCCTAAGTGGACATTGCAAGCTCCTGTTACACATGATAACATATCACTTAAGGGTAGGAAAAGGTGTGTCTTACAGAATCATGGTCCCAGAGGTGGAAAGGGTCCACAGCAGGAGTCCCTTATACAGCCTCTCTGCAAGGAAGGACAATCTTTTATTCAACAAATATATACTGAGTAGCTACTCTGTGTTGGGAACTAGGCAATGAAGATGACAGAGAACATAAAAGATATGGCCCCTGCCCTCTAGCGGGGGAGGAGGGGTGGAGTACAGATAATAATAGTATAAGCACGTGCAATAGTGTTTGCCAAAAGCTAGTGATAGGATGCTGAGGGACTGTATGGCAGGAACACAGCATCCAGGCTTGGGGAATCCAGGAATGCTTCCTGGAAGAAGTGACCCTGAACCTGAGACCTAATAGGTGAATAGCAGAGAGCTAGGTGGAGTGGCGTGGGAGAGGTGGGAGGTAGCAGTGAGAAAGGAAAGTCTTCCTGGCAGGGGAAACAGCACGTGTAAAGGCACAGAGGTGAGAGCAAGCATGGTGGGGTGTGGGATCTAAGTGTCCAGTATTGCTGGTGTGTACGGTGCAGGGGAAAGGGCAAGGGATGAGGCTGGCCAGGCCAGGCCACAAAGGTCCTTGAAGGTCACTGTAAGGGATTCATCCATTTCATGAGGACACCAGGAATCCACCAGAGGCTTTGAGCAGGTGTATAACAGATCGAGATTTGTGTTTTAGGAATCGCACTCTGACCACACGGAGGCAGATTGGTGGGAAGCAGGCAGCAGGCTGGGGCATCGGTCGGACTGGTGGAGACTATTGTCAGAGGTGATGGGACCAGAAGAGGGGCCTTGAGGGTGGAGTGTGGTTGAGGCATTTACACTGGGGTAGAACCTGAGGCTTAAGGAGGAGGATGCAGTTGTAAAGATTGCTTTGAGAAATGAGGGGAGAGAGTTGCACATAGAAACAAGAGGAATTGAGGGGCTGCATGGAAGGAGCACTTGAGATTGGAACCTTTGCTTGGACATTCCCAGTTAGGAAGAGCCAGCTCATTCTTTCCTTCCTGTGACACTTCCATGTTATGCAGTCCTATTTCAGTAGAACTCTGCTTCCTATAACTTCACCACTTGGTCTAATGTTGTCCCTGTGGGATCACACAGAACCAGGCCACCTCCGCTAGCAGCCCTTCAACAGTCTTAAAGAAATGCATCACATTCGCTCAAGCTTGCTTTCTTTCTCTTTCTTCCTTTCTTCCTTTCTTTCTTTCTTTCAAGACAGAGTCTTGCTGTGTGGCCTCAGCTAGAGTGCAGTGGCCTCATCATAGCTCACACAAACTCAAACTCCTAGGCTCAAGCGATCCTCCTGCCTCGGCCTCCCAGAGTGCTAGGATTACAGGCATGAGTCTCCATGCCCGGCCTCTCAAGCTTTCTTTTCTCCAACTTATTCACCCCCAGTTCCCACAGCCACCTCCCATTTAGCATGGCTTCTCTACCCTCCTCTTCCTGGTAGCCCTTCCATCTCCCACCCAACTCGGGATAAAATCTGGTCAGTCAGAGACCGTAGCACCCTCTCTGTGCCCTGGAAACTGTACCTCTAGCATCCACACATACGTTTGCCCTTGTTGGGGAAACTGCCTCTCTTCTCTGAACATCTGAGCCAACAACATCTCCCAACATCCCCCAGTGTTCCCTGGGCACTGGGGACAGGTGTGGGCCTAGAGTCTTAGCTGGGGAAACAGGTTTGATGAGGCCCTACTGACTCACCCTCCAACAGCGGGCAAGCTGGATCTGGAAGCATGTGACCAAGCCTCACCAGGAAATAGATTTCCTGCATTTTCTCCTCCAGTGAGAATCAAGGCATCAGCTACTATTTGCTGACCACTGTTGGGTGTGTGGCTTGTGGGTGGTGGGTAGAGAAGTGGGACACTGGCTCTGTCTTCGAGAAATGTGCAGCTTTGTTGGGAGAGAGGATATGGAGGAGGTAGTCAGAGAAGACATTTCACAGAGGAAATGGGGCCACAGCTGGGACTTGAAGGACAGGGGGAATATCAGCTGGTGAGAAGGATAAAGCCAGTGCACTGGGATGGAAAAAGAAAGGTTCAGAGGTCAGGGTGTCTAAAGTGGCCCTGAGAAAGGAAAGGAAGACGCTGTGGTCAGAGCAGAGACTCTGTATGTGAACATTGAGACAACATGCTGCAAATGTTGACTGGAACCATGTTGGGGTCCAGCTGCGGAGGCTGGACTGTGCTGTAGGCTGGGAGCCGCGAAGAGCTCTTGAACTAGAGATGATTGAAGTGGTGGACACTTTGTTTGGGGGTCTGGCGAAACCTACATTCTGATGTGACTCAGGAGAACAGAGCTTGATAACGTCCAGGGAGGATAAAATCCTTCCAGAAAGTAGTCCAGGGAATCCAGACAGGCACCTGGCTAGCCTGGCTTAGCTCACTTTCAGGCAATTTTTCCAATAGCCCTTCTGGGGGGGATATGAACAAGGACAAGAACGAACTATTCAAATGGTTGACCTGGGAGGTGCTTTGAGTAGCAACAATAAAAAGCTGGAATCTGGGACCAGAATTGACTACATAATTTTCAGGGTCCCTTGTTCACAAATTTATTCAGAATTTCAAGATGGAAACACTAAGGCAAACATGGGGTCCTACTAAGCATAGGGCCCCATGCAACCTCACAGGTTACATGTCCGTGATGCTAGCCCTGTCTGGGGTTAAGGATGGGGGCAGGTTCCTATCCAAGTGCACACAGTGGGTCTGTAGAGGGCTTCCACACTCAGTAGGCTCACAGCCTCTGCCCTGGATGGGTAGTCAGCCAGCATTCCAGCTCACACAGTCAGCTATGGCTCTTGACCTCATGAAAAGAGCCATAGGCAGGGGGCAGAAAATCTGAGCTCTAATCCTGGTTTTGCTGCAAAATTGATATGAGTCACTTAACTTTTAGGCCTTAGTTTTTCTGGCTCATATTAAGTATTCAGTAAGTATTGTTTCTCTTCCTTTCCAAAAAGAAGACTCAATGCTAGGATCTTTACTGCATGGCCTCTTGCTGGAATGTTTGAAGGAAGACATGTTCTGATGATGGGTCTTTGGCTGCAGAAAGAACTCAGGAAACTGCATAACTCAGAGCAAACTCCAGATACTTGATCGCATCCCAGTATCTTCCTACTTCATTAGGAAGTCACCTTTGCTCATTCCCTGAAGGACGTATTTGAAGAGATTTCTGGTCTATTCTTAGCTGTCCTGCCATCTCTTTGTAGGCCCACAGGCAACGGACTTGCTCTCTCTGTGCCTCGATTTCCTCTGCTGTAAAATATGAGATTTGGATTAGGAGACCTCTAAGGTCCTTTTACACTCTCATTTCTGCATTTCTTTGAATCTGTGAAGTAGCTGGTGCAGCACGTAGCATCACATGGTGCTGGGATGAGCTTAACTGTCTCTGTCAATAGAAGGTAAGCTCGCTGAGATAAAAAATGATATGTGATCATCTCTGAATCTCAAGTTCCTGGCACAGTACCTGACACTCAATTAAGAATTGAATGGGTAGAGCTATCAATGGATAGATAAGGTCTCTGGGAAAGACTTAAAACAAATGAGCCAAGGAAGTGACAACAGAGATGTAATCACAACCAAGACCCAAGGCGAAGAAAGAAAACTGGGGCAATATCAAGTCAAGGGAGACTGAGTATTGGGTGGCCAGAATCTCCAATAATACAAAGTCAAAAAGAAAATTTAAGGCTAAAAAGGCAAAAAGATTTCATAATTAGAATATCTTTAGTGACCTCTGGGAGACACAAGCTGTCAAAAGTTAAGGAAGGGGTGGATCATAAAGAAGTGTGGACAACAGGTATAAATGAATATTTCAAGAGATTTGGTAGAAAAAAATAAGAAAGATAAAAAGGTAACTAGACGCATGACAAAATCAAATGAAGAATCACTGTTTGTTAGTTTGTTTGCTTTAAGAGAAGGAGACCCAAAATATTTATTAATCAAGAAGAAGAAGTGAAGGAGGAAAAGGCTGAAGATTTTATAGAGGGAGAAAGGAAGCAATTGATGGATTTATATCCTGGAGGAGTCAAGAGAGAAAAGGGATCAAGAGCATAGTTCTTTTCCCCCCAATTTCCGCTGTCTGCAAATCTGACAAGTAGATCATGGGGGCTGTAGAGGAAATCCAAACATCAGAAAGGCATGAAGAAAGGTGACTTTTGAGGTCACAGCCTACCAATTCTGTGACCATCACGTCTATGCAGCCTTACTGTGCCATGTGGGCTACAAGCAAATGGCAGCAGACAATGTGAAGAACACTGAAATACAGTCTAGTGTCTGCACTTACCCTAACCTACCAACACCAGTAACTGATCAAAGAGGAAATGAGGCCAGGCATGGTGGCTCACATCTGTAATCCTAGCACTTTGGGAGGCCAAGGTGGGAGGATCACTTGAGGCCAGGAGTTCAAGACCAGCCTGAGCAACAGCAAGACCCAATTTATACAAAAAATAGAAAAATTAGCTGGGCATGGTGGCATATGCCTGTAGTCCCAGCTGCTTGGGAGGCTGAGGCAGGAGTTTGAGGTTGCAGTGAGCTATGATGACAACACTGCACTATAGCCCAGGAGACAGAGCAAGACTGTGTCTCCAAAAAAAAAATGGAAATGATCCCTTTGAGACACACTCCACCTGTTTCAGAATGTGGTACAAGGATGGAGAGTGGCACAGTAGGAAAAGCACCAAATTAGAAGTCAGGGGTTCAGATCTAGTCGCTCCTAGTAATTCCTTATGTGCCCTTGGGCACAATCCTTCTTCTCTGTGAGTTGCAGTTTTCCTTGGAACTACAGGAGTTTGAAATAGGTGACTGGTTTATTTCTACATGTTCTGACTCTGGAGTGTAAGAGTCATCCTGAAAGAGTTGGCACTTGTCTCTGTGGTTCTTGGGCAGCTCCATGCTTAATGTGGCCACTGAGGTACAAGAGGCAAAACAGGTCTCACCAGGGTAGAGCAAGTAAGTCCTCCTTGGTAATTATCACTCATGTCACTGGAGAGCTCACAGCATTGGTATCAGCTCCAGCAGGAAAACCCACATGTTTGTCAATGACATTCTGGACCCTCCTGCTTGGGCTGTGGCATCAACATGACCGAATCATGTTTGACAAAGGAAGGCTCATGTCTGGCTGTGTGCTGATGACACTGATGAAACTCAGTGTTGCCTTGGGGTATGGAGTTTCTGATTGGGTTCCAAGTTCTGAGTTTATAAATGAGTTTGCCCTTTGTTGATCAATCTCCACCTAGGATTAAAGGGAAGTAGATGTATCTTTGTCATTAAATACATCATGACAAATTAGCCATTCATTAATTCATTCGACAATGGTCGGTGAGCAACTTCTATATACATTAAATGTATATGGAATGGATGTATGGATGAACAGATGGAAGGAAGGATGGAAGGATGGACAAGTGGAAAAAATAGATGAATGGATGGGTGGCTGAGTGGATGGATGGACTGATGGATGACGAATGAGGAAGATCATCAGGAGGGAGCTTGGCAATGAACTAGGAGACCCAGGGTCTGGTCTACACCATCACTTACCACCTAGGCATATGAAAAAAGACATTTTTCAGTTGCAAGTGACAAAAACTTAATTAAAGTATCTTGTAGGGGAATAAAAAATAAGTGTATTGACTAATATATCTAAAAAATTATCACAAGTTTACAAAAATCCCTTTTTTCCTTGCAGCTTTGTTTTCTTCTCTGTTAGCTTCTTCCTTAGACAGTCTTCGTGCACCTGGTGCCTAGGTTTACCACCAGCAGCTCCAGGCTTACATTCTTTTAGCTTTGCAACCCCACAGTAAAGGGTTCTAGAAGAAGCCCTCAAGAGAATTCTCACTGGCCCAGCCTGGGTCATGTGCTCAGCCCTGAACAAGTCCCGTGCTGGAAGGAGCAGTGCCCCGATCGGCTGGGTCTGCTATGGGCCCACCACGAAGTCCAAAGGTGATATCACTGGGAATGAAACCCATTGGCTAAGAGTGAAGACAGGGTGGCATTCCCAGAAGAGAAAGGAATGGATGCTGGGCAGGAAAAATCCTCAGATGTCCTCTCCCTGGGGGACAACAAGGCAGTTCCTTTGCCACTTAGAACCTCTCAGTTCCCTGCCCCGACCGTCCTCACTGCACAGGTTTCTTGTTGTGTGAAAGCCTTTGACAAAGTGGGATTATACTTTCACTTGTCCTTTATTCAGCACCCACCACGACTCCTCCTCCTGCTTGAAGCTTTCCCCAACACCTGGCCTCCAGATTCCTCCCTTTCCCAACCTATTCCACCTAACCTTTCACGCCATCCAGCTTGACAACTAATCATCAAGTGTATCTGGAGCATAAAAAGTGCCCGGGCCTTTGGCAGGCCCAACAAGAAATGCTGCAATGGATAAGACCCTCTCTCTCCACGCAGGGAACTCCCAATTCAGTCAGAGACAAACACCCTCCTTGTATTGTTCTCTAACAGATCTCCATATAAGTCTGATCTCCAAAACAAAAATACCAGCTCCTCATGACTCATCCTTCTCTCATGACACCCATGTCCCTCCAGGCTGTTTCATCCTGCGAGCATCAGCAAAGGAACTAGGGCCCTTGGAGTCCCCATAAGTGGAATGTTGGAAGCCCTGCCCCACCGGCCCCACCTTCTCGCATCCGGAACAGTCTTCCTCTTTGCTACCTCACAGCACCTGCCTCGCTTCGTATCACCTGGGACCCTCAGTCACCACATTATTGGCACTCTATCTACAGCTTAGCAGTGACTTCTGTCTTTGGCTCCTGAAGTCACTAGCATTGTGTGGCCCTGGCTGTCCTTTGGATCTAGTCATCTCCAAGCTGAGGAAGGAGAGAACCCTCCTCTGGCCTGTGTCAGACCAACTTCTGAGGCCAGAATCAAGGTGGCAGCTTCGCGATCTGTTCCTTTAGTCAACAGATGTGTTCTAAGCATCCAGCATTCTGTGCCCAGCAAACGTGCTGGGGAAGGAATGATGAATGGGCAGGCAGAGTCCAGGAGCTCACAGACCGACTGAAAAGACTAGTGGCCCCTCACTCAACCCTGGGGAAGTGAGTGACCTGGATGATAGGAACTTAGTGTCAGTATACCCTAGGCGCCTTGGCGGAGGGGAGTAGGGAAAGAAGGAGAAGGGTGGCCCGCATAACGAGTTGCTGAGAATGGTCTTGCTTTCTATGTCATTTGTCAATCAGATCCCTGCACTTAGCGTACATGCCCAGACCTACTCTTTTTCCACCTACTGCCTGGGAGGTGTTGGGGCAGCCATTGGCCACATGATGGGGCATCTTAGCTTTGGCTTCAGCCATTTGTTTAAGGCAGCCAATTAGGGCTCTCCTGAGAGGTTCCTGTAGCCCTTGCTGCTTACGCCAATGTGTCCAATCTGCAATCTTCTTCACTTGTATCCTTCATGTTACCCAGCACAGGTCTGTATGCTGGAGACCAGCTCAAAAGACAGCTGAGGATGAATAAGTCTAACATGAAATGAAACAAAAGGAACTGAACCGAGACAAACTGAATGACCCTCTCCTGGGCACTGAGAGACAGAAGTTGATTTTTTTTAAAGGAGGTGCATTTTCCGATCCATCTGCTCTTCAATGAATGTCCCATGAACTCCTTCCAAAGGTGAGCATTTCCCTGGCATATTCCTACTCTTCTCTCCTTTAAACTCAGAGGTAAAATTACTCCCAGGATCTCAGCCCCTTTCTCTCTCCCCCTCACATCTTCATTCTGACATTAAAATCAGCCTCTGCCTTTCATATCCACATGGGGAGAGGGTGGGGCTCAGCTAATGAATGTTTGAGAAGTCCTTTGAGATCTTGGATGAAAGGCACCATATAAAATACAATTAAAAATAATAACGGTAATTACTAGCTGGGCCAATCCCTGTAGGATAATTAGAGAGTTTTCCTTTGGCAGATTCTGAATTCTTACAGAAACGTATGGGTTCAAAAGGCAAAACTGATTTGAAATTT
Source organism: Propithecus coquereli (assembly GCF_000956105.1). Lineage (NCBI taxonomy): Eukaryota > Metazoa > Chordata > Mammalia > Primates > Indriidae > Propithecus > Propithecus coquereli. Next base: position 1,228,468 of record NW_012150174.1, read on the forward strand.
CAGGGGCCACTGTTATGCCTCCTCCATTCCAGGATCGTGAACCCAAGTCTTTTCTGAAATCTGAGGAACATCTCAGCAGGCCACAGCTGGAAAGGATCTTGAGAAGAGCTCCAACCTCCTTGGATTAGAGACGAAGCCACTGAGGCCCAGAGAAGTAATGTGACTGGCTCAAAGCTGCACAGCAAGTGTGGCAGAGCCACAGCTCTGGAGGTCCAATCCCTGGACACCCCAAATTCGGGGCTCCTGTCACCACTCCTAATCTGTAATGTACCCTGTCCAGGTCTCTGCCTACTGGTGACCTTGTATTACACAGTGGAGGATTGGAATAAGAGTCATACAGAGTTGAATTCAAATCCCAGCTCTGACACCTATGAAAGATAGTAGCTGGCAAGTAAGCCTCAGTTTCCTCAGGTGTAAAATGGGAATAATAACACCTGCCTCATAGGTGTGCTATGAGGAGTCAATGAATAATGACATGGAAGCACTTGGCAGGGAGCACACATTCCGTCGGTGCCGCTGGAATGAATGGAGTCTTGACAGTTCTAGGGTTTGACCCACAGTCCTTGCTTTATATAGCTGTGTTCAGTCTGTGTTTATTGAGCACCTATTACGTGCTGAACATTGTACTAAGCTCTGTATTACTTTATCTCATTCAATCATCACCACATCCCCTCAAGGTCAGTTGTGTGAAATTGGGGTTTGAGTTGGTTAGCTAATTTGTCCAAGGCCACACATTTGAAAAGGAGGCAGGACTTGAACCTGTGCACTCAGCGCCCAGGCAACACTGCCTTCCCTCGTGAAAAGAGGAATGCACCTTGTTACAAACACAATGGAGCCCTGACGGATTCTCTGCTGGGATACAGGAGAGGAGTAGTGGAAGGGGTTGGGGAATGGCTGTAGCCTAAGATAAGATGATCCACTGAAGCATTTCTGCCTTCATGGTTATAAAAATTAAATTCTTCTCCTAAATGAGATTTAATGATTCTGCACTGATGAAAAGTAGTTAAATGATTGCCCCAGAGAAAGGCAGTCAGTACGTGTAGATGAATTTGGAATCAAGAGATCTGGATTCAGGTCCTGGATCTGCTCTTTAGAAACCTTATGCCTTTGGCTCAAGTCCCTCAACCTCTCCAAGGCTCATGTTCGTCATCTGTATAATGGGATGACATTCCCGATCTCACCCCTCACATTGGGTCTTTGGAGGCTCAAATGGAGTGATGGGGAAGTGGTTTGTCAATTGCTACCTTCTGCACAAATGTAATCATTGCGGTTACCATTCATAGTTTAGAAGATTTTCAGTATGGAAAAGGAAGTGACTGGAAGTCCCAGGCCAGCGCACTTGGCAGACTGGGGACAAAGTACATTACTTGTCTTCAAAAGACAGAGAATCCACAGGTCTGAGTCAGCTTGTTTGGTTAGAAGAGGGCATTTTAGGGCACCCACCATTTGAAATTCAATTGTAAATCAAAATGGGTTCCATTTGTTTCAGCTTTCAGTTTTTCCCAGCAGAGACCCACGGTTGGAACCGAATGTGTCACATTCTCTACTTCTGTGTGTGTGGAAGAACCCAGGCCCCATGAAAGGCCACTGGGTGAGGCGGCAAAGGAGGGAAGAGCTGACCCAAGAGTTGTTAACCATGCCCTGATGGTTTCCTCATCAACCAAGACTTTCCCTCATACTCCCCAGAACCTGGAATAACCAGGAATGTATTCTTCCGAACGACCCTGCTCTGAGAGCATGACTGAGTTGTCCTCTCCAGAGATGTCCAGGGCTGACCAAGAGAATGACAGTGCCTAAGACAAACAGAGCCAAAGGCAACTCAGAGGCCACTCTCTGCCGGCCACTCCAGGCAGAGATTTCTCGGGGCTTTCTGAAGAGATGGTCATTATCACCCCCAGTGATGGGGGACTCACTCCCTCACATTGTCAGACACTTGCTAAAAGTTGCTCCAGACCTCCGGCCACCATCTATCTCCATGTAATTCTCACCCACTGCTCAATGGTCTGTCTTCTGGAGCCAGACGGCCATGTATAGCCCTCTTGAGCACCCCTACTAACATGTCAACCCTGAGACAACCCTTCTCAAGACTAAATATCCTGTGTTAGAGGGATGGGTTGGTACAGCTGAAAATGCACAGCTTTAGACATCAGAAAGCCTTGAATTCAAAGCTCATCTTAACAATTCATTAGCTATGTGACCTTGGGAAATTTACTTAACCTCTCTGATTGTTTGTCTATTTATCTTTAGGACAAATACCTTTCTGGATTGTCGTGAGGATCTAACATATAAAAAATGTTTGTACATTCAATAAACAGTTGTGTTTATATGGCAAGATTTGTTCATTTTTAAAACATTTATTGAGTGCTAACTTTGTGCCAGGTGCTCTACAGCAAAACAGAAGAGGGGAAAGAGAATGGGCTTTCGTGTCATAAAAACTTGGGCTCTAGTCCAAACTCTACCATTTATTAACCTCATGACATTAAGCAACTGACTGACTGAAGCTTCCTGATCCTCACTTCTCTCATCTACGCACAGGGAGGATGTGGAGGTGAAATGAAGTGATATATGTAAAGCAATGAGCCCGAGCCTGGCCCAGCTCAGCACTTACTCAGTAAGTGGCCACCATGTCGGAAAAGTCAGGGATGCTGAGCACATGATGAAGTTAATACAAGGCCAAGCTCAAGCAGGACAATGAGACACTTTATTAAGTGGAATTTAAAGTAATCTTATTTAATTTTATAGTTCCTAATACTAGATTCTGGACTGCTTCCTTTGTCCACTTACTCCCCAGGGAAATAGTCCCTTGAATACAGAGAGACCAAGTCTTCTCAGCTTTGCTGTGTTGTGGACACCTATGGGACTGTTCTCCTAAGGATGAAAACTGTACCAACCAGACAGGCACACACCTGGCCAAAGAACAGTCTAGTCATGTCTCTGGTTCTTAGGAAGTTTCCTTAGTTACACTAAAGGGTGAATGGCTGGTAGATGGTTTCCTGAGAGAAGGCTCTCAGCCTGCAGCTGGAAGTGTAGTGAAAAGGTCTACCTCTCCTTGACAGTCACAGGAGTCAGGGCTAGGACCCAGGTCTGGCTGCAACTTCTGTTCAGAGCAGGAAATCAGTCACATAGACTGGAACAACACAAAGAGAGGGAGTGAGTGGAGGAGGACTCAGCAGGCACAAGGGCACTCCAGGCTCAGACAGTGCTGGGACCTCTGAGCTGCTTTCTGGGGATCACTCCTGCTCTGGGACTGCCCAGGGCTGAGTCTGCTGGTTCAGGGTCTCTGTAGGACTGAGAAAGCAGCTGACAGAGATGCCACAACTAATCCTATTCATTCTCTTCATTTGAGCCACTGGACCGAGGGAGAAGCAGATGGAAGAGAAAGAAATGGCTTCATTTTCCCCCATCCTAGAACACCCGTGCAAAGTGCCTATCCCATTTCTGTTCAGATCACACAGTAAAGGGAAGCTCGTGCTTCCCAACCTAGGCAAGTCAACTGGGGGGTCGGGGGTGGGGGCTTTTAAATGTACAGATTTTGATTCAGTGGATCTGGGTGGAGCCTGAGGTTATGCATTTCTTATGAGCCCCCAGGTGATGCTTAGGCTGCCCTGAAACTCTCTGCCAATGATACCCTAAAAACATTTCAAAAAGTCTTTAAAAACATGCTTTATAATCAATGGAAGAGACTTCAAGGAAGGGGAACCTAAGGCCAGGAGTGAAGTCAGAACCAAATGAATACATGGGAAAAAAATGTCACACACTCTGGGGAATTCTGTATGGACCAGTGGCCTAGAACTGCTATGCACAGAACTTTCCTAGGAAAGTTCTATACGCTGCACTGATCCTTGTATCCATGCAGTGTGGAGAGTCGAATTGGAGAGCCCTCCACATAAAGTCATGACTCAGGAAGAGCTACACCCTGAGAAAAAGGGTGATCAATGAAACACAAAACAAAACGAAAACCTGCATAGCATGACTAAGCAGCAAGGAAAAGTGTCTGTGTCACCCTTGATTTTGGGTAATTGGGGGAAAAATAGTTTCCTGAGTTTTCAGAGCTACTGGCTAACCATTGCATGTTTAGGGTATCCGAAATGACGCTAATTTACACATGGTCTTAAAATTTCTAAAATGATCAGTTGAATTTAAAATAGAATCTGAAAAAGAAAAGAAAGTAGGCCTTGGCCTATTGTCAGTATATCCTGATGCCTACCAGAAGCAATCACAAATCCTCCCTGCAGGAAAGCACCCGCAGGCCAGGCCATACAGAATTATCATAAGAGTCCAAAAACCTTGGAGCTCACAGTCAAAATCACAATGCACGCAAGGAAACAGAACACTATGAGCGAGGGGCAGTAGAAACAGCAAACCATAGAACCAGGCCCACAAAGACTACCGATCCATGAGCATGATATGTTTTCCATTTGTTTACATCATCTGTAATTTCCTTCCTCGGTGATTTGTAGTTCTTTTTGCGGAAATCTTTTACCTCCTTGGTTAAACATATTCTTAGGTATTTTATTTTCTTTGTTACTATTGTGAAAAGTATTGAGTCTATGATTTGATTCTCAGCTCGACCATTGTTGGTATATAAGAACGCTACCAATTTTTGTACATTGATTTTGTAGCCTGAGACTTTGCTGAATTTATTTATCAATTCAAAAAGTCTCTTAGTGGGCCGGGCGCAGTGGCTCATGCCTGTAATCCTAGCACTCTGGGAGGCCGAGGTGGACAGATTGTTTGAGCTCAGGAGTTTGAGACCAGCCTGAGCAAGAGGGAGACCCCATCACTACTAAAAAAAA
>NW_012150174.1:1233478-1251268 GCF_000956105.1 Propithecus coquereli
CAAAGAGCAATAGTTTGACCTCCTCTTTCTCCATTTGGCTAACCTTGTTCTCCTCCTCTTGCCTGATTGCTCTGGTTAGGACTTCCAGCACTGATGAATAGAAGTAGTGACAGCGGGCATCCTTGTCTTGTTTCAGTTCTGAGTGGGAATGCTTTCAACTGTTCCCCATTCAGTATGATGTTGGCTGTGGGTTTGTCCTATATGCCTTTTATAATTTTGTGGTATGTTCCATCTATGCCTATTTTGTTAAGAGTTTTTATAATAAAAAGGTGCTGAATTTTGTTGAATGCTTTTTCTGCATCTATGGAGATGATCCTATGATCTTTGTTTTTGCTTTTGTTTATGTGGTGAATCATATTTATGGATTTACGTATGTTGAACCATCCTTGCATCCCTGGGATAAAGCCCACTTGGTCGTGGTAGATTATTTTTTGATATGTTGCTGAATTCAGTTTGCTAGAATTTTGTTGAGGATTTTTGCATCTATATTCATAAGAGATATTGGTCTATAGTTTTCTTTTTTTGTTGTTTCCTTTCCTGGCTTTGGTATCAAGGTGATATTGGCTTCATAGAATGAGTTGGGGAGGATTCCTTTCTTCTCAATGTTATGAAATAATTTCTGCAGTATGGGTACCAATTCTTCTTTGTATGTCTGGTAAAATTCAGCTGTGAAACCAAACCACCTGGTCTAGGACTTTTTTTTGTTGAAAGATTTTTTATTGCTGCTTCGATGTCATTGCTCATAACTGATCTGTTCAGGAGTTCTATTTCTTCCTGATTGAGCCTTGGGAGATTGTGTGTTTCCAGGAATTTGTCTATTTCCTCAACATTTTTGGGTTTATGTGCATGGAGATTTTTATAGTATTCACAGATGATATTTTGTATTTCTGTGGTATCAGTTGTAATTTTTTTTCATTTCTGATTGAGCTTATTTGGGTCCTTTCTTTCCTATTTCTGGTTAATCTAGCAACAGGTCTGTCAATTTTGTTTATCTTTTTAAGGAACCACCTCTTTGTTTCATATATCTTCTGTATTTTTTTTCATTTTTATTTAGTTCTGCTTTGATCTTGGTTATTTCTTTTCTTTCGCTGGGTTTGGGATTGGTTTGCTCTTCCTTTTCTAGTTCCTTGAGATTAATCATTAGATCGTTACTTTGTGATCTTTCTATCTTTTGAATGTAGGCATTTAAGGCTATGAATTTTCCCCTTAGGATTTTTGCTGAATCCCACAGATTTTGATAACTTGAGACCCCTTTGTCATTTAGTTCAAGGAATCTTTTGATTTCCTCCTCAATTTCCTCCTTAACCCAACTATTGTTCAGCAGTAGGTTGTTTAATGTCCATGACTTTGTGTAGAATTAAGTGTTTCTGTTGGAGCTGATTTCTAATTTTTTTCCACTGTGGCCTGAGAAGATACATGGTATAATTTTTATTTTTTTGAATTTGTTGAGACACGTTTTGTGGCCTAAGATGCGACCAATCTTAGAGAATGTTCCATGTGCTGATGAGAAGAATGTATATTCAGTAATTTTGGGGTAGAATGTTTGGTAAATGTCCGTTAGGCCCATTTTCTCTAGAGTCCCAATTAAGTCCAGTGTTTCTTTATTTATTTTCTGCTTGCAGGATCTGTCCAGTTCTGTCAGTGGGGTGTTGAAGTCCCCAGCAATTACAATGTCAGTATTTATCATTTTGTTTCAATCTAGTAGGGTTTGCTTTATGAATCTGGGCAAATCTGTGTTGGGTGTGTAAGTATTTAGGATTGTTACATCTTCTTGATGAATTGCTCCCTTTACCATTATGTAATGACCATCTTTGTCTTTCTGTACTATTGTTGATTTGAAGTCTATGTTATCCGATATGAGAATGACTACACCTACTTTCTTTTGATTTCCATTTTCATGGAATATTTTTTTTCATCCTTTCGCCTTGAGTCTGAATGACTCCTTGTGGGTTAGATGTGTTTCCTGGAGACAGCAGATACTTAGCTTGTATTTTTTTTATCCATTCAGCCAGCCTATGTCTCTTGAATGAGGAATTCAAGCCATTCATGTTTATTGAAAGAATTGATAAGCGGGATACATTTCTGTTCATCCTGCTGGGTAGAAGCTTATTGCTTTGTTTTACCTCTTGAGCTATTATTTTATATGGGCTCTGAACTTTTTACACTGGTGGGTTTCTATTGTGCTGGTACATGTATAATGCAAATCTGAGTACTTCCTTCAGGGCAGGTCTGGTCTTGACAAATTCCCACAGTGTTTGCTTGTGTAACGAAGTCTTTATTTCTCCCTCATATAAGAAACTTAGTTTTTCAGGGTACAAAATTCTAGGCTGGCCATAATTCTGTTTGAGAAGACTGAAGATGGGGCCCTAATCCCTTCTGGCTTATAAGGTCACAGTTGAGAAGTCTGCAGTTAGCCTGATGGGTTTTCCTTTGTAAATTACCTGATGTTTTTGCCTTACAGGCTCACAGGAGTTTCCCCTTTGTGTTAACTTCAGCTGGTCTGATGACTGTGTGTCGTCATGATTGCCTTTTTGTGATGAATCTCCTGGGTGTTCGCTGAGCTTCTTGTACCTGGATATCTAAATTTCTAGCAAGACCAGGGAAGTTTCCCTCAATTATTCCCTCAAATAGGTTTTCCAACCCTTGTGTGTTTTCCTTTTCACCCTCAGGGATGCCTATAATTCTTATGTTTGGCCTCTTGACATAATCCCGTATTTCTTGTAGGCTTCGTTCCTTTTTCTTAATTTTCTGTTCTTTATCTTTGACTGACTTGTTTAATTTGAAGATGTTGTCTTCAAGCTCTGAGATTCTTTCTTCTGCCTGGTCTAGTATATTCATAAGACTTTCCACTGTGGTTTGTATTTCCTTGAATGAATTTTTCATTTTCAGAAGTTCTATTTGATTTTTTTAAATAATTCAATTTCTTTAGTAAATTTTTTATTCATTTCCTGGATTTTTTCGTGGTTTCTTTGTGTTGGTTTTCCATTTTCTCTTGTATTTTGTTGGGCTTACTTATAATCCATATTTGGAATGCTTTATCCATCATTTCAATATTCTGATTTTGGTTGGTTTCCATTGCTAGAGAACTGATGTTCTCTTTTGGGGGGGACCTTTCACTCTGATTCTTCATACTTTCAGAGTTCTTTCGATGACTCATTCTCATCTGGAGCAGCTGATGCTTCTTATTTTGGGATTTTCTTTTGTTTAGATAGGGCTTTTTCCCCTTGCCTCACTCATACAGTTGTGTTTGTAGCATATGTTAGGTGAGAATCTTTGGCTTTGCTCGTGGTGCTTTCATGGTGATCTAGGTTTTAGATCACCTTAATTTGGTGGATGCCTTGGTTGTAGATATCCTTGGTGTGGTGGTTTTCTTAGTTGCTAGTTGTTTGTAGGCTGTAGGAGTGGTGAGCTATGTGGTTGGACAGATTCCCTTTCTTCGATGAAGAAGGATGGAGGTCTTTGAAATCATTTCTCTTTCCCCATTCCTGTGGTCTTCTTAACATTGTGAGTTGCAATAGCATGCCCAGTTTAATCTCTGAGCCAGTAGGTGGTGCTTGTGGGTGAGAATCAACCACAACCCGTATGATGAGTCAGTAAATGCTGTAAAGGGTGTGCAAATTAACCTCCCTGTCAGTAGGTGGCACTTGCTAGAAGGAATAAGCTGCAATGCTCTTTTTGGGTCCTGTGACCAGCTGTAGTCCACCAGGAGAAGCACTCAAATGCCCCAGGTGGTGGGTGGGGCCCTGGAGCTTCAGATGAGTCCTAATTCCCTGCCACTGGGTGGAGGAGTGTAACTGGGCAGGGATGGGTTGGGTGAGCTTGCCTTTGGGCTCCACAAAAGCTGGCAAGGGATCTGTTTCTGCAGGGGTCAAAAGTCTGCTCCCAGCTTCTGGACAAAGCCACCAGGGAGGGCCACACTTTCTATTAGAAAAAAAATTAGAAAATGTCCACTCCACCCCTGCCCATTAAATGCAACCTGCTCATGCCTGTGCTGCACCAGCAGCAGGAACCAGCCATTACAAATATTCTTCCAGAGTCATCCTTCTGCCTAATCTATCTTTTCTTGTGCTATGCTACTTCTTGCTCTGGGATTACCTGGCTTCCTTTCCCAGCTCCCAGCACCAACTTCTGGCCCTCCTCCTTATTTAGGTGACACATTCAGACTCTCCTCAGGTCCCCTCTCAAGTCCACATTTCATGGGACACCTTCGGTCCAAGTATGCAGGGATCTCTATGACCGTGCTAGCAGTGATTATAATTGTGCCCCAATTTACCCCCATCATCCGCACACCTATTTGCAAAACACCTTTCACATCCATTGGAGCACCGTCATCCTCACAAATGGAAGAGACCGTCCTACAAGGTTATAATGGACAGAGCCAGGACTCAAAACAGGACTCACACCCTCATCCTCTGTCGTGGCCCAGTGCTCTTTCCACTATTCCACAGCTACCTCCAATTAGAGCAATGGTTAATAACCAACCAGCACTTTCTGTTCTTTTGTTATTACCTATGTTCAACCCTAACCAGTCTTCATCAAACTGAACTGAAACCTTCTTAGTCTTGCCCAGTTGGCTGGGAAATCTTTGGGTCATTGCCAAAGGCACTCTTATGATCAAGGAAAGGGTAATATGTAAATAATAAATAAAATGTCCATATATCTGGAGATCACAGGCTACAGTCAGTGTAGACGTAAGTATAGGCTCTTTTGAGCCAAAGACAGCCTAAGCACAGCTCTAGGGAGAAGAGATATGAGAGAGAGACAGGGCCCCATGAGTCTGCCCTTCCCATCTCAGGGTAATAGCTGAAGACCCACAGGAAAACATTTTTTTAGCTCTCAAAACAAACATTTAAAAAACCCACAAATCATGACAGTATGTGTACCCAGCTTGGCGAAGTGTGAAATTTGAGTGCGGCTTCTGTTTTACTCCGGGGAGATCTTCTAGACAAAAACTGAACAGGAAGCCTACGGGCTCCCTCTCGTGGGGAAGCCTAGCACTGCAGGGCCAGCCCCACCGCTGGGCTTCAGGGTTGCTGAATGAGACAGACCCAGCTGCCCGTTCTCATGGCATCTACATTCTAGTGGAGGCACATGGAAAATTTAACGCGTGGCTCAATCAACATGAAAGTAAAGAATATAAAATAGGGTAATGTGACATGGCTCAGTCTCTGTGTCACCAAGATCCCCCACTGAGCCAAGGGTGCTGTAGGCTCTTGAGAAACACCTCCCAGGTGAGTGGGTTGTCACAAATTGCCCCTCAGCCCACTGTTTCTCCGGCTGCCCCTTGCTCTGGTCTGTAGAACAGAGGCGGAATGGAAATGGCATTTTAAGTTGTCATAATCAGCTTAGGGAGGTTGTTAGAGTTAAATATATTAGAGAACAACGGCACGAGGAAAAGTATTTGGGAAGCTGAGATTCATGCCGGGGGCATGTGTGAGCTCTGTGGTTTTTACTTCAAAGCACAGCGAGTGACAGTGCTAGTGGGCTCAGGCACATTCGGGAGAATTCCAGGAAGCCCTGTGTGCCCTGAGGAGGGAGCACGGACCAACCCCTCCCCTGCCACCCTTTTTCTTGTCCAGGACATCGATGCAGCCCCTTCACACGCCAGGCAGCACAGCCCGATGGGCACAATAGGAGGGTGAGTCAGCAAGGGCCTGGCATCCGGGTGTCCTGGAGGGTGCTTAGGTGCGCTGACAGTTTATGCCCCACTCACCTTCCTCAGCTCTCCTCTCACTTTGGCCATTGCCGTGGCAACCAGCTGTGTGCAAGTGTAGCCTGACAGCCGTACAGAATATCTCTTCCTTTCCAATGGCTGCTCATCCGCTGTGTAATCTTGAGCAAGTTGCTTAACCTCTCTGTTTCATCATCTGAAACAGGGGGATGATAATGATACCCACTTCGTACGACGGTAGTAAAAAGTAAATGAGTTGATAAATGTAAAGTGTTTACAACAGTGCCTGGCACAAAGTAAGTGCTATCAAAAAAGTCAACATTGCTACAGTAATAATAATACTGTAGCTGAGTGTTAGAGGGGGGAGACCGGGCTTCCTAGCTCCAAGTCTGCTGAGTCAGAGTCTGACTTGCCGTGAATGGGAGTTGACTTTCAGTTCTTGGCTGTGGGGCGGGGGTGGAGCAGGCGCAGAATCTCAGAATTCTCGCAACACCCCAGTGAGAAGATATTCTTGCTATCCCCTTTTAGAGATGAGAAAGTCGAGGCCTAGTGAGGTTACAGGAGTTGCCTAAGGTCACATGGGCAGAAGAGTCTGAACGCAGGCTCCAGCGAGGCCCAGTGAGCCCGGCTCTGGTCCTGGTTGCCACTCAGTGAGGCTACAGAGTCAGGGAAGGGAAGGGCGTGTCCCTGTGGCTACCTGATCGGTAATGTCCAGGAGGAAGAGAGATGGCAGAAGGGCACCTCCCACCTTTGTACCCCGATGTACAACAGGGGGCTGAGCCCTGGGTGAAGTGGGGGCAGGGTCTGTTGGAAAGAGCACTGGGCCAGGAGTCAGGAGCTGGATTTCAGGCCTGGCCCATCATGCCAGTCCCAGCACCAAAAACAAGTCCTGTCAGGTAACAGTGGATGCTCAATAAATGTCTGTTGCACAAATGGATGCATGAACCAATGAATGAATAACACAGTCCCTGGTCTCAGGTAACTTGCAACCCAGAGGAGGAGAGGACACAGAGCCACATGCCTCGGTCTAGAGCAGCATGCACTGGGCCAAGTGCATGGGACACAGCGCGGTGACTACAGGTGAGGGAAGCACCTGTGAACTGGGAAATACCCCAAGAGGGGAGCCTGAGGGACCTCCAGGGTAAAGGGGACTCCAGGAGGTGGAGAAGAAGGAAGAGCAGAGCACAGAGGCTGCAGTGCAAGAGCTGGGAGGCAGGAGCAGGGTAGCACTTGAGGGGACATGAGAGCCAGTTTGAACTTGTGTGGATCTTATACTCTGGAACATATTCTGCTCCAGCAAGCCCTTCCCTTCCATTCTCCCAAAGCACAAGTCCAACCACACAGTGATCTGTGAATTGGGATGAGCTTGGCTCTCCCTCTCTGGTTTTCTAAAGTCGGGCCAGATCCGGGAGCTGGTTTGACACAGAGGCCCCACAGGTTGGGTCTCCTCCATCCAACAAGCAAGGGCCAGGCTCAACCTGGCCCGCAGAGAGTTAATCCCCAGCCTCCTGAGCTGTAGACCTACACTGGGCCCAGGTCTGTGCCAGGACTTCTGCCCCCTCCTCACTGCCCAACCCTCAGTGAAGAGCCAGACCCACCCTGCCCCCGCCCCCGGCAGCCAGTCCCCGCTGCCTCATCCTGCCCTGCCCTGCCCTAGCACCGGCAGAGAGAAGCTGGGGACAACCAGACTGGCAAGCCTCACTGGGTGGCAGCCAGGCCTGAAGGAACCTGGGAGAAGAGGGTGACATGAAGGTCAGTGGGGTTTTCCTAGAGTCAGAAGGAATGTGGGGAGGAGCTGCTGTCTGCTGAGACCTAAGGGGCAGGCAGCCTCACTGTTTTGCACCCCAACAAACATCCCTGCGAGAGTTGAGAGAATTATACCAGCTGTAGCGACCCTTTCCACGTCTACAGGGCTTTGCAGTCTCCAGCCCTGTTCACGTGCAGTGTCTGCTCAGAGAGGAGCAGGAACAGAAGTGGAAGCCGGGGCGTCCCTCCACCACACGGGTGGGAGCACCATCGCAGCCCTCACCCAGTTGGCTGGTGCCAGTCCACGATCTGCCCCCAAACCTAACGGTGGCAGACGTATGCTGAGTGACTCAGACTCTGCTGGCCTCGGGGATTTGAACTTCAGGAGCAAGCTTCAAAGGCCTTGTGGGAAGGGAAGGAATGGATAATCAAGATGATGATGATGATGATGATGGTGGTGATGAGCATGACTAGAGCTCATTCTTGACATCGTACAGCTTTACCACGTGCTAAGCACGCACATGTGCCCTCACAGAACCATCTCATACATGAGGAAGCGGAGGCCTGGTGAGGTTAAGCAATGTAAAGATTTAGTAGACCCAGGATGGGAGACCAGAATTCCAGGTTGGTTTCATAGACGTTGCCCCACGCTGGCAGGAGCTGCTATCCTCGCTGCCATCCACGAGTGCCCATGTTGCAGATATACTACGGGTCACCTTCGCTGCTCTACTTTAAATTGGGGTGGGTAGGTGAACAGTGGGAACAGTGGGTACAGATCTCTTGCCAAACTTCACATGCATTCTTCTCACTTACGTACTCTCTCTCACACATGCACACACACACACACACACACACACATACACATCACATACGAACATATTTCTACTTGAATACTTGAGAGCCCAGACTTTTTCCAATGACGTCACTGTCAAGGCCCCCCTGCTGGCCAGTCAAGGGTGATATGATGTTAGCAATGATTGTTGACTGCCAGTTAGTGGCGTAATACGGTCATGTCACATTTCTTTTCTATTCCTGGCAAGATATTGATGAAACTTTCAGTCAATGCTCTAAATTTAACTTGAAACTTGGCAATGACATTTGAAACATAGTAATAGCTGCTATTTATTGAGCATCTCTGAGCTAGGCATTGTACCAGGTGCTTTACATTGTTTCATTTCCATGTGGATTCCACAATTCTATGAGATATATACTTATTTAACAGATTTCAAAATTGGGATTCAGAGAGGTTAAATGACTTATTCAATGTCAATTAGTATGCAGAAGACTCAGAACTCATCCATTTCTGTGTTTATGCAGCATATCAAGGTTTACCGCATGATCCTCACAACACCCTTGGGGAACAATGAGGAATGGGGACCCAGGGAAGTTAATCAACTTCGTGAAGGTCACGCAATGAGTACTGCAAAAATGTTAAGAGTCACACTCCACTCCCCACTCCCCAGGGCCCAAACAACAGTTGTGCTCTGCCGTTCAGGGGTACTTGCTGCCACTGCACCTGGCCTCACAGAGCCTGGGATACAGCCAAACCTCACCATCCCAGGGTCTAGAGTCACCATGACATAGTGCCTCATCCCCTGGGGCCTGAGTTGCCACCAAACCCTATTAGCTCAGGTTCCCAAATTTCAGCCATACCTTACTCTCCAGGCCCAAACTACCAGAGCACCCCTTCTTCCCCTGAGTCAGGCCAGTGTTGTGCCCTGACCCCAGGGCTAGTGTCAGAGCTACAACCTGGTCCCCTGGTCCTGAGCTGCTAGGAGGTACCTCAGAGTCACAGTTCTGGATGTGTGGACAACCTATATCCAACCCTGCCATAGAGGGCAAAACTGTACCCCAAGACCCAAGTGCCGCAATAGGTTTGCGATATCCCTAGCCTGGGACCCCAGTCCCACAACCGCTCTGATCTCTTGTGTCTGGACCCCAGTGACACTGTAGCTGCTTATAAGCCATATCAGACCTGAAACCAAGAGATGTTCCCTCAGCTAAGTCTCCCCACTGGGGGCAAAATGAGACTAGGAGGACCACAAAAGACCTTGCCACCAAGGACCTTAACAACCTACACTGCAACCGCTGCTATCACAAACTTCTACAGCTTATACTACTGAGGCACCCCCAGTTATGGCCAATGTTAAACACAGCTGAAGAAACTGCGTAGAGACTATGCCACTCTATCTACCCAGAAACGGAGAAACCAGGATAATACAAGAGGTGCTAGATTACCATTGTTTTTTGTTGCTGAGTAGAATTCCATGGTATGCACATACCACATTTTATTAATCCACTCATGTATTGATGGGCACTTGGGTTGTACCCACATCTTTGCAATTGTGAATTGTGCTACTATAAACATTCTAGTGCTGATGTCTTTTTTATAAAATGTCTTTTTCTCCTTTGGGTAGATGCCCAGTAATAGGATTGCTGGATCAAATGGTAGTTCTACTTGTAGCTCTTTGAGGTATCTCCATATTACTTTCCACAGAGGTTGTACTAGTTTGCAGTCCCACCAGCAGTGTATGAGTTTTTCTATCTCTCCACATCCATGCCAACATTTATTGTTTTGGAACTTTTTGATAAAGGCCATTTTCACAGGAGATAAGTGATATCTCATTGTGGTTTTGATTTGCATTTCCCTAGTGATTAGAGATGTTGAGCATTTATTCATATGTTTCTTGGCCATTAGTCTATCTTCTTTTGAAAAGTTTCTTTTCATGTCCTTTGCCCACTTTTTGATAGGGTTGTTTGATTTTTTCTTGCTGATTTTCCTGAGTTCTATATAGATTCTAGTTATCAGCCCTTTATCAGATGTGTAACATGTGAATATTTTCTCCCATTCTGTAGGTTGTCTGTTTGCTCTGATGATAGTTTCCTTGGCTGTGCAGAAACTTTTTAATTTGATCAGGTCCCATTTATTTATTTTTATTTGTTACTGTGATTGCCTTTGGGGTCTTCTTCATAAATTCTTTGCCTATGCCAATGTCTATAAAAGTTTTTCCAACATTTTCTTCTAGAATTCTTACAGTTTCATGCCTTAGGTTTAAGTCTGTTATCCACTGTCAGTTGATTTTTGTGAGAGGTGAAAGTTGCAGATCCTGTTGCAGTCTTCTACATGTGGCTATCCAATTTTCCCAGCACCGTTTATTGAATAAGGATTCTCTTCCCCAGTGTGTGCTTTTGTCTGCTTTATCAAAGATTAGATGGCTATATGAGGATGGTTTTATACCTGGGTTCTCAGTTCTGTTCCATTGGTCTATGTCTCTGTTCTTGTTCCAGTACCATGCTGTTTTTGTTACTATAGCCTTGTAATATAGTTTGAAGTCTGGTAAATTGATGCCTTCCAATTAGTTCTTTTTGCTTAAGATTGCTAATGCGTTTCTCATCAATGAGAAATAAAACCACTGAGAAAGTGTTTGACACAAGCTTGGCTCTGCATGAAGAAAAAATATCTCTGTTGAGAATTTGTGACCACAAGTCAGTATCACGCTGTGGTCCAAATTCACATAACCTATAGTCTCCCTAAAACTTCAAATGAAAAATGAGCTTTCTGAGGACATCTTGACTCATGAAAGCCAAGCTGGGATATTCCCCCAGTCAGTTAGCAAAAGAAAACACAAATCCTCTCTGAAAGAACTCAACTAGAATTCAGACATTAAAGAATTTCCACAAATAGGGTCCCAAGGAAAGCATGCAGCTGACAGTAAAAAATCACAAACACACAAAAATAAAGCGCCATATGAAAGTGCCAGAAGAAACAACAGGCAGTAAAGTCAGACATTCATAGACTACAGCATTGAAATTATAGGACAGGGAATTATGATATTGCTATGTTTAATATGGTTAAAGATATAAAAGAGAGAATTGACAATAAAAGCCAGCATCAAGAGACTAAAAAATGACTAAGCAAGTTTAAAAACAAAATATCAAATAGAACTTCTAGAAGTTAATAATATAAAAATTGAATTTAAAATTCAGTGGATGGATTAAACAAAAGATTAGACACAGTGGGAAAGAGATGAGTAAACTGGGAGATATATCTGAAGGAATTACCCAGAATGCAGCCTGGAACACAAAGAAATAGAAAATAAGGAGGAGAAATTAAGAGATATGGAAGATATAAAAATAATGTCTAATATATGTTGAATTAGACTTATAGGAAGGGAATAATAACAAAAATGATAATGAGCTAACAAGAATATAGTACTTAGTACTTTGTGCTCCTGTTCTAAGATACATTTAGATAAATTATTAATTTTCACAATAAGCCTATAAAGTAGATAGTAATGTTACCCCCATTTTACAGATGAGGAAACAAACATAGAAAAGTTACAAAATTTGTCTAAGGTCCCATAGACACACCAAGCAGCCTGGCTTTGTGTTCTTAACCACTATGCAATATTTTAAGAGATTATAGCATAACATTGGCCATAAATTTTAAATGACGATAATCCTGAAATCAATGAAACTCCAGAAATACCAAACATGATATGAAAAAGAAAGCCACTGGACACATTTTGGAGAAAACGTATCACTGCAGAGAGAAAGGAAAGCTCTTAGAGAGAACGAAGACAGATCGCTACAAGCAATTGGCAACTTGACTGATGGCCATCTCACAACAGTCACAGCAGCAGTCAGAAGACAGATCTTCAACATGCTGGGAGAAAGTAGTTGTCATCTTAGAATGCCAGGCTTGAAAGAATCCTCTTTAGAAAATGAGGACGAAAAAATGACATTTTCAGACAAACAAAAATTGGAGCATTTACTACCCACAGACTCTAACAAACAAAACTGAAGAATGTGTTTTGAGAAATGGAAGGAAGCTATGATATGTGAGATGGGAGGACGAACAAAAACGTTGGTGGTGACGTGGATAAATTTGAACAAACTCTGACTATTTAAAACAACAGTGAGTGTTTAATTTGTTGGGGAGCGGGAACAGGATCAAAATAAAATACTGGAGCATAGTAGGTTAGGAGGAAGGTAACAGAAGTTAAAGTTTTCTGAGGTCCTGGTGTTGCTCCCAAGAAGGGCAGACTTCTGGGGACAATTGTACGGTTTTCCCACTGCACCAAGGTAGAAGGAAGTGCTAAGTCTCAGAGCTCTCCTCCATCAACACATGCTCCCTGGGTGAGCTCACCCAGGTCATCTGGAATGCAAATGGGCATGATCTTGTGCGTTGTTCATCACTGTGTCTTCAGTGCCTGGCACATGATAGGCACACAGTAAATAGTGCTGAATGAATGAATAAATGAGTAAATAAATTTTTCTGACTGTTTCAAATGCTTCATAGTTAAGTTACTTGTAACTCAATTTGGCTGCCACATAGGCACGTGAAAGGAAGTCATAGGAGATAAGGCTGAAAATACGAGTTGGCTCTAGATGATCTAAATATAATCTAGCTAACAACTATCATGAGGTAGAGGGAGAAATGTGACAGATTGTGTGTGTGGTGTGCTAAGTCCCCCATTTTTTATAAGGGGACTCAATTATCCAGTCATTAACATTGATAAATCAAAAATAGAAATGTAGCTTTATTATACACAACTTCTAAAAGAATTAAGAATGGAAAATGTACACATTAGTTGCTTTTGGGGAATGAGATTAGGAGAGACTTTACATTTCATTTACTTTTCTTAAATTTTTTATTTTTTATTATTATTTTTATTTATTTATTTTAAGCCTATAACACTGCTATTATGACATACATTTCATTTTCTACAGCTTAGTATCATTTGAAATAAAACTAATGCACATAGATTACTTCTGTGATTAAATTTAAAAAGATCAGGTGAGTCAGGACACACAGGGCTTTGAATGCCAAGCGGAAAAGGGCAGACTATTATCGAGCTATGAAAGCTTGCATTGCACAGTGGGTCTGCTTTTTGCACGAGCTTGCAGTGGGCAGTGAAAGAATGGCAGGGAGGGAGGCCAGACGGCATAGGATGGGCAGAGGCCAAGATAAGTGATAGGAGTCAGGGCAAATGCTGAGAAACGTCTCGTGAGGTTTCTTGTCTAACACTCTCATTTGCCAGAAGCCCCTGTACGGGAAATCACGGAGCTGTGCAATATCTTGATAAGCCTCGCTTGGTCACCAGGTTTCACTCAAGCTCCTACAGGCATCTCCCCATCCAGAGAGTCTACAAAAGCATCCTGGGCAGTTTGTCAATCTCAGGAAGGTGCTTCTTTCCCAACTCACCACCTCCGACAGGAACATGGTGCTAAGGTAAGAGTGTTTAAGGATCATCTTCTTTCAAAGGTAGTTTTGGTTTTTCCCTCTTGGTTCATATCCTAGTAAGTTCATCTTGGGAGTACGCTCTTCAGCAAGAGTCTGGAGGTGTGAAGCTCCTTTGCGGGAGTTTTGGATGCTGGCAGTTTAGATGGTGGGAGATCTGAATGGGGTCCACCAGGTCCTGTCCACTTCTGTCCTATCTCCTATATTCTCTCCTTCTCTTCAACCATTCAAATCTACAACTATGGAGAGAAATATTTGGCTAATTTTAATTTAGGGAGCAAGATAGTGTGCAGGCATTGCCTTCCAAAGGAAAATTGTTGTTAATAATCTCAGGTTTCACAGATTTGCTTGCTATTCAAAAGGTTTTTTCTTTGTATCCCTCGTATCTGTCATTGTCCCAGCAGAAAACACAGGTCCCACACTCTAAATGGGAAGTTGAGAAGAGTTTAATGAAGATACTATTTACAAAGGTGTACTTAGGGCTAAGGGAAATCTCTAAAGAATGATGAAGCCCTCAAAGGCAAGGAATAGTGGGGAGCTGTTACCATTGCTAGGCCTGAGGGATAAGAAGAAGGAAAATTATGAGAACTCAGAATGTGCTGTAGCTGTGGCTACAGGAAAGAGCCATCAGACAGGGACGATGTCCTTAGGTAGAGTAACACTGCCACTGCCAACTCACAACCTATGAGGGAGAGAACCAGGAAATCCAAAACCCCCAAATCACTCTACTCCTTCCCTCCAATGTCCTGTTAATGTGTCCCTTTAACTGAATGCAACCAGGAGCCAGAGCAAAGGGTAGCCCATTGATAAGACACAGAGAGTCTCCTCCCAGGGTGCAGAGGAGGGTAGAGAAGGGTGGACATGAGATTCTGATGGCAAGTGGGGAAAACTCATTTCTTCCTGTAGCCTCTGAACAGTTCATATTTCCTAGGACTTTCTCTCAATGTGATTGGATCAATTCTCATTCTATCTCCTCCCCGTTAGTTTGGCTGGTTTTTGGCCTCCCCATTTAGTAGCACTTCTTTGTACTAATATCTCACTATCATCATAAATGCCTTGAGAATGACATGTAGTTGGAAAAAAAAAGGTGGGAGTACACTGGTATTTATAAGAATTTTAAGTTTACGATTGTGGCTGCTATAAAGAGAAATCTAATATAATGGTGACTTGAATAAGAAAGAAAGATTATTACACCTAGAGACTGATGACTCCAAGATGTCAGACATCAAAGCTCCTTCCAATTTGCCACTCCCCCATCCTGAAAGAGGTACCCTCATCCTCGTGGTCCAACGTGGCCCCTGAACACATCAGCATTCCAGCCTCGAGGAAGAGGAGAAAGAGCACAGGAGGAGCTGGTTACATCACTTCCTCTCACCTCCCATTGGCCATCACCTAGTCACATGGTGCCATCAGCATCAAGGTGGGGCTGAGAAATGGGGTCCCTTTTCTGGTCTAAGGCTCTCAGAATTATTATGTATGACAAGAGGAAAATGACTACTGGGGCAACTAGCAGACTCTATAACCCCTGACTCAGAATCTGTGCTCACATGGAGCTTTTTCTCAAGAGTGCTTCACAAATAGTGAATGACGCAGCCAGGGAACAGAGGTAAACCTGAGACCAGGCTCCAGGAGACCAGGGCTGGTCCTGGGCCTGCTTTTCACCATGTGGTCTCAGGAAAATCTTTTGTACTCCTTAAGCCTGAGTTTCTTCCTTTGTTAAATGACAGTATTACATCCTCAATATTATGTCCTCTAAGGGATATGTGCTAGAAGCTGGGGATACAATAGTGAACAACCACAGCAAAAACCAGGCAGGTCTAGGCATTATAGACCTTTGAGTTTAATAAGGCAGACAAAAGAAAAAATAGACATACACTTAAAAATAGAGCTGCACTATATCCAGATGGCCTTATAGCTGAAAACCTACTGCTATTCTAGCCAAAGCCAGCCTGGGAGACACAAGAGATGAAGACACAGGGTCAGAACACCCTCTGCAGCCAAGGCACCTGCACACAGCCAGAGGGCAAGTGTTGGGTGTGGCGGAGCAGCAGACACATTGCTGAGGGTTCAGACCCCACCTCTGCCACTTGTCAGCTGGTAACCTCAGAAAAAAGATGATGATGATGATACCTACTTCAGAGGGGTTGCTGCCCAGATTAAAGGGAGATAGTATGTGTAAGGTATTAATGCAGTGCCAAATACCATATTGTCAGTTTTTTTAAGTGGACAATAGTAAACCAACAGGGACTTGAACAGATATTTGCACACAAATGTTCATAGCAACATTATTCATAATAGCCAAAAGGCGGAAACAACCCAAGTGTCCAACAACAAATAAATAAACAAGCAAAATGTGACTTATCCTTGCAATGGAGTATTGTTCAACCACGGGAAGGAGTAGGGTACTGATACACACAGCATGGATGAACCCTGACGACATTGTGCTTGGTGGAATAAACCAGACACAACAGGACAAATATTATATGATCACTCTTATATGAGGTACATAGAATTGCCAGATTCATAGAGACAGAAAGTAGAATAGAGGTTACCAGGAGCTGGGGGGAAGAGGGGAATGGAGAGAGAGAGTTTGATGGAAATAGAGCTTCATTTTGGGATGATAAGGAAGTTCTAGGGATGGATGGCGGTGATGGTTGCACGACAATGTAAATGTACCAGATGCCACTGAACTGTACACTTAAAATAGTTAAAATGATAAAGGTTATGTTATTTGTATTTTACTACAATAAAAAATAGAATAAACCGTCTCCTAAATGGTTTATAGACCTGTCAAAAAACAAAACAAAACAAAACAAAAACCAGAGCTGCAAACTGTGTTCGGTGCCGTGAGTAGAAAGGCCAAGGTGCCCTGAAGGAGGACAAGAGAAGTTGTGGTTTTCCTCCATATCCTTATCAGGCCAACCAGGGCTACAGGAACTAAGAGAGCATGTGATGGATGCATTCATCATCCTCGATGCCAACTCTGCACCCCCAAGGGGGACACATCCCCCTTCCACCTGGAGGCCTCCTGCCTGTGCGAGTCCTCTGCAGTGTGGAGTGATTGACAGCTGTCTTTTCCGAGACAGGAAAGGGCTCATACATTCAGTTGCTTGCTCCCAGTTGGCTTCCATTTGCTTAAAAAAATGACAATTTTGATATTCTATTTTGGACTTGACTTGAGCATTACTTGGTTTTCTCCCTTCCGTGTGTGTAGTTGACACCAAACGCTGGCAATTGGGCTGCGAGGCTGGTTAAGAACAAGGACTCTGACACAGACCCATGGATTCAAATGCAAGTTCTGTTATTTGTTTGCAAGAGACCTGGAGCATATCACCCAATCTATTATATTTGTGCTTTAGTCTCCTTATCTGCAAAATGGGAATAATAACAGTACTGACCTCATTAGGTGCTGAAGAGGGTTAAAAGGCTATATACCTGAGGAACACTCAGGCAGCTGCTATTATTCACCCTGATGTGAGCTAGTTCTCCTTCCCAAGTGGAATTCACATGAGCATCTGCCTTTTCATTCAAAGCCCTGCACAATGTAGAAATGGATGGAGCACTTTTGCTATTCCCCACCCCTTTCCCCAACGAGTCCTTTTCACAGATGCTTTAATTGGCAAAGCAAATTCCACTCAAAAATCACCTGGGAGGAGATTAGGGGTCCCCCTTAGAAACTTCCATGCCTCAACTCCCTTCAGCCAGCCCCACTGCCACCTCCCTCTCTCCTTTTCACAACTTGCCCCTTTCTCCTCTAAAATGCCGAGAAATTCAGATAAGCCCCGAATCCTCTCTCTAAACTGTGGGCTTGAACTCTTCTGGGTGCTCATTAATAAAAGCCATATACTGGCCCTCCCTGGGTTGGAGACATGCCAGTGCCCATCATTAGCCATCTGTGCAGACAGAAGCAACCCTTTCAAACACGCCAGCGCATTCCAGAGAAGGAAACATGGGGAGTGAAATGCTGTTCATTTCTTTACGTGCATGTTTTCTGGGTGACTATTTTAAAATGTTTGTGTTGGTCGGGCACAGTGGCTCACGCCTGTAATCCTAGCACTCTGGGAAGCCAAGGTGGGCAGATGGTTTGAGCTCAGGAGTTCGAGACCAGCCTGAGCAAGAGCGAGGCCCC
>NW_012150174.1:1254488-1256337 GCF_000956105.1 Propithecus coquereli
ATTCAAGACATGAAACATTTCCATCACCTCTGAAAGTTCCTTTGTGCCCCTCCAAGTTATCCTTCTGCCCCCAGAGGCAATTGTTCCTATTTCTATCACTGAATATTAGTTTTGCCTGATCTTTGACTTTATATATTTAGAATCATACAATGTGTACTTTTTTGGTCTTAGCTCTTGCACTCAACAAAGTATTTTGAGGATTTAGTGATGTCATTGCATGCATGTATCAGTAGTTTGTTCCTTTTGTAAAGCCAACTACTGTTTCATTGTATGCGTATATCACACTTCAGCTATTTTCGTATGGATAGGTATATGTATAGTCTTCAAGTTTTGGCTATTATGAATAAAGCTGCTGTGAACATTCTTATTCACGTCCATTTGTAGATATATATTTTCATTTCTCTTGGATAAACAACCTGGAGTGAAATTGGTGGTTCTTAGAATATATGCTTAACTCTATAAGAAATTGCCAAACTATTTTCTGAAGTGGTTGTACTATTTCACATTCCCACCAGCAATATATGAGTGTTCTAGTTGCTCTGAATGTTCCCAACAAATATGGTATTGCCAGTGTTTTGAATTTTAGCCATTTGTAATGAATGCAAAGTAGTATCTCATTGTGTTTTCATGTGCATTTTGATAATGATTTATTAAATTGAGCATCTTCATGTTCTAATTGGCTACTCATTTTTTTGCAGGGTTGGCTTAAGTTTTGCTCATTTTAATTAAATATTTCTCTTTTTCATTACTAACTTCTATGAGTTTTTATATATGCTGAATGATTCCTTTGGTAGTTACATATAATGCTTGTCCAGTTGGTGGTTTGCCTATTCATTTTTTTTCTTATTTATTTTTAATTGACATTTATATTTATGGGGTACAATGCAATGTTTTGATCAATGTATACATTGTATAAAGACTAAATTAAGATAATTAACATATTTATCACCTTACCAACTTTTTTTGTAGTAAGAACATTAAAAATCTATTCTTCTAGGAATTTTGAGATACACAATACATTATTATCAACAGTGGTCACAATGTAGTACAACAGATCACTAAAAATAATTTCTCCAGTCTAACTTTCTATTCTTTGATCAACATCTTTCCTTTCTCCATTCCCCACTCCCCTCTTGAGCCTCTGGTTACTACCTTTCTATTCTGTGTTTCTATGAGATTGATGTTTTTAGATTCCACATATAAGAGAGATCATATAGTATTTGGGTTTTTGTACCTACCTATTTCACTTAGCATAATGTCCTTCAGGTTCACCTATGTTGTCCAAAGGCAGAATTTCCTTCTTTTTTAAGGCTGTATAGTATTCCATTGTGTATGTATATCACATTTTCTTTATGTGTTTATTCATTGACAAACATTTAGGTTACTTCCATATCTTAGTTATTGTGAATAATGCTAAAATAAGCATGGAAATGCGGATATCTCTTCAACATACTGATTTCAACTCCTTTGAATATATATTCAGAAGTGGGATTACTAGATCATATAGTAAGTCTATTTTTAGTTTTTTGAGAAATCTCCATTGTTTTCCAAAATAGCTATATTAATTTACATTCCCACCAACAGTGTGCAAGGGTTCCCTTTTCTCCACATCTTTCTCAATACTTGTTATCTTTCATCTTTTTTATAATAGCCAAGCTAACAGGTGTTAGGTGATATCTCATTATGGTCTTAATTTGCATTTCCATAATGACCAGAGATGTTGAGCATTTTTTCATATATCTGTCGGCCATTTGTATGTCTTCTTTTGAGAAATGTTTATTCAGGTCTTTTGCCCATTTTTTAGTTGAGTTATTTGTTTCCTTGTTAATGAGTTGTTTGAATTCCTTAT
>NW_012150174.1:1256607-1259229 GCF_000956105.1 Propithecus coquereli
TGCGTTACATTAACCCAAGTTTTCAACTATTCTTTGGCTCCCCATTTACTTATTCATTTTTGGATCACAAATTTCTTGACCATCCACCATATCCTTCACATGGAGCTAGGCACTGTGGATACAGAAACGGACAAGAGAAAAGTGCTTCCTGTCTTCATATAGCTGATCACTGAGTCATTTCTAGCCCATTTCTAGGTCTGATCATCCTCACAGCTATCCTAGCAAGAAGTCTCATTCCTTTCATGGCCCTAAATCATGATCTCCGTTCTACCTAGTGGATGGACCCCTCTCAGTCACTAAGGGTGGCCGTGGTCCTGCCTGTGCTTCTGACTTCCTGCCCATGAAAGGAAACCCCTATCCCAGGACAGAAGGAATGCTGAGCTCAGAGTTCTGTCTCTCGCAGTCCCACACAACCTATCCAGACTTTTCTCCTCCTGCCTCCAGGGGACATGACATGGCCCAGGACAGTGAGTTAGCATATTCTCGTGTCACTACAAGACATGACAACTGCAGTAGAGAACACCCAGGCTTTAGAGTTAGTGAGAACTGGGTTTAAATCCAGGTGCCAGGAGCCCGTGGCCTTCAGCAAATTACTTAATCTATTCAAGCCTCTGTTTCCCTCCCTGTAACACAGGGCGGGCAGTTCCCACGTAGCAGGTGGTGCTGAGAATCAGTGATCACCAAGCAGGCGCTCAAGTCTTGTTTGTGTTCCCAGGAGCACCGATGGAGGGTTTCCGAGCATGGATCCAACCATTCCCTGGGCAACCGAAATCACAACAATGAATGGAAACGACCAAATCTTTTCTCCAAGTTGTGACAAAAAGACTCTGATCCTGGTCTTCCTGATCGTGGTCATTGCCCTGGTCGGGCTGCTGGGAAACGGCGTTGTGCTCTGGCTGCTGGGCTTCCGCATGCGCAGGAACGCCTTCTCCGTCTACATCCTCAACCTGGCCGGGGCCGACTTCCTCCTCCTCTGCTTCCAGATTATAAATTACCTGGGTAACCTCATTGACGTCTTCCACTCCGTCTCCATCTCCATCCCTAACTTCTTCATCACTGTGTCGACTTTTGCCTACCTTGCAGGGCTGAGCCTGCTGAGCGCCATCAGCGCCGAGCGCTGCCTGTCCGTGCTGTGGCCCGTCTGGTACCGCTGCCGCCGCCCGAGACACCTGTCGTCGGTCACGTGTGCCCTGCTCTGGGCCCTGTCCCTGTTCCTGAGCACCCTAGAAGGGAAGTTCTGTGGTTTCCTGTTTAGGATTGGTGACTACGATTGGTGTCGCACATTTGATTTCATCACTGCAGCGTGGCTGATTGTTTTATTTGTGGCTCTCGCTGGGACCAGCCTAGCCCTGCTGCTCAGGATCCTCTGTGGCTCCCAGCGGATGCCGCTGACCAGGCTGTACGTGACGGTGGTGTTCACAGTACTGGCCTTCCTCCTCTGTGGCCTGCCTTACGGCATCTACTGGTTCCTCTTAATCTGGATGGATAATTCTTTTAATGTGGCCACTTGTTATCTTTATTTGGTTGTAGATGTCCTGTCTTGTGCTAACTGCAGCACCAACCCCATTATTTACTTCTTCGTGGGCTCCTTTAGGCAGCGGTGGCGGCAGCGTGGGCGGACCCTCAGGCTGGTTCTCCAGCGGGCTCTGCAGGACACTCCTGAGGGGGACGACAGTGAAGGAAGCTTTCCTCAGGGACCCCTTGAGATGTCGGGAAGCAGTCTGGGGTAGCGACTGAGAGCTTCTGCTTTGGTCAAACAGATGTAGGTTTGAGAGCCAACTTTGCCCCTATCACAATTTGGGAGATTTTCTTAACTTTCTCGTCCCCTGATCTTAAAACTGTCAAGACAATAATCCTCCTCCCAAGGATTAAGCGAGACAGTGTCTGTTAAGCAAACACTGAGTGCAGGGTCTCTGGAACTGCCTTACAAGCTTTCACCCCACCCTCTGTGAGCTTTGCCAACTCTAGGGTGCAGAATTGTTCCCACCTTTAACCAACTCAACCTTCAGGAGAAGGCTGAAAGCACTACAGGAAAGTTCCAGATTTCTTTGGTCATTGCACTTAAGAGGGACAAAAAGAATGTTACATTTTTAACAAGTTTCTTTTTCTCTTCCCTACAATTTCTGTCTCCAAATTAGAAAAATGAAAGATCAATCTAGGCCCCAACGAGCAGTCTCCTTCAATTTTGGCAGGCCTTAGAATATCTCCCTAGCTTCATAAATGTTTATTGAATACATCACTTAACAGATGAATAAACTGATGAATTTTTAAGTCAAGCCTGTGCAAAATCTCCATTTACCAAATTTGAGTCATCATCTTTAAACTTATTCCTTTCACCATTTTCAACTTTTGCAAGCATAAAGTTAAGTTGTATAACCAGATAAATCAACCATATTTAAGGTTTGAGGTAGACTGTCTTTTGGTAGTTCCCTTTCAAATGCCCTCCCACCCTTTCCTCTGTGCCTTTTCCCTGATTGTCCCTTTCTAGAGGCCCTCTAATCCCTGGTGGTAGGTTTCCAATGGGTCTCATTACACTCTAGGATCTATATCAGATTTACTTTTTATTCCAAAAAGCTCATGTTTATTTTATTAATTGAAATTCACATATTTTTTAAAGTTACA
>NW_012150174.1:1261687-1262947 GCF_000956105.1 Propithecus coquereli
AAAGGACATGAACAGAAACTTCAAAAGAAGACAGAATAATGGCCAGCAAACATATGAAAAAGTACTCAACATCTCTAATTATTAGCGAAATGCAAATCAAAACCACAATGAGATATCACCTAACTCCAGCGAGAATGGCCTTTATCAAAAAGTCCCAAAACAACAAATGCTATCATGGATGTGGAGAAATTGGAGCACTCTTACACTACTGGTGGGACTTCAAATTAGTACAACCTCCATGGAAAGTAATTTGGAGATATCTCAAAGAGCTAAAAATAGAAATACCATTTGACCCAGCAATCCCACTACCAAAGGAAAAAAAAGACATTCTATAATAAAGACATCAGCACTCGAATGTTTATGGCAGCACAATTCACAATTGCAAAGATGTGGAAACGACCCAAGTGTCCACCAATACATGAGTGGATTAATAAAATGTAGTATATGTATACTATGGAATACTACTCAACTACAAAAAAGAATGGTGAACCAGCACCTCTTGTATTATCCTGGATAGAGCCTGAGCCCATCCTTTGAAGTGAGGTATCATAAGAACAGAAAAACAAGCACCACATGTACTCACCATCAAATTGGTACTAACTTATCAACACTAAGGTGCTCACATGGTAGTAATATTCATTATTCATTCAATATTCATTCAATATTCATTATTCATCACCCTGTCCTCATTCTTTTTTGTTTTTATTTCATAACATTATGGGGCTACAAATGTTTTGATTACATGTTTCGCTTTTGTGCAGGTTGAGTCAAAGTCATAAATGTCTCTAGTTAGCCATCTTGGCTCCCTCTCCCTGTCCTCATTCTTAATGGCTCCAATATCCATGGCCACGGTCAATCCAACATCCTCACCTCTCCATATTCTAAACACCTCCTTCCTGTAACCTATTCACATCCATCCCGTTTAAAACATCTTGTCGTCACCCACAATGGCATCACCTCCAAAGTCTGTTGCAAGACCACATTGCTTGACCCTTACTTCTGATTTTATACTAACTTTTCCTAGTGCCTCAACTCCAGGGACTCTCCGACACCATCCTGACTTCTAGTATCTTGACTCAACATAGCTCATTGACCACCACTTCCTACTTCCATCCTTGCAAAGATCCATTGTAATTACTACCCTGCACATACCCTCCACCCCTTTGCCACATTCTCCTCTGCCAACTTGCCAGACAAAATCCCACCTGGTTAAATCCACCTCTCACACACTCCGTGCTTGTTCCTAGAGAGCTGAGTGTC
>NW_012150174.1:1263392-1265104 GCF_000956105.1 Propithecus coquereli
GGAGGGCCCTGAAAGACAAGTGAAGAGGGTGAGCTTTCTTCTTAGTTATAAAGCCTCCCAACACAGGCTCATATTGCTCAGCATTGCTGCTCCTGCACACGGTTGGCAGCAAAAGGCTCCAAAACAACAATCATTTACAGGGACAGGGACCACATGGAAGTGGGGGTGAGCAGAAGTTGAGAGATAAGAGTAGAATGAGACCAAATGTGGACAAACATCTCGTGACAGGTCATTACTCAAACAACTCGACACTCTCATTGGCCAGCAGGTCCCTGTGCAGGAAATCACAGGGCCATTTGCCATTTTGATAAGCCTCACTCAGCACCAGGCTTCCACCAGCCACTGCAGGCACCTCTCCTGGGCAGAGAAGGCCCCTCTAGCGGCTGTCAATGGTAGGGCCCAGTTTGACACCTCCTTGAGCACAGGTGAGCTTGCGCTTCCAGGAGGAAGAATGAAAAAAAAAGGCTAGAGTTTAGGGAGAACTTATTTCAAAAGCCATTGCTGTGCTTTTCCTCTTAGTCCACATTCACATAACTCCCCTTGGAGTGGAGTATTCAGGGAGCCACAGAGGCTCCAGTAGGAAGGACAGGAGACATGAAGCTCCCTCTTGGCAACTTTGGGGGCTGGCAGGCTTGACTGTGGGAGATCTGAGTGCTGTCCACCGGGGCTGTCCCTCTTCAATGGACTCTGTCACCATAGTCTCTTCATCATCCCAACCCATCCCACTAATTTGCTCTCATGGTGAGGAGTCTGCTGATTTCCTTAATTTTGGAAGCAAGTTGGGGCACATGCATGCTTCTCAATGCTAAAGAGCTCTTAATAACCCAGATTCCACTGATTTGCTTCCTTTTTTCCCAAAAGTTTTTCTTTTTGTATATATGACAATACCCTAGCATGAAATACATGGTCCAAACCAAAACCACTGAAGAGAGTTTAATTCAAACACTATTTACAAACATGGACAGGTGAAGGGACTATTATAAGTGATGGTAACATTCCAAACACAAATTATTGGAAGGAGTTTTTACTTCTACACCTGGGCTGAAGAAGCAAGGGGAGAAAACAGTTACCAGAACTCAGAGAGGGCTGTACTGTAACTGTAGTTGCAGCTGTGAGTGTAGGTATAGCTGTAGCTGTAGGAAGGGGCCCACAGACAGGGGCTATGCCGACAGGTAAAGTCACACTGCCACTGTTAGCTCACAGCCTAGCAAGGAGAGAGCCAGGAGATGGATTAGAAACCTCCCTCACTTCCTGCCCTCCAATCTCTTATCAGTGTTTTCCTTTGACTGAAATTAGCAAGGAGCCACAGAGAAAAGGAGCCCACTGATAAGGTACGGAAATCTATCCTACTGAGATACCAATGAAGGTAGAGAAGAGTGGAGAGTAGGCCTTAATGGCCAATGGAAAACACCCATCAACTTCTTACCCAACACAGAGTTTGTATTTCCTGGAATTCTCTATCTCTATGTGATTGGTCAATTTGTTATTATACCTCCTAAGTGTTTTTATTTTTATCTCTTTGCACCTTACTTCTGTAGCGTAATTTAATGGGAACAACCTCATTATCATTATAAATACTTAGAAAATGAATGCATTAGGAAGGGGAAAACATATTCTTATTACAGTCCTTTTTAGTTTATGAGCTAAATTTTAATTTTGGCTACTGTAATAGAACCTTGTTAAAACAGCGAAAAGAGAGAATTTTATTTGCC
>NW_012150174.1:1265154-1283843 GCF_000956105.1 Propithecus coquereli
AGTTTAATTCAAACACTATTTACAAACATGGACAGGTGAAGGGACTATTACAAGCAATGGTAACATTCCAAACACAAATTATTGGAAGGAGTTTTTACTTCTACACCTGGGCTGAAGAAGCAAGGGGAGAAAACAGTCACCAGAACTCAGAGAGGGCTGTACTGTAACTGTAGCTGTAGCTGTGACTGTAGGTATAGCTGTAGCTGTAGGAAAGGGCCCACAGACAGGGGCTATGCCGACAGGTAAAGTAACACTGCCACTGTTAGCTCACAGCCTAGCAAGGAGAGAGCCAGAGATGGGTTAGAAACCTCCACATTCCTCACTTCCTGCCCTCCAATCTCTTGTCAGTGTTTTCCTTTGACCTAAATTAGCAAGGAGCCACAGAGAAAAGGAGCCCATTGATAAGGTACGGAAATCTATCCTACTGGGATACCAATCAAGGTAGAGAAGAGTGGAGAGTAGGCCTTAATGGCCAATGGAAAACACCCATCAGCTTCTTACCCAACACAGAGTTTGTATTTCCTGGAATTCTCTATCTCTATGTGATTGGTCAATTTGTTATTATACCTCCTAAGTGTTTTTATTTTTATCTCTTTGCACCTTACTTCTGTAGCATAATTTAATGGGAACAACCTCATTATCATTATAAATACTTAGAAAATGAATGCATTAGGAAGGGGAAAACATATTCTTATTACAGTCCTTTTTAGTTTATGAGCTAAATTTTAATTTTGGCTACTGTAATAGAACCTTGTTAAAACAGCGAAAAGAGAGAATTTTATTTGCCCTGAAACGATCTAATAAATGGTGCCTCCAAGGTTTTAGACACGAGGGTACCTTCCAACTTGTTACTTCCCCATTGCTAAAAGTCCTAATCACCTTGACACTTCTTGCCACATCAGCATTCTAGCCAAAGCAGAATGATAGAAAGCACGAAGGAGATCACACTCCTATTAAATGCACAATCTGGGAGTACATTGTTGGTAATAATGTAAATTACCACAGCCATTATGGAAGACAGCACAGGGGTTTCTCAAACAAAAATAAATAAATAAATAAATAAAACCTACCATAAGATCCAGCAATCCCACTTTTGGGTACACTTACAAAAAAAATGAAGTCAGTATGTCCAAAAGATGTCTACATTCCCATGTTCATTGCAGCATTATTCAGAATAGCCAAGACAGGGAATCACCCTCAGCGTTCATCAATGCAGAATGGATACAGAGAATGTGACATGCAATGGAATACTATCTAGCCTTTAAAAACAAGGCATTCCTTCATTGGCAACAACGTGGATGAACCTGGAGGACATTGTGCTAAGTGAAATACACCAAGCACAGAAAAACAAATACTGTGGGATCTCTCTTACATGTGGAATCTAAAAAATCAAACATATAGAGAGTAGAATGGTGGCTACCAGGGGCTGGAGACTGGGAGGAGGGAATGAGGAGATGCTGGTAAAAGTGTACAAAGTTTCACTTAGATAGGGTGAATAAATTCTACAGATCTATTGTTTTTTTTAAATATCCCTTAAAGTCTCTTACATAAATGATTATTCAGGGAGTAAGGTCAGTAAAATGGCAGAGTAGGAGCTACAAGCTCACCTTTGCCCACATAAATGGGCAAAGCACTCAAGTAGACATTGCTCCAAAGAAAATCTACAAAGAAAAAGTAAGCATATGAAATCATCAATGTCTTTAAT
Source organism: Propithecus coquereli (assembly GCF_000956105.1). Lineage (NCBI taxonomy): Eukaryota > Metazoa > Chordata > Mammalia > Primates > Indriidae > Propithecus > Propithecus coquereli. Next base: position 1,266,860 of record NW_012150174.1, read on the forward strand.
CTTTAAGGAAATAAAAATCAAAACTACAGTGAGATACCACTTGACACTTGCTAGCTCAGGTATTAAAAGCAACACAGAACAAAACAGAGGGTGCAGAGAAATAGGAACCCTCATACACTGCTGGTAGGAATGTAAAATGGTGTGCAGCTGCTATGAAAATCAGTTTGGTGCTTATTCACAAAGCTAAATATAGAATTACCATATGACCCAGTAGTTCTACTTCTTAGTATATACCCAAAATAATTGAAATCACATGTCCACACAAAAACTTGCACACAAATGTTCACGGCACTATCATTCGTGATAGCTGAAAAGTGTAACTAAAAGCGTTCAGATAGGGTGGAGAACCTGTGGCCTCAAGGCCACATTTGGCCCTCCAGATCCCCAGGTGCAGCCCCTGAACCAAATCCAAGCTTCACAGCACAAATCTCTTTGTTACAAGGATTGGTTTTGTAATATTTCGGTTCAGTCAAAAGGCTGCACTCAACAATCCAGAAGGCCACCTGTGGCCTCAAGGCCACAGGTTCCTCACTCCCACGTGGGAGGTCTCCACATACAATGGAATAGTATTCAGCCATAAAAAGGAATGAAGTTCTGATATGTGCCACAACATGCATGAACTATCAAAATATTATGCTAAGTGAAATATGCTAGATAGAAAGGAATGAATAATGTATGTTTCCACTTACATGAAATATCTAGAATAGGAAGATTCAGAGGCAGAAAGTAGATTAGGGGTTTCTAGGAGTTAGGGGAAGAGAGAAGGGTAGGGAGTTATTGTTTAATGGGTACAGAATTTCTGTTTCGCGGATGAAAAGCTTTACAAATACATAGTGTTGATGGTTGCACAAAAATGTGAATGTAATTAATGCCACCAAATCAGACACTTAAGAATAGTTAGAATGGCAAATTTTACGTTATATATTTTATCATATTTTTAAAATACATTATTCAGCAAAGCAAACTCTAATGAAAATCATGTGTGGTAGAGAATGCATTGGCTTGTTATTCTATTAATACATCCAAGTCAAGCCGCTTAATAATCTTCCTTAGATCATTACCCACTTGAAATACCTCTATTGATCTGCACTGCCACCTCTCTCTCCTTTAACAACCTTTACCAGCCTTAATCTAGGGGGCCGATTCTCCCCTAAATTAAGAGTATTTCAGTTCAGCACTGAATCCTCCCCTTAAACTATATACTTAAATTCGTTTAGGTACTACTGGCCCTCCCTGATTCGGAGGCAGGGCAGTGGCCATCATTAGTTGTCTATAATAACTGTTATAATTAGTCACCTATTATATAATACTATACACAGAATAATTATGAAATTATATAATAACTACTATGAATACAGTAAGTAATTATTTCAAACATGACAGAACTTTCCATAGAGGGGAAAAAGATGAATGAAACTATCTTTGTCGCTATACATGTGTACTTTCTAGTAATTTTAATTGCTTTTAAAATTTTTTACTTTACATTTAACCCAAATCTTCCACTACACTTAGATACCCATTCATTCATTTATTCATTTGTTGATTACAAGTTTTTGGAATACACACTGCGTCCCCAACTTGAAGCTAGGCATTGGGGCACAGCAACGGACAACAGAAAAGTGCATCCTATCCCCACAGGTTGACACACTGAGGCATTTAACAGGCCTGGCCATCCTCACACCTGTCCTAGCAAGAAGTCACTTTCCTCTCAAGTACCTTAAGCATAGTCTTCATTCTCTTTGGTAAAAAAGGCCATCGCAAGTAGTGGCCCATGGGTCATGCCTGAGGCTTCTGACTTCCTGTCCCGGAGAGGAAACCTCTGTTCCCAGGACAGAAGAAAATCCAGGCTCAGAGGCCTGTCCCTGTCCCACATGGCCTGCACAGATTGTCTCCTCCTGCTTCCCGCAGACGAGTCTGCAGGACATGGTTGGGAGAGTGAACAGGAGGGTTTGTACTTTAGAATAGTCCTGTATCAGTAGAGGACAGGTGTCGCAGTAGAGAGAGTCCAGGCTTTGGAGTCATGAGAACTGCGTTTGAATCCAGGTTCAAGGACTCCCGAGCCCTCAGTTGATTACTTATTCTTTCCAAGACTCTGCTTCTCTCCTCTATAACACAGGGACAGTAACTCCCGCATAGCAGGTGGTGTTAGAATCAGAGACCATACAGCTGGTGCCCAGTCTCTTCCTGGTCCCAGGCGTACCAGTGGAGCATTTCTGAGCATGGATCCAACCATCCCAGCCTAGGGGACAGAACTCCCCCCAACTGATGCAAAAGGAAAGAACCCTCCACTAACCTGTGACTTGACAACCCTGATCCTGAACTTGTTGGGCAAGTCATCATTGCCCTGGCCAGGCTAACAGGAAACATGCTGTGCTCTGGCTCCTGGGCTTCCTCATGTGCAGGAACGCCTTCTCTGTCTGCATCACTGACCTGGCCAGGGCCAACTTCCTCTTCCGCTACTTCCACATTACCAATTCCCTGAAGAAACTCTTCAACATTTTCCATCTCATCTCCACGTTCATCCACCATATTTAGTGTTGAAACAACTATATACATATGTGTGTATACACATATATGTGTATATACACAAAAATACATACATCTCTCATATAAAATACACATTGGTCTGTATTTTTATTTAACCTATCTTAGAGGTCCTTTCATATCAGGTTGTTGTTCTTTTTATACAGCTACAGAGTATTCCACAAATGGATCATAATTTATACAGTATCGATGGCCATTTTAGCTGGTTACAACCTTTTATTGCAAGTAATCCTACATTCATTCATCTGTACATATGTCCCTTGAACATACACAGGTATACCTCTGGTATAAATTCTGAGGTTAGGAATTACAGGGAGAAAAGTATGATACTTTGTATGTTTGTACATGTTGCAAATTGCCTTGCCTGAAGGATGTATACATTTGCACTCCCACCAGACAAGAGAGAAAGTGCCTGGTCCCCACCATCTCCACACAGTACGCTGTCAAACCTCTTCGGCTTTTATATGGGAATGAGTTAAATATAATTCTGTGTAATTTTAATTCATGTCTTTTATTAGACTTGGGTTTCTTACCCTTCCATATGTTTAAAAGCCATTTTTATTTTCAAGAAATTAGGAATTCATGACCTCAGTCATTTTCTCATTGACTTCTTTAATTTTAAATCTTCATTTTACAGAAACTTTTTATAAATAAGTTAACACTTTGGCTATGATATGTTACCAATATTTTCCCAATATTTCATATTTTGAGTATTGTATTTCATGCCATGCCAAAAAGTCTCTCTTTTTGACTTTATTACTGTTAGTTGTGCCCAATAATGTGGCCTGCAGCCACCTGCCTTTCTGTCTTCTTGTCCAGGTTGGTGTTTCAGTTGATGTCTGAGGTCCTGGACTCCCATTGCACCACTTGCCCATTCTCTCCCACATCTCTTCCACTTAGTCCTCAGGCCAATCTTCCTCTGCCATCACTTTGACAAGATCAGCAATGACTCCACATTGCTAAGCCAAAGGTCAATTTCTTGAGCGCTCAACTGTAACTGACACTATTTACTGACCGATGACTCCATCTCTTGGGATCCTGGGACACTGCACCCTCCTAGTTTCCCTCCTTCCCCTACAGTTGCTCCTTTACATGTTTTGCCATGACTTTCACATGCAACCTTTATCACATACTAAATTCCTATATGCATTTCTATCTGATTCTAAGATGCTTGCTCTAATGATCGGTTTCTCTATGGATGGTTTACTAGGATTTCTCCAGACTCTTAACAGCTGCAAACCCCTTCAGACCTCTTTCCTTTTCAGTCTCTATTAACTTTTCATTCAGCTCCTTGAGGATAAGCTCCAAAAGACTATGGTCTAGTGTTATTCACACTGAAATTCAAATGCCTGACATGATGCAGGTACGTAGTATGTCTCTATTAGTTTGCTAGCACTGCCGGTAGCACAATAGCACAGAGCACGTGGCTTCAACAAAACAAGTTTATTTTCCCACAACTCTGGAGACTAGAAGTCTGAGATGAAGGTGTGGACAGGGTTGGATGGCGTCTTACTCTCTCTCCGTCCTCACATGGTCTCTATTCTGTGTGTCTATGTCCTAATCTCCTCTTCTCTAGGATCACAGGCCCTGTCGGATTAAGGCCCAGGCTTACAGCCTCTTTCAAACTTGATTACCTCTTTACCGTCCCCATCTCCACATACTGTACAGCAAGATAATGACTAACTGGGGGTTAGCACATCAACATATGATTATTACAGGGACAAAATTCACCCCATAACCAAGTCCTTATTAAATAGTCACTGAAAGAGTGAGTTCAAGAACTTTTCTCAATATCTGTAAAAGAATCTAATTCAAATGACACTTTTAAAAATGATGAAATGCTCAATTTGGCTGTAGCTTGAGGCAAACAAAGAATGAAAGCATAGGATAAGATTCAAAATGGGTTTGAATCCAGGTTTGAGTACACATCACCTTCTGATTGGTTATTTATTCCTTGTGTGCCTGTTTGCCTTCTCTGTAAAATAGGCACAGTCATTCACACATTGCAGGTTGGTCATGACAATCAGAGATCACACAATTGTTGTTCATGTCTTGTTTGTGTTCCCAGGGGCACAAGTGCAGAGTTTCTGAGCATGGAGTCTACTACCCCAGCCTGGAGCACCGAATTCTCAACAAAGAATGGAAGTACCAACACCTATTCTCGACCTTGTGAATTGGAAACTCTGCTCTTTCCCTACCTGGCCGGCATCATTGCCCTGGTTGGGCTGGTGGGAAACGGCGTTGTGCTCTGGCCGCTGGGCTTCCGCACGCGCAGGAACGCCTTCTCCATCTACATCCTCAACCTGACCGGGGCCGACTTCCTCCTCCTCTGCTTCCTGATGATAGAATCCCTGAATAAAATCACTGAGGCCTTGCATTATTCCTTCTCCATCCCAAACGTCTTCATCCATGTGTTGGATTTTTCCTACCTTGCAGGGCTGAGCTTGCTGAGCGCCATCAGCACCGAGCGCTGCCTGTCCGTCCTGTGGCCCGTCTGGTACCGCTGCCACCGCCCGAGACACACGTCAGCTGTTGTGTGTGCCCTGCTCTGGGTCCTGGCCCTGCTGCTGAGCATCCTGGATCTCTTCTGTGGATTTCTGTACACTGGTGACCATGATGCGGGTCAGACATCTAAAATCATCGTAGGTGCGTGGCTGTTTTACTTGTGGTTCTCTGTGACTCTAGCCTGGCCCTGCTCCTCAGATTCCTATGTGGTTCCCAGAGGATGCAGATGACCAGGCTGTATGTGACCATCCTGCTCACAGTGCTGGTCTTCCTCGTCTGTGGCCTGCCCTGGGGCATTGACTGGTTATCATATGCATGGATGCGGCATTATGTTGAAGTCCGTTGCTATTCATTTCTAGTTTCCATGTTCCTGACGTCTATCAACAACAGTGCCAACCCTGTCATTTACTTCTTTGCGGGCTCCTTTAGGCAGCGGCGGCAGGAAGGGCAGCGGACCCTTCGGCAGGTTCTCCAGCAGGCTCTGCAGGACACTCCTGAGGTGGATGGACGTGGGGGCAGCCTTCCTCAGGGATCCCTGGAGCTGTCAGAAAGCAGACAGGCAGTGTGGAACAGCCTCTGCCCTGGTCAGTCAGATGTGACTCTGATGGTCAACACAGACAATTAACGGCCAATTTATAATTGCCAATTAACAGAACTTTGAAATTATCGTATGCACTTGCAGTTCTCAATATATCATTAAGTGAGCTTTTCATAGCAAGCTCACTCACTTAATCTTCAGTTTATTTTATAAATACTTACTGAGCATCTCCGTGTTCCAGCCCACATGCCAGACCTTGGGGAGTCAAGGACAACACTCCCACCTTCACAGAGCTCACGTCTGTAAAATGGAGCCTAGTGCAAGAAGGACTGCCATGCGATGTGGAACATGCCATCATACAGTTGGGTTTGTGACTTCAGGGTACCCTGAGCAGGGAGCACCTAAAAGGTCTTGCTTCCATCCTGAAGAGAAATGTCATACCCAAGCACCCAGGTGATGCAGGATGCTATGGTTCCAAGAAATGAGAGAATTTCATCAGCTGGCTCCTCCTGGTAGACAACAACCTCAACAAAGGTATTGTAATTGACAAAACCACAAGACTATTAAGCTGAATCATATAGCAGCCCTCAGTCTAGAGTCTGACATCACTCTGATGCACAATTCCTGAAAACATTCTTCAAGTAGAGTTTCATGCTGCTGCTTAGGCCACAGGAATTGTGCCACTACCTACTCCCACTATGCTGTGTTGCAGCGGAGGAAGCCCTTGTCTCCAGCCAAGCCCTACTCAGCATCAAGAAATCCTGGGATATGTAGGCATGCAGAACCTATGAGTACTACACTGGGAAGAACAATGGACCTGGGCCCAGAAACCTGGGTTCTAAGCTGACTGCATGACTATCATGGCTCTTATGCCCGTTCCAGACAACCCACGCAGATAGTGAGGTTATGGGATGCCATTTGTGCTCAAGTATCTGTTTCCAGAGTACAGTGTAAGTTTGGACTTTACCATAGATGTGGACTAAAGATAACTCTAGTTGTGATTCAAACAACCTGAGAAGTTTATGTCTCTACACAGTCACTATAACCACAATATGCACATACTCCTCTCACCTATGTGGCGGCTAACGGGGTTTTGAATATGTTGCTGTGATGTTCGTCTAAATATTGGTGTGGTATGTATTGGGTGCCAACATTGTCAACACACCAATGGTGGCTCTAAATACAGATGGGATTTGGTTGCTGTTCTCTAAGAGGTACAGTAGAGTGTGGAGGATTAGGTCTCTTTACACATGCCTGTCATATGAGTCCAATTATTCTGAATCCTTCCAGGATGCAAAGGCAGAGATGGGAAGCCGACAGGGATAAAATCTCATTAGTAAGCATTTATGTGGCTGTGACTAGATGAGGGGATGCTTCTTGAAATATTTGGAATTTGGACTAAGGACTCGCAAATTTGCTAAGCATGTACCCTCTGTCACTTTTGCCATCATAAAAAATTTTTGAATTAGACAAGGAAACATAAATAGGATCTGGACAGATGGAAATGTTAGAAGAAGTCATTTATAGTGGCATTGTTAGTAGGAGCATAGTGTTGTTTAGGGAATAGTGATCAACATGTAAGTGAGTTTCATTCCTTATGCTACATAAAGTACCGGTCATGGTTGTGATATCCCTCTTAACAAGGACTGTAAAACTGGATTTTCTCTTTTGCTACAACAAGGAGTCCAATCATCATCTGTGGCAAATTTATCTTGTTCTTGCTCTATAGTCCTATCTCGCTCCCCCTCAATAAATTTCACCTCGTGCTTGCCTTACAAAATAAAAACTGGTGTTCTCTGAACAATGAGCAATGTCTGTTGTGGCCTTGAACTGATAAGGAGTCAGGCATAACTGACAGCGTTGGTACAAGTTTTGCAAAGTAATTTGGAGTCAATGCTATAAAACTGTCGAGTACAGAGGACCAATCAGATCAGCCCAGCAGGATACATTAAAAAGGCAATGTCTTACTCTCCTGATCCTCCGCCCACAGATATGTCCCATGCTCCAGGGTCAGAATACACAGGTAAAAACAACAGGGAGGTAGAACAAAAAGAAATGGGAGGGGCAGAGTAGAGGAGAAGAGAGAAGCAGTGGAACGCACCCATTCCTCTGGTTCAACATTTTTGCCTATAAAAGGCCCAAATTAGCAGCAGGAGAAATGGTTCATCTTTAAATTACATTTAACATTTTGGGCCTCAGCAAAAATTCAACTCTAAACCTTTTTATAGCCTTGGTATGAATGATAACTTGTGACTTGGTAACCAGGGATCACAAACCTACTTTAGTTCTGCATGTCATCTTCCACCTCTTTTGAAATGTGGTTATCTATAGCACCTTGATATTTAGATGAATACACCAGTTTTTATATCCTATTACACATATGAGAAAACAATGCATATTAGGTTCAGAAGTGCAGTGAGAGGAGAGGTTCAGGATTAAACTTTTAATTATACCTGTACAATTTTATTTATTCCTTTTTAAAGAGCGATTTGAAGCAAAAATGATGAGATTATAATATATGCCTCATTTCAGTGGTGGGGATATGAATCCTCATTACATTATACTGTAACCTGTGTTTCTGGTTTACAAACTTCTCTCCAGCATACACCACGTCCTCATGCTTGGTGTCTTCAACATCCAGGTAGGTAGGCAATCCCATAAACTGATCTTTCAGTTCTTTTTTAACTTTTCTTCTGGAAGTAATTGCAAACTAACAAGAGGTTACAAATATAGTACATACGACACACCCTCCAAGCCACAGGACACACAAACATACTGCGGAAAGGTGGTGTGAGCACACAAATGAAGGTGGTTTTTTACAAGTCAGGAAGAGAGGCCTCAGGAGAAGTCGAATCATCTGGCACCTTCATCAGGGAGTTTGAGGCTCCAGAACTGTGAGAAAATACATTTCTGTTGTTTAAGCCTCTCAGCCTCTGGTCTTTTGTTACGGCAGCTCAAGAAGACTAACAGGAACATGGCAGGGAGGTAGGAACATGGACTGTTTTATTAGGACTTTCCTGTTACTTAAACAAGTTTTTGCTCTTACTTCACATTTAAGAGAGAATCCTTGAAAATACTGGTTAATCATCATTAAAAAATACTTGCTCAGAGAGGGCAAGATGGCTGACTAGAGGCAGCTATCAGACGCCTCTTCCTTGGAGAAGAAGCAAGATGGCCATTAGATACCCGTACTTCAAATAGATGATTGGGAAAAAAACGCTTGAATACACTAATAACAGAGAGGCAAGGACAGACACTGAGGGTGAAGGAAGGGGAAGGGAGGCTGCCTAATCACGGTTGCTGAGAGCCTTGAGCAGCACCTACATCATCCAGGAAGTGGGTAAGTGAGAGATCCTTGGGGCTTCAGGCTCCCACCTCAAACCTTTACAATTTTAGCTCCAGAAGAGCTCCGCCCCCCCACAGGCCTCCAGATTGGCATAGGGCGCTGCCTGCAGATCAGGCAGAGGCACCGCTCCAACTCACATGGACTTCCACAGGCTTCCAAACTCCATGCACCTGCAGCACAGCACAGAGCCATCTTGGGAGCCCATCCCCCAAAGCCCTGAAAGCTGCCACTGCAGGATGCGGGGCCAAGGAGGTAGACTGGATCTCAGGCGCTCTTATGCGCCCCAAACACGAGTTCCTGTGCTGCAGCCTTGGACTGATACAGGACACAGGGTGTTCGGACCACATGCTCCACACCTGCCAGCCTTTGCCACAGCTTCCTGACTGGCTGCTCCCACGGAGAAAGGCATACCTCTCCCAGTGGCCAGCCCACTGACAACTGCAGCTCACCTGCCTGAGAGTTCGGCAGGCAGCCTGGGACCAGACCACCCCCTCCCTACTACACCCAGTGTTTGAACTGAGGTCACCAAAGGAGAGGTCCGCTGCCGTGGTCTCATCACCCAGGACTAAATCACCATGCTCAGAGACATTTGGAGGACACTTGCGAACTGATCCCAAGTGGAGAAGGAACCCCCAGGGGCAGAACTGAGGAGTGTGAGGTGTGGGTTGATGCTGCACCCCTAAGTGGGGCACCGCTCCCTCCATAGGAACAGCCAAGGAAGGATGTGGCTGGAGGACCAGGGTTTCCGTCTTGGGCTGGGAGGTTCGCAGCCTCAGGCGGGTTCTGGACCTGAATGTAGACTGGTTTGGCCAGCTGCTGGCAGCCAGACATCAGAGGGAGATCCATTGGGTCAGCGATGTGAGGCAGTCCCCTACCCCTCACTGAGCTGTGGATTCTAGACATCCCCTCATCACACCACAGCATCTTTGGTGTGATGAAGGTGCCTTGGCCCCTGCCTGGAAACTTGCCCCCCGCAGCCTGGGAACAGCTCCCTGACGTCCTTAGGGTTCAGTGCTAGTGACAGCCTTTGGGAGCCTGGTCACAGCCCTGCCCACCTATGCCCCTCCTATCTACCTCAGTGGTGGTCAAACACAAGGTGGAGATCTCCAGGAGTTCCAAGGCCCCGACCATTGGCTGGGACATCTGAGTACTGCTCCTGATGAACTGAGGCCAAGCACGTATACCACAAACACCAGCATAGCTCGCTCTGTCCTGCAAATGCGACCTGATGGCTGGAAGGTCAAGTTATACACCCCATTACATTTGCTAATGCAATTATACATTATCTACAAGCACCGTCTGCTTGCCTGGAGGGTGAACTGAATGTCCCAATGTCATTTATGCTGACAGAAGCTTACCCACACTGGGGAACAAAATACTTTCCAGAGACCTCAATCTCCCATTCATGGCTGGAGTCAGGGAACCTGCTCCCATGCCTAGCACACTACCACTACAACCTACAAATAACCAGCATTGGAGAAAACCACCACACGAAGGCTATCTATAACCAAAGGATTCATATAGAGCCTTGGTTCCCTGAAAGCACCCATAAGCAAAGCCAAAGGCTCCTACCCAACATACCCTACAGTCACATCCTTAAGAAGTAAAAAAGTCCCTTCCAAACAAAAGTAAATTCAAAAATAAAAAGTCACAGCTTCTCCTGTTGAGAAGGAGTCAGCATAAGAACACTGGCAGCAGGAAAAAACAGTGTAATGACCCCTCCCCAAAGGATCACACCAACCGTCTAGCAATAGATCCTAACCACTTTGAAAATACTGAAATGAAATATACAGAATTCAATATACAGATTGTAAGGAGGCTCAATGAGATCTAATACACAGTTGAAAACCAACACAAAGAAATCAGAAAAACATTCAGGATATGAATGAAAATTTTACTAAAGAGATAGGAATCTAAAAAATAAAAAAAAAAACCCAACAGGACTTCTGGAACTGAAAAATTCGTTTGGAGAATTACAAAATACAGTGGAAAGTAATATCAATAGACTGGACCGAGCAGAAGAATGAATTTCAGAGCTTCAAGTCTAGTGTTTCAGATTAACTTAAGCAAAAATAAAGACAAAAGAATTAAATAAATGAAAAAGTCTTCGAGAAATCCAGGAGTATTTAAAATGTCTAAATCTAAGAATCACAAGTATTCCTGAGGTAAAAAAAAAAAAAAAAGAAAAAAAAGAAAAAGCATAAAGTGTGGAAAAACTATATGAGGGAATAATTGAGGAAAACTTTCTGAGTCTTGCTAGAGATTTAGACATCCAGAGGCAAGAAGCTCAATGAACTCCTGAAAGATTCACTGAAAGAAGAACTTCACCAAAGCACATAGTCATCCGACTATCTAAATTCCATGTGAAGGAAAGAATACTAGGAGCAGTAAGACAAAAGCATCAAATCACTTCTAAAAGCAATTCCATCGCACCAAAAGCAGATTTCTCAGCAGAAACCATAGAAGCCTGAAGGGATAGGGGTCCATTTTTAGTCTTAATCAAAACAAATGTCAGCCAATAATTTTTTATTCTGCCAAACTAAGTTTCATAAATAAAGGAGAAACTAAGTCTTTCCAAGACAAGAAAATGTTAAGGGAATTTGTGAACACTAGATCAGTTCTACAAGACATGGTTAAAGAAGTTCTAAACATCTAAACAAAAGGTTGATACTCACCATTATAAAAACACACAAAAGGATAAAACTCGCAGGGCCTATGAAACAGTAACATAATTAAGAATACAAAGCAAGTTGTTAACAATCAACATTATGACAGGAACAGTACCTCACATATCAATATTAAATTTGAATGTAAATGGGCTAAATGTCCCATTAAAGGTGTGGATTGGCAGAAGATATTTAAAACAAACAAAATCCAAATATATGCAGCCTTCAAGAAATTTACTTAACAAGTAAAGATTTTTAGAAACTCAATGTAAAGGATGAAAAATATATGACACGCAAATGGAAACCAACAGTGAGCAGGAGAAGCTACACTTTGATAAAAAAAACTTTAAATCAACAACAGCAAAATAGTGATAAAGGGGACAATTCAACAGGAAGATATAACAATCCTGAATAGCTGTGTATCTAACAGATTTATAAAACAAAGAAAACAGACAAACAGCAATAAAGTAATAGTGGGGGACTTCAATGCTCCACTGACAGCACAAGACAGATTACTGAGCAGAAAATCAACAAAGAAACACTGAACACTGAACACTGAACACTGGACTCTAGAACAAATGTACCTAACAGATATTTACAAAAAATTCTACCCAACAACTCAAGAATATACATTCTTCTCATCAGCATGTGGAACTTTTTCCAAGATAAACCATAGTTTAGGCCACAATACAAGTCTCGACAAATTTTTAAAAATCAAAATCACAATAAGTATCTTCTGACCACAGTGGAATAAAACTAGAAATCTATTTCAAGAGGAATTCTCAAAACTCTACAAATTCATGGAAATTAAACAACCTGCTCCTCAACGATCTTTTGGTCAACAAGGAAATCACAATGGAAATTTAAAAACTTATAGAAATGAATGATAATGATATAACCTATCAATATCTGTGAGATAAAGAAAAAGCAGTGCAAAGAATGAAATTCATTGTGCTAAATGCTTACATCAAAACACAGAAAGATTGGAAATTAACAACCTAACATCATACCTCAAGGAACTAGAAAAACAAGAACATACCAAACCCAAAGCTAGCAGGAGAAATAACAAAGATCAGAGCAGAACTAAATGAAACTGAAACCAAAATATCAATAAGAAGGATCAATGGAACAAAAAGTTGGTACTTTGAAAAGAAAAGCAAAATGCATACACCACTAGCAAGATTAAGCATGAAAAGAGGATTCAAATAAGCTTATTTAGAAACGAAAAAGGAGACATTACAAGTGATGCAGCAGAAATATAAAAGGTCATCCAAGACTACTATGAACACCTCTACTCCCACAAAGCAGAAAATCTAGAGGAAATGGATAAATTCCTGCAAACATACAACCACCTAAGCTTTAATCGGGAAGAAATAGAAATCATGAACAGACCAATAATGAGTCTGTACACCCCACAATTTTGAACACATACTTTAGGCTGTGGCTTTCAGTAAGTTTCATGGCCAGGGACCAGGGGAAGCAAGATTTAAAACATCCAACCCTTCCATAGACATGGCAATTATATTGATAATATCAATAACAAGGTTGGTACATGCTGATACATGATACAATATGGATAAACTTTGAGAACATTATATGGAAATAAGCCATACCAAAAGAATAAATATTATATTTTTCCACTTTTACAAAGCACTTAGAATGAACAAAGTTATAAATAACCTAGATTTATAGATATCAGAGGGTAGGGGAGGGTAGCATGGTAAATCATTGCTTAATGTGTACAGAATGTCTCTTTGGGATAATGAGAAGTAATTGAAGTAGACAGTGATGATGGTTATAACTCATTGTGAAAGTAGTTAATGCCACTGAATTGTACAATTCAAATGGTTAAAGTAGTAAAATTTATGTTATGTAAATTTTACCACAATTTAAAAATTTTTTAAATTACAAATAAGACAGGATCAGTACAACGTTCAGGATCATTCTCTGCTGGTGATTTCTCTTTCCTTAGAGAACTCAAGCAGACAGAAGAGGCCACCATGAAGTAACCTGAGAACACAGCAGGTTCTCCGTTGCTCACAGGCAGTGAGGCTGCCCCTCAGTTGACTTTATCATAAAACCTGTTGATTTGTCCAACCCTACAAAGGCAGAAAACACAGGTTTAAACACAGGTTTAAAACACAATTTTTAAAAAAACAGGGAGATGAAACAAAAAGAAGAGGGGAGAGGTAGGCAGAGAAGACGAAGAGTAGAATGCACCCACTTCTCTCATGTACTCCTTTTTGCCTGCAAAAGGCCCAAATGGGTGTAGGGGAAATAGTTGATCTTTAAATTAAATTCAACATTTTGTTTCTTACATATAAATTCAACTCTAAACTTTTTTAAAGACTTGATGTGGATGATAGCTTAAGAGTTGGTAACCAGTTATCAAAAACTTCCTACTCAAATTTGCACGTCACCTTGCACCTCTTTTATAATGCAGTGTCCATAGAGTCTTGATATTCAGATTAATACTCCTGTTTTAACAACATATTACTCATGTGGGAGAATAACGTATATAATTTCAGACATTTTGAAGAGATCAGTAAGAGGAGAGATGCAGAGTTGAGCCTTTAGTTGTACCTGTCAAATTTCATTTCTTCATTTTTAAGAGATTGAAAGGAAATATGATAAAATTTCAATATTTCATTTTAGTACAGGGTGTGCGAATGCTTATTATATTATACCGTGGCCTGTGTGCCTGCTTTACAAAGTTATCTCCAGCATACCCCTGCCCTCATTCTTGGTGACTTCGATCTCCACAGAGGTAGTCAACCCAACTATCTGATCTTTCAGTTGTTCTTTAACTTTTCACTCTCAATTAATTGAAGACTAACAAGTTAACAAAAATAGTACATAGTTCCTGTATACCCATCACTCAGCCTACACCAATGATGAAATGTTACATAAACAGTGTATAGTATCAAAACCAGGAGATTCACATTGGTCCAATTCAATTATCTGCAAAACCAAACTTCTCATACTTCACCACTGTTTACACGCACTCATGTTTTCAGGAGTGGGATATTCTTGTGTGTATAATTCTATAGCATTTTGTTACACGTAGAGTCATATATCCAGCACGACGTTGAAGATATAGAACTGTTTCTTAACCACAAAAGAGTTCCCATGGGTTGCTCCTATTATGACACACAACCCATGCCTCTTCCCAAACCCCTCTAACCACTGATTTATCCTGTGCCTAAAACTCTGTGATTTCAAAAATGTTTTATAAATGCATTCATACACTATCTAATCTTTTGATACTTGGGTTTGAGTTATTTCACTCAGCGTAATGTCCTCAAGATCCATCCAGGTTGTTGTAGGTATGGTTGTTGATTTTTTTTACCATTTTACTTGCTCCCTGGTAGTGTATGAAAGATCAAATTCTCCAAATATTAGTCAACATTTGAAACTATCCATATATGATATTTTAGACATTTTAAGAGGCATGTGATGGTAACTTATTGTGATTTTGATTGGTATTTTCCTGTGGCCAGTGACGTGGAACAGCTTTTCACGTGTTTATTTGCCATCCATGTATCTCCTTTGGTGAAGCATCAGTTCAGGTCTTTCACCCTGGTTGAATGCAGCTCTCCAGTTACTTCATACCTGTTCGCACAGAGCTGAGTGTGGCTGGAGAACAACACACAACCATGCCCAATGGTTTCACTTAAAATTTATGACCTTGACCCTTATAAGCCCACTTAGATCTCCTGAGCAATCACATAACCTTTTTAAAATTGCCTCTCAGTCCCCAATAGAAACACTTTATGCCATCTCCTCCCTTCTGAAACTGCCTCCTCACTCTTTTATCACTCTCAGCTGATGCTCTGCTGAGACTTCCCCCATCTCCCCACCAGACTATCTGCCGCTCTGCCTCTTAGTCCATTTCTCTGCCTTCTCTCTCATGCAAATGAGCTCTGCACACTCCTGATGGAAATCACCCTTTCCAATGTGTGCTGGTTCCCCTGTCCCCTCCCCAAAGAAACACTCTATATAATATAATTACTACTCTCCCTCCTGAGTCTTCGATGTTTCCTTCCTTAATGGATTGTTCCATTACAGCTCAAACAGGTTATGCTATTTTCTGGCTTAAAACACCAGCAAGTCCACATTCCCCTCCATCCATGGCTTGATTTCTCCCTTTTCATTTAGGGAAAATCTCATCAGAAGAGTTTTCTGTACTCATTATCTTCAATTCCTTACCTACAAATAACTCTCTCTCTCTCTCTCTCACTCTCTCTTTCATATAATCTCATATCTCTATTTCCCTCTTTTAGTTAGATCATTAAATTTCTTTTCCCAGTTTTAAAATTTATTTTTTAATTAGTAATACAGTGACAGGTTTTGAACAGAATAGAGAATGCAGAAATAAAGCCATGTATCACAGCCAACTGATCTTGACAAAGTCAACAAGAACATACACTGGGGAAAGGATACCATATTCAGTAAATGATCCTAAGAAAACTGTACAGCCATATGCAGAAGAATGGTACTGGATCCCTGTCTCTTACCATATAGAGAAATTAACTCAAGATGGATTAAAGACTTAAATGTAAGACCTGAAGCCATAAAAATTTTAGGTGAAAACCTAGGAAAAACTCTTCTGGACATTGGCCTAGGCAAAGGATTTATGACTAAGACCCTAAAACCCAGTGCAATTAAAACAAAAAGCGATTAAGTAGGACTTAAACTAAAAAGCCACTTACAGTAGGTAAGCAGGCTCTATTTTGGTTCTACATGAATTTTAGGATAGTTTTCTATATATACCACACCATCATACAGAAGGGGCATCATAGAAATCTCTTTGAATTCTAGGTAGCTGCCTCACAGGTGAGAGGAGTATGTGCCTATCGTGATTATAGTCACTGTGTAGAGACATAAACTTCTCAGGCTGCCTGAATCACAACAGTTATCTTCAGTCTACAGGTTTTATGGTAAAGTCAAACCTCACCACTTTATTCTGAAAACAGATACCTGAGTACAAATGGCATAATATATAGCCTGTGGCAATCCTAGAACCTCACTATATGCTTGAGTTGCCTGGAATGGGCACATGACCCTTCATGCCAAGTGATGTGGGCAAGAGGCTGTGGAAACTGCTGTAAATGACCAGTAATGGCTTGAAAGGAGTCTCTCTCTTTTTTTTTTTTTTTTAAGCAGTAGGTCTCAGCAGTGGGACTAAAATATTCAGTAAATCGCGATGCAAAGAAATGTTCTGTCATCCAGGCCTTGTTGTTCCATGCATAGAGCACAGGCAGAGTAGATTTAGCATAATTTTTAAGGGCTCTAGAATTTTCAGAATGATAAATGAGCACTGGCTTCAACTTAAAGTAACCAACTACACAATCTACAACAAGAGAGCTGCCAACAAGTTCCTTT
>NW_012150174.1:1284076-1291581 GCF_000956105.1 Propithecus coquereli
TTTCGAACTCCTGAGCTCAAACAATCCGCCCACCTCGGCCACCCAGAGAGCTAGGATTACAGGCGTGAGCCACTGCGCCCGGCCCCAGCAAGTTCCTTTGAAGCTTTGAAGGCAGACACTGATTTCTCTCTAGTTGTGAAATTCTAGATGTCACCTTCTTCCAATAGAAGGATGTTTCGTCTACACAGAAATTCTGTTGTTTAGTGTAGCCATTTTCATCAATGATCTTAACTGGATATTCTGGATAGCTTGCTGTAGCCTTCCGGTCATCATCTCCTGATTCACTTTGCATTTTTATGCTATGAAATTGGCTTCTTTTCTTAAACCACATGAACCAAACTCTCCCAGCTTCAACTTTCTGTGAAACCTACTCATCTCCCTCAGCCTTTTAGTATTGAACAGAATTAGGACCTTGCTCTTGGTCTGGATTAGGAATTAATTTAAGAGAATATTGTAGCTTGTTTGCAAGTATTTCACACACACCACAAGTATGTTTTCTCACAATTTTGTAGGCTAGACGTCACATCAAGATGTGTACAGACTTGGATGGTGTCTTTTCCTCCCAGAGGCTTCACATGGTCTTTCCTCTGTGTGTTGGTATCCTTTTCTGCTCCTTTTATAGGACCAAGAGTCCTGCAGGACTAAAGCCCAGGCCAACAGCCTCATTTAAACTTAATTACCCCTTTAAATTCCCCCATCTCCACGAACTATACA
This sequence comes from Propithecus coquereli, assembly GCF_000956105.1. Lineage (NCBI taxonomy): Eukaryota > Metazoa > Chordata > Mammalia > Primates > Indriidae > Propithecus > Propithecus coquereli. The sequence goes on from NW_012150174.1 coordinate 1,284,791, forward strand.
GTAAGATTCTGGCTTACTAGGAGTTAAAACATCAACGTATGAATATCGGAGGGACAAAATTCAGCCCATAACAAGATCCTTATTAAATGGTTGCTGAAAGAATTCATTAAAGAACTTCTCTCAATATTCAAAATAGAGTCTCATTCAAATGACATTTTTAAACATGATGAGTAGCTTAATTTGTCTGTTGCATGAGACAAGATGGAAGTATAGGATAAAAAATAAAATTTTGAATATCTACAACAAACAACAATAAAAAATAACAACTTTCATGAAATGGAGGAAGAAAAACGTTACATTGCTGAACTCTTTGCATTTTATGAGAGAAAGCAATTGATCCACTGTTCATACTGGTAAATTTTTAAATGAAATTTAAGTTTATTATTCAGAGCTGATAATAACAAAAGGAATAAGAATTAAAAGTGTAGCGAGTGGTGGCCTCTGGAGAATGGGACTAATGGAGATTTTCACCATGGATACACTTCTCCATCATTTGGGAAAAAGTATAACAGTGAATGTGTCACTATCATGATAAAGAAACCACCAAAAAAGTGGGGTGGGTGAGGTATGAATGACCCTATGATGGAGTTTATTCTTTAGTGATAAAACCTCACCAATATAAGCTCACATTGCTTGAGCTTGATATCTATAGGCTCATTATTGGCAACTAAAGGTCCAGAACATCAATTACTCACACAGGTGAACCAGAAGGGATGGGATGGGAGAGGCTGATAGGAGAGTGGAAATGGGACAGAGGCCAAGAAACATTTCAGTGAGGGATCTCTCTCCAATGGCTATGGTCTCTGATTTGCCCACAGTCCCTGAACAGGAAATCACAGACCTGTCTAGCATCTTGATAAGCCTGGCTTGGTCACTGGCTTTCACTCCAGCTCCTGTAGACATCTCCTGAATTCAAGGACAGAGAAGGGTCCACTGGACTCACTCAATTCCAGGCAGTCTCTCCCTTTTAGCACGGGGCAGTTCTCCACCTCCGGACAAAGACAGGAGAAAAGGTAAGGGCTTATACCAACAACTATCTTCTTTCCAAGGTTAGAGAAAGTTTTAACTCTCAATTCACATGCCTATGTTTCCACCTTGGGGTGCTACATTCAGGAGGTCATGAAACTTGCTTTAGGAAAAGGCAGGAGACATGAAGCTTCCTTCTGGACCCTGGGTGCTGGCAGCCCAGACTTTAGGAGTTCCAAGTGATGTAGAGCAAACCTTTTCCCACCGATCCATTTCCCCATATTCTCCCCTTACTCAACCATTCAAATCTGCTGTAGTGGAAAGTATGTTGCCTTTTACATTTGTTTAAGAAGGAAGGGGCATATAGGCATTGCTTTCTAGAGGTGAACTGCATAAGCCTGGGTTTTATTGTTTTATATGATTTTCAAAGTTATTTTCCTTTGTGTATTTGGAAATGTCCCAGGAAGAAAAAGATGGTCCAAACTAGAATAATTGGGCAGTATTTCATGTGGGCACTATCAACAAAGATAGGCAGGTTTAAGGGAAAGTGACAATGCGTGGGGCAGCACCCTAAGGCAGGACCAGCAAAGCACTATTTCCATTTATTGTCTTAAAATGACAAGAAAGGAGCAGTGACCATTAAGAGTATAGCTGTGGCTGTAGCTGTAGAGCTAGGAGACGAGACCAGGCAGTTCGAGAAGCCCTGCCAATTCCAATACACACCCAAATAGGCAGAGAGCCAGGAGGTGCAAATCCCAAATCACTCTCCTCCTGTCCTGCAGTCTCCTGGTAGCGTCTCCCAGAGGATCAATTCAACCAGAAACCAGAAGGTAGAGGGTCCCACTGATGAAGTACATAGAAGCCACCCCCTACAGATGCCAAACAGGGTACAGAAGGATGGAAAGAAAATCCTCATGGCAAATGAAACTAAGACTCGTAACTGCTTATGTCCTCCTACTTCCTGGGGTTTCCTCTATCTAAATGTCATTGAATCATGTCTCATCTTCGCCCTATCCATCATGAGGCACAAACAGAGAACAGTTATTTTCTGTTTGTGCCTTCTTTCTCTAGTATCATTTTTATGGAGAAATACTTACATTCATCAAAAATGGCTAGTAAATGTAATTTTAAAAAGAGAAGACATACTCTTTTTGGTTAGAATATAAGTTTGGCTGCTCTACTATGCCCCCAAATAGAAATACCCTAAACAAGAAAGTACAGCCGGCCCTACCTATCAGTGGGTTCCACATCCACAGATTCAACTACCATGGAATGAAAATATTTGGGGGAAACATGGGTGGTTGTGTCTGTATTGAGAAAGTATTGCATTTTTCTTGTTATTGTTTCCTAAACAATACATACAATGACTATTTACGTAGCATTTTCATTGAATTACATATTTATTACTAATCCAGAAATGTTTTAAAGTGTATAGGACAATCTGTGTAATTTATCTGCCAACACTATTCATTTCATATTAGCAGATAGAGCATCTGCAGATTTTGCTGTGTACCTGGGTCCTGGACAAATCCTCTGCTCATAGTCAGGGATGAATGTAGTTAACACCTGAGCTAGGGGCGCTAAGGCATCACACATTAGGACTCCAAGAACTTTTGTTCCTCAATCCCTAGCAGAGTTACTCTCATCCTCATAATGCTCCATGGCTTCAGCCACATCAGCATTCAAGACTGATGGAGGAGGAAGGTGGGGAGAAGAGGCTCTGCTCCTTATGTTAATCCCACGTCCCAGGAATGGTTACCCCTCTTCCTCTCACCTCCCACTGGCTAAAAACTAGTTACATGGTGTCATCCAGGATCCAGAAAAACTGGGATGGGAGTCCTTTTGCCTCTTTAAAACTCTCAGAATTGGCCGGGCGCAGTGGCTCACGCCTGTAATCCTAGCACTCTGGGAGGCCGAGGAGCGTTGATTGTTTGAGCTCAGGAGTTCAAGACCAGCCTAAGCAAGAGTGAGACCCCGTCGCTACTAAAAAAATAGAAAGAAATTAGCTGGACAACTAAAAATATATAGAAAAAATTAGCCGGGCATGGTGGCACATGCTTGTAGTCCCAGCTACTCGGGAGGCTGAGGCAGTAGGATCACTTGAGCTCAGGAGTTTGAGGTTGCTGTGAGCTAGGCTAACACCACGGGACTCACTCTAGCCAGGGCAATAGAGTGAGACTCTGTCTCAAAAAAAAAAAAAAAAAACTCTCAGAATTATTATGCGACAGAACAGGAGAATGGAGATTGGGGGAAACTAGCAGTCTCTGCAGCCCCTGATCAGCGCTCAGACTCTGTACTCATGTGAAGGTTTTGGGGCAGCTCCTCAGAAATACTGAATGGTGGAGCAGAGAACCGTGGGGAACTCCAGAGATCAGGAGCTGGTACTGGGCCTGCTCTTCCTGGTGTGAGCCCAGGAAAAGCCTTGACTCTTTACCCCTCAGCTTCTTTTTATGTTAAATGAGGATGTTACAATAGCTAGCCTCTGGGGAATACGTGCTAAATGTTGTTCATACTGTGGAGCAACATGGATTAGTTCTTTGGAGTTTTAGGTCGATGAGGAAGACAGAGGCATCACACTAAATAAAATGTACAAATTGGGAAGAGCCCTGAGTGGGGATAACAGAAATTCTCATTTTCCTCCCATTTCCTTTTCTGGTCAACCAAGGCTGTGGGAGATAGGTTCTCTGAGAGAGCTTGTGATGGATGCGTTCAGTCCTGACGCCTTCTACACCCAGCAGACAGACACATCTCCTTTCCACTGGGAGGTCTCTCGCCCCTGTGAGTCTTCAGGACTCCAGACCAAAGGCTGCCTTTGGGAGGCAGAAAAGGGCTCCTGAATTCTGGCACCTGTTCATAATTGTCTTTAACTTACCTCTATTTTGTTTCCTATTTGATTGATTTCTCATTCTCTTTCTATTTGGAAATTACCAAGGTCAGTTTTTTTTCCAATCCACAATGTTGACGGCCAACATGGATATAACTTGGGAATAACTCCTCTGATTTCCTCCAGTGGTCCCCAACCTTTTTGGCACCAGGGACCGGTTTCATGGAAGACACCTTTTCCATGGATGGGGCGGGGGGAAGGAGGCAGAGTTCAGGTGGTGAAGCATGCCCAGTACCTAACAGACCATGGACCGGTAGGATTGCGCCTTGGGGTTCGGGTCCACAGATGTGAAATAAACACACAGTGTTGGTGGGTCCAAAGTCTGGTCCAAAGGGTGGACTCTGAGGGAGAGTGAATGGGTTCAAATCCACACTGTGCGAGGCCAGAGACAAATAGCTAATGCTTTCTGTGCTCCAATTTCATCCTCTGCAATATGAGAATAATATAATTTTTACTTCATGGGCTTGAGACAGGATTAAAAGAGACAATACATAATAAACTCTCAATCAGCTGCTCTTATTCACCCGGATGTGAGCTCGTCCTCTTTCTTCAATTCAAATCTGAAAGACCATCTCCCTTTGCATTCCCAGCCCTGGACTTTTTCTATTTCTCCTCATACACAGCTCTCACAGAAAAGCTTTCATCAGAAGAGGACACTCTGCTAAAAATCTCCTAGGAGAGAGAATGGAGGAGGTGTATATTGTACACACCCAGCACACTACCTACTAGCTCTCCCATAGATGTTTTCATACCTCAAATCCCTCCAGCAGTGACACTGAGACCTCACTCTTACTCCTTCCTCCTCTGCATTGATGAGCGATTCACCTCAGACCCGCGCCTACCCCCACACTGTGGACCAAAGTGATTCTAGATGCTCAACAAACCCATACTAAGTTGTCACCTCAAAGGCACTCGGGTCCACTTCAGATATTTGGGGACATATAAGTAATTCTTCTAAACACACAGAGCTCTCCACAAAAAGAATTCTGAGGTATGAAATTTTCATCTCCTTATACATGTATGTTCTAATGCCTTTCATTGTGTGTTCCATTTTTATTTTCCATATATCACAAATCTACCACTACCATTAGGCTCCTCATTCGTGCATTCACTCATTGAATAACTATTTATTGAGAACACGGTGTGCTGTACACGGAGCCAGCCCTGGAGATACAAAAAGTACACCTGCCCTCAATAGCTGACACACTTAGCTGTTTCTAGCCCACCTGGCCCAGCCATCCTCATGCCTGTGCTCATGCCTAGCAAGAGGTCTCTTTCCCCTCATGTCCCTAATATATCGTCTTCTCTTTCCTCTATGGATGGACCACTCTTAGTCATGGGGGTGTCGTAATCACCTCTGTCTTTTTGAATTCCTGGACCAAGAGAAGATTTATGGCTAAGGAGAGAGTAACGCTTAGGTCCATCACCCTAGCCTGTTGTGTAGAGGTGTTTCCATCACAGAATATTCCCATGTCAGCAGAGGACCTGTGTTACAATAGAGAGAGCCCTGGCTTTAGCCAGCTAGAACTGGGTTTGAATCCAGCTTTGAGAACAACCCTCATTTTGTTTGGTTATTTATTCTCTGCAAACCTCTGTTCCCCTCCTCTGTAAAATGGAGACAGTCATTCGCACAGTACAGGATGGTCCTGAGAATCAGAGATGATACAGTTGTTGCTCAAATCTTGTGTTCCCAGGGGCACCAGTGGAGGGTTTCTCAGCATGGATCCCACCATCCCAGCCCAGAGCACAGAACTCACACCAAGGAACGGAAGTGCTGAGCCCCCTCCTATAACTTGCTACGAGCTGGCCCTGATTCCAGTCTTGCCGGTGATCATCATTGCCCTGCTCGGGCTGCTGGGAAACGCAGTTGTGTTCTGGCTCCTTGGCTTCTACATGCGCAGGAACACCTTCTCCATCTACTTCCTCAGCCAGGCCGGGGCCAACTTCCTCTTCCTCTGCTTTAACACTGTCAATGTCCTGAAGAAACTCATCAGTACATTCAGTTTAATGAGCAAGGTCTTAACCTCCATGATGCACTTTTCCTGCCTTGCAGGGCTGAGTATGTTGAGCGCCATTAGCACCAAGCGCTGCCTCTCCTCTCTTCCTCTCTCTTCTTCTCTCTCAGCTTTGCAGCCCTTCTTGGTGGGGTCCCTTGATGACTTTGCTGTCTCTGCCTGTGATCCACATCCAGGCCACAACTCTTCTCCACTCTCCTTATTACAGCCTTCCACCCTTCAGCCTGGACAGTCTGACAAGCCATGTCTCTAGTTGGCCATCATGGCTCCCTCTCCCTGTCCTCATTCTTAATGACTCCAATATCCATGGCCATGGTCAATCCAACATCCTCACCTCTCCATATTCTAAACACTTCCTTCCTTTAACCTCATCACATCCATCCCATTTAACCCATCCACTCAGGGACCTTGTCATCACCCACAATGGCATCACCTCCAAAGTCTGTTGCAAGATCACTCTGTTTGACCCTTACTTCTGATTTTATACTAACTTTTCCTAGTCCCTTAACTCCAGGGACTCCCCCACACCATCCTGATGTCTAGTATCTCGACCCAACGTGGCTCATTGACCACCACTTCCTCCTTCCATCCTTGCCAAGATCCATTGTAATCACTACCCTGCACATACCCTTCACCCCTTTGCCACATTCTCCTCTGCCAACTTGCCAGACAAAACACCACCTGGTTAAATCCATCTCTCACACACTCCATGCCTGTTCCTAGAGAGCTGAGTGTCGGCTGGTACAGGTACTAACTTCTTTATATCTCACAAGAGGGGTCAATTTGTCCAGTTGTTAACACAAGTAAACTTTTTAAAATAGTAAGAAAAATTTACTGTTCAAAGCTAAATCCATAACTAATGAAAGATTTAAGAACAAAAACACTAACAAGTTATTGCTTCCAGACAATAGGATTCAGGAAGACTT